>NW_026652290.1:12948263-13344878 GCF_009828535.3 Hylobates moloch | reverse complement strand
TCAAATCAATTAACATTTCCAATTTTATGTAAATTCTGGTAACAGCACCATCCTGATGTATTTATTTTCATAGACAGAAAAAAATTAAAGAGTAGCCTTAGGACCATTTTTAACACCTAGAATTTATAGCAGATGATAGATAATTTAGGAGTTAGGTGAGAAAAATTATAACAAGGAGAAATAAGTCATAATAACAATGTGGGAAAATATATGTCTACAGTGTAATATAAATGGAAAAGCAATGCTATAATTCAATGTCCAGCTCATGGCTTTATAGAAATACATCATGAAGCCACAGGGAATAAGCAAAATAGGTGGGAATGACTGCACCATAACTCTATGTAATGATGTCTTGTGAAATGAAATGTGTAAATCTTCCTAATTTTCAAATGATGAAAAGACAAACATTTATCTGAGAAACAAAATATTAAAAAATGTTGTTGCCTACATTATTTGGTGCTGAATTCCTGCTCTTCTCACCAGAGGCTCAATTACATTATCCTATATTAGGAAGGCAGTTTGAGTAGGATGCAGGAGAAGGAGAGATATGTGACTTGTGGGAAATATATCTAGATTTCTACCCTATTTGAGGAACTTTAAGAAACTATGCAGTATAAATTCCTTGTTGAAGGATGAAGTTGAAGATCAAGTATTCAGTTAGAAAATAAGGTGGAAGGTGACTTTGGCAAATCTTGAAATATCATCTGGACAGCACCTACTCACTTCTATCCAAGGGGCCAACAACACTAAACTGTCTGAGTATTACACCCCCTTCCCCCAGTTCTCCTTGTGAACTGCTTCCTTTTGATTATTATTGATTCGCTCTACCCTTTTTTCCTACACCAAACTGACTCTCATTTATAGAAGTAACAACCCATATACAAAGCTACACAAATCGAAACAATATGGCACTAGTGTAAAGACCAACATAGTCAAAGGAACAGAATAGACAGCCCAGAAATAAATCCCTGAATATATGGCCAACTGATCTTCAAAAAGAGTGCCAAGAATACATGATGGGGAGGGGATAATCTCTTCAACCAATTATGTTGGGAAAACAGGATATCCACATGCAGAAGAATGAAACTGGACCCCATCTTATGCCATACACAAAAATCAACTCCAAATGGATGAAAGACATAAACATAAGACCTGAAATTGTTGAACTCCTAGAAGAAAACATAGGAGGAAAGCTTCATGACATTGGTCTTGGCAATGAGTTCATGGATATGACAACAAAAGCATAGGCAATAAAAACAAAAATAAACAAGCAGGATGATATAAAACTAGAAAGCTTCCACACAGCAAAAGAAACAATTGACAAAGTGAAAGGCAACCTATGGAATGGGACGATTATTTGCAAATTATATACATGACAAAGGGTTAATGTCCAAAATACAGTCATGCACTGCTGAACAATAGGGATACTTTCAGAGAAATGGGTCGTTAAGCAATTTCATCATTGTGTGAATATCACAGAGTGAACTTACACAAACCTAGATGGTGTAGCTTACTGCAAACCTAGGCTATATGGTATATCCTATTGCTCCTAGGCTACAGACCTGTACAGCATGTGACTGCAGGGAATACTGTAGGCAATTGTAACACAATAAGAACTTGTGTATCTAAACATAGCAAAAGATAGAGTAAAAATAGGCATAAAAGATAAAAAATGATACACCTGTATAGGGCACTTAGCATGAACGGAGCTTACAAGACTGGATGTAGCTCTGGGTGAGTCAGTGAGACAGTGGTGAGTGAATGTGAAGGACTGGGACATTTCTGTACATGACTTTATAAACACTATATACTTAGGCTACACTAAATTTACTTTCAAAATTTATTTAATAATAAATTAACCTTAGTGTTCTGTAACTTTATAAACTTCTAAAATTTTTTTAACTTTTTGACTTTTTTGTAATAACACATAGCTTAAAATACAAACACATTGTATGGCTGTACAAAAATAATTTCTTTTTTCATATCCATATTCTATAAGCTATTTTCTATTTCTAAAATTATTCATTTGTTTATTTTTTCTACTTAACATTTTTTATTAAAAACTAAGACACAAACACACACATTAGCCGAGGCCTACACAGAGTCAACATTATCAACATCACTGTCTTCCATTTCCACATCTTGTCCCACTGGAAGGTCTTCAGGTGCAATGACACACATGGAGCTGTCATCTCCTGTGATAGCAATGCCTTCTTCTGAAACACCTCCTGAGGGACCTGCCTGAGGCTTTTTTACAGTTAACTTTTTTTATAAGTAGAAGTAGTATGCTCTGAAATAATGATAAAAAGTATAGTATGGTATAGTATAGTATATACATAAACCAGTAACATAGTCATTTATCATTATCAAGTATTATGTACTATAGATAATTGCATACATTTTTATGATTGGCAGCACAGTAAGTTTGGTTACACCAGCATCCCGACAAACACATTAGTAATATGTTATGCTATAATGTCATCATGGCTATGATATCTCTAAGCAATAGAATTTTTCAGCTCCATTTTCAGCTTACGGGGTCACTGTCATATATGTAGTCCATTATTGATTATGACATCATTATGTTGTCCATGACTGTATATAGAAATTCCTAAACTCCAGTAGCAAAAAAAACTAGTAACCCAATTAAGAATGGGCTAAGGACTTGAATAGACATTTCTCCAAAGAAGATATGCAAATGAACATGTGTATGAAAAACTGTTAAATGTCATTAGTCATCAGGAAAATGCAAATCAAAACCGCAATAAGATATCACCTCACATCTGTTAGGATGGTGCTATGGTTTGAGTGTCCCCTCCAAAACTCATGTTGGAATTTAATAACCATTTCGATGGTATTAAAAGGTAGGACCAGGTGGGACCTTTAAGAGATTATTAGAAATTATTCAGATTATTTAAAGCTCTGCCCTCATGAGTGGATTAATCTATTCAAGGATTGATGGGTTATCTCGGGAGTAAGTTAGTTATCTTGGAAGTGGGTCTGTTATAAAAGCCAGTTTGGCTCTCTCTCGAGTGCCCCTCCCACTCTGTAATGCCATCTGCCAAGTTATGACACAACAAGAAGACCCTTACCAGATGTATCCCCTCGACCTGGAACTTCCCAGCCTCCAGAATAATAAGAAATAAATTCTTTTTATTACAAATTGCCCAGTCTGTGGTATAGTGTCATAGCAACAAAAAACTGGACTAAGATGGATGGTTATTCCACCCCTACAAATAACTGTTGCTAAGGAGGTGGAGAAATTGGAATGCTTGCACACTGTTGGTAGAAACACAAAATGGTGCAGCCACTATGGAAAATAATATGGTAGATTCTCAAAATATCAAAAACGGAACTATCTTACATCCAACAATTGCATTTCTGGGTATATATCCAAAAGAACTGAAATCAGGATCTCAAAGAGATACCTGCACCCACATTTTCATTGCAGCACTATTCTTAATAGCCAAGATGTATAAACAATCTAAGTGTTCACTGAGAGATAAATGGATAAAGTAAATGTGTTAGGTACATGTAATGAAATACTATCTGACCTTGAAAAGAAATTCTGCAACATGTGACAGCACAGATGACCCTTGAGGACTTTATGCTGAGTGAACTAAATCAGTCACATAAAGACAGACTCTGCATGATTCTACTTATAAGAGATCTAAAATAGTCAAATTCATAGAATCAAATAGTACTAGGTGCTGGGGAGAGATGAATATGAGAAGTTACTCATCATAGGTGTAAAATTTTAGTTAAGCAAGATGAATAAGCTCTAGAGATCTTCTGTACATCATTATACTCTCTTTTGTCCCACTGAACCCGCAGCTGGAATCACCGCAAATGCAGTGGCAGTGGAGTTTCCACAAGAGAGTTCCCCAAACTGTCCCAAGATGGGGCTGGTTGGGATTCCAAAAAGAGAACTAAATCCACGGTGATCAGTCCAAATCATTTATCAGGGGAACTTCCTTACAGAGTGGGCTGCAGCAATTTTCGAGATGAATAGTGAGAGAAAAGGGGTGTTCTACCTAGGCGTGTCTACAGTGAGGGGTCAGGTTATGGAGTTTTTATGAAGGTTTAAGGAATTTGGCACAGGGTCGGGGTCCGAATAGCTTTATCTGTTTCTGGGAATGTTCAAAGCCCTAGCTTGGGTTCAAACCAGCTGGGAAAGACCTTCTGTTGGCCAGATCACAGAGCAGTCAAGACCCTCTGATTTTTGGTCAGAACACAGAAAAATGTGAAGGAAACTGGGGGACTCTACATACTCATAGTCAACAGTACTGGATTTTTCACTTCGAAATTTGTTAACAGGGTAGATCTCATGTTAAATGTTCCTAACACCATTTTTTAAAAGAAAAAAAAAAGACCAGAGAGATGATTGACATCAGTTCACATCTGGCACAGGGGGTATCACTCTTCTTTCATCTCCTTTTCTCTCAGGTACTCCTCTCTGATGGTTTATAAGTTGCCAGTGGAAGATGTGCAACCTTTAGCCCAAGCTTTCTTCAAATTAGAGAAGGGTAAGAAGTATGACTTTGAAGTAAGACCCTGGAAAGAAGATAATTTCAAATCATAAAATAATCATCTTTATGACGAAAATGAAATGTGACAAAATGCATTACATTTTAAAGTTAGAGTCTCAAATTGAATTTTAGGAAGACCAAAACCAAGGAGATAGAGAGATTCTCTGTGTCTGTGCCAGGGGATAATGAGAGTGATTTTTTTCACTTTTGCTTTGTGAGGTTTTGTCATGTATTTTTGCACATGTGTTGGTACAACCTGTCAAAACTCAGTTATATATACATTTAAGAAAATTTTCTTTTGAAACATCTATGCATACACATTTAAAATTAAATTTTCCATGGACTGGCATATTATTTTACTATCTTAGGCTGTATATTAAGAAACTGACTCCTGTCTGGTCGTTGAAACAATCTCCTCGCATCTGTCACATTTTAAAACTAACTGCCGTGCATCTGTCATCACAGGTTCATGTTTTCCTTGCAATTTTAGCTCATTAAGTCTGCTACTCTGAACTGTGCTAGTCAGAACTCCCTCGCTATACTGTTTTCATTGTCACTGCTCAGTGATATATCTTTGCTTGTTTATCCCCTGCTCTAAGGAAGAGATTCAGATCTTCTGGTTCTAGAGGAATTGTCTAACTTCCTAGAGCATCAGGAATTGTCTGACTCTCTCCTTGAGAGCATCTGTGGTCACAGTAATGCATCTTCTTTTCATTCTCTGATGTATCTGAGCACTCCAACTTTCTGGGCCATGTGGTCATTCACAGCACTCTCCAGGTTGGCATTAAGCCCAGTGCTGATCTGAAACTTTTGGTGGCGTATTTCCAATCTGCTGAGCTCCTATTACAGCTCTAACTGCCTCTCCCAGTCTATTCTGATCAATAAGAACAGTTTCTGACCCAATCAAGGGAAGCTGCAATGGTTTTTGGATAGAGGTCCATGAAGATACCTGCTTTCTAAAAAAGCTCACAAATCCTTCTCTATAATCTTCTGATGCAAGCCTTTTCAAAATGTGTCTGCCTTCCACCTCTTTCTGTGTTGAATGTGCAAAACCCACTGGCCCACAGGCAAGAAAGAAAGCTTACTCAGTACCATTTTCTCCTTTAAATACAGTTAGCAAAAAGCACAACATACAAGCGTAATTCAAGCACTTTTGTTCCCAAACCTAAGTAAATGCATTGGTGTATTCTTAACTGAATGATGTGCTTAAGACATGAATGAATATTACCTTAACCTATTTATTTAAGATTTTTAAAAAGTATATCATTTGTACTATGTGCTGATTTATGAGACCTCTAGATATGAAATATATGAACTAATACATGTTCATCCCTATGCAGTTAAACAGAGCTTTGACCTAGAGGAGTACAGCCTCTCACAGTCTACCCTGGAGCAGGTGGGTCATTTTTAGTGATTCGTACCATCCATGGTGTATGTGTATAATGCATTCCCTTGGAGCTGCAGAGGCAGTATGGCATTGTTCTCTCTTTATTTCTTTCCTCCCTTTCAGGTTTTCCTGGAGCTCTCCAAGGAGCAGGAGCTGGGCGATTTTGAGGAGGATTTTGATCCCTCGGTGAAGTGGAAGCTCCTCCCCCAGGAAGAGCCTTAAAACCCCAAATTCTGTGTTCCTGTTTAAACACGTGGTGTTTTTTTAATACATTTATTTTTATAGCATCAATGTTCTATTTTTAGAAAATATATTATAAGTACAGAAATGGTTCTTCGTGTGGTGGGAGGAGGAGGTGCGGGTGCCGGGTGAGTGCCATGTCAGTGTGGACAGAGGCATTTGACTAAGCCAACCTCCTCTCACAGCCTCTGTATCTCTGCAGGCCACCCTGGTTCCATTGTTCCATATAATACCGAATAAATAAATTTACCCTTATATGATCGTATAAGTTTCCACATATGATAAACAAATTTTGTTTAAAATTTTAAAATAAAAATCCTAAAACACATTTTTTCTAACCTAGACTGAGAAATTCATATGTTTACTCTTCTGGGTGTTTGATACTTTGTAAAGTTGATATTTTCCTAAGAATTTAACATGTCATATTTTTGAAATAGATTTAAGTGTGTTTCTTATTGCTAAAAATACTAAATGTCATGGGCCATAGTATCTGATATCAATGTAGTTGATAACCTACCCACAGGTAACACCATGATGTAGGCATAAATGGAAAACCAAAACCTTACTATTTCAGATATACCGTACTTTTTTATTTCTGTAAGCCAGCTGTGTGCCATTTTCATTGGACTTTTAAATCTAGACTTTAGTGATGTCTACATTATAAATGATCTTTTGTGGATATTTGTCACTTGGTTTCAGAAAGTTCACAAATGTAGCAACAGGTCACATGACTGAGTAGGTAGAAAATGTGAAATAAATCTCATATATGTAGTTTTGAAGTATGTTTTCTATTTCATGTGTCTTTTTCTTAACTCGGTGGCCTCCTACTTATAAATTCCATTAAAAATATTTTCTTTTTTTATTATTATTATACTTTAAGTTTTAGGGTACATGTGCACAACGTGCAGGTTTGTTACATGTGTCCATGTGCCATGTTGGTGTGCTGCACCCATTAACTCGTCATGTAGCATTAGGTGTATCTCCTAATATAAGCATAATTACTGGACTTTAAGACCATCATAGTAGGATTTTCTGCTAAACTAATATTTAGGCCAATGTTTGTGATATTAGCCTAATTATTATCCTTGTTTACCAAGTATAATAATGGAACACCAACTCCACATACTTCCTGGTACTGCACTCCTTCATGTTTACAACCATAAAACCAGACAGTTAACATAGAAAAGAATCCTCATATTTCTGTTTGCTTGGGCTTAAGTTTGCCTATCTAATTCAACTTTTATGTTATACAGAAATATGCTGGGATTTGGAATCCCAAGAAATATAAGTCTTATGTTTTAGATATGCACTTGGAGTAAATCCTACAACCCTGTCAAGCCTTAGTGTACCCCATTGCTGCTAGTTGGGGTGGATTTCACAGGAATTAAATCGTTCTCATTTTTAGATATGCAAATCTGTGTTCAAAGAGGGTAAGTAACTTAACCAAGATCACTCAACTGGTAATTAGCCCATCCAGCATTCAACAACGTCTCATACCAAAGCCCATGTTTTTCCCACTACCTCAAGCTGACTCAAGCACTTATTCATAACTTAATTCAGAAGGCAGTGGACATAGAAAACCCAGAAGCTTCTTGATGTGCTTACAATTTAATCAGAAGTGAAATTACACATACTTGGTAGAAAGCAAAAAGATAACGATAATCAAATGTTACATGGCATGCTATCAACAAAGGTGCTGTCTACAAAAATTAAGAAGATCCATTTTGAACTAAGGCTATCTAATGAATATTTTTATGAGTGAAAAGGAATTTAACCTTCATTTTAAAGACAACATTGAATTCATAAGGGGAAAAAAGAACAACATTCTAAGTAAGAAAAACTGAAGAGCATCAATATATATGGTAATTCACCATTGATAGTTAGGATTGCTTACTGTAGTTGTATTACTAAGCTAAACAAGAAGACATGGTTTTTATCTTAGTGGAGTTTTCATCCAGACTATGAAAAAATGTTGAAATTAATATTATAATTGCATGTATTTCTTGAGCAAAGAAGTTTATTCCTTTGTTGAGTCATTCCTGGAAAAGGCACATAATTAAATACTTAATGTAACAACAATATATTTTGGCTAACAGTCTCTCTCAAATAAGTGAGTGACTCTGGAGATCCTTGGACTAAAAAAAAAATTTATCTGTGCTTTGTGTGCTGCCCCCCACGTATAGATTCAAATTGCTCTCTTGAACGCACATGAAAAACCAATGATCACATTTATTCTCCATAGTCTTCGTAATATTGGTTCTCAAAATATAGTTCATGTGCCAATATCATCGCCATATGTGGGAACTTGCTAAAAATGCAAAATCCAGAGGTTCACACAGAATTACTGAATTAGTAACTCTGGAGATGGGACCCAGCAATCTGTATTTAACAAGCCCTCCAGGTAATGCTGATGCATGCTAAATTTGAGAACCACTAGATTATAGCCCATGGCTCCTTTTGTGAATATCAAGTAAAAATGCAATACTCTATAATCAATACGACCTTCTTAAAATTGTTAAGAATAAGAATGACTATTCTTATTGATGGCAAAGTACATTGAGAGAAAAGAGTAATGGCTACTCAGTATCGTTAAAAATATCTATAAAGCAATTATTGAAAATGGAAGCTATGTATGTATGCATTATGTGCTAAATAAAAGGTGATGATATTTTTGTAGAAACAAATTGTAGCCATTTATTCCTTCCATTTTTAACATTCAGAAGAGTTCATCATTGGATTTTAGGGGATGAGTATTTTTATTATAGTGTAATATATATACAATAAAAGTCAGCAATTTTAAATGTGTAATTTGAGCATTTTTGACAAAAACACAGATATATATATATTTCTGACAAATATATGCATTTAACAAATACATGCATTTGCCAAAACTCATCAAATTGTGTCTGTGTGTGTGTATATATATACATATATATAATTTATATATATATATAATCCAATGCCTCAATTGTGGTATACAACTTTGCCATTTGCAACAAAAGTTCTCTCATACTCTTTGCTGACAATTCCCTCCTCTCACCATTGTTTGCATTATTTAATTTGTATGTAAATAGACATCACTAGGCATCTCAGAGTGCAAATACTGGGTGTTAACTATGCGTATCTATATAGATTCACTTTTTAAAATGTGTGTTTCGCTGTTGTTGTTTTAGTGTTCTGCAAATGTCAATTGGGATAAAGTCATTGACAGTGTCATTAGACTTTCTATGTTTCTTTTTAGATCTGATTATTCTGTCAGCTATTTAGAAAGTGTGTTAAAGTCTCCACGTTTGTGGATTTATCTGCTTATCCTTATTTTTCTGTCATAGATTTTGTTTCACATATTTTCACGATGTTATTAGGCAAATATACATTTAAAATTGTTATATCTTTCTAATGCACAGACCCTTTTATCATTTGTAGTGTCCCTCCTTATCTTGAAGTCTATTTTTAATATTAACTTAGTTACTGCAGCTTTCTCCTGGCTGTCTTGTTCATGGTATATCTTTTTCCATGTGTTTACCTTTAGTCTATTTGTGTCTTTGTAGTTCAAATGTATCTCTTGTACACAGCATATACTTAGTTCTTGCTTTTATATCAAGTATGAGGCTTTATCTTCTGATCGAATGTTAAGTTCATTTACATTTAATGTAGTTATTGATAGGATTGTATCATTTAATATTTGTGTCTCTTTTTTCAGATATTGTAGTTATTACTATTGCCTTGTTTTTTTCCTATCTTGCCTTTTACTGGCATTCAATTTTAATTATTCTATTGGCTTTCTAGCAGCTTTTCTTCGCATGCATTTTAGTGGTTGCTCTGGGAGTTACAACACATATTAAATTTATGTTAATCCATATAGAGTTGATACTGACTTTCTTCTTGCATAATAAAAAACCTCTGCAATAGTATATTTCAATTTATTCCCACCCTTGCACCACATTTTGTTACATATCTCAACTATGTACATTATAAAAACCATCAATATAATGTTATATGTTTTGCTTTAAAAAGCCATATTATATCAACAAAATTAAGAAAACAAAGAAAATATATGCATCATTTATTTTATTTGCTTATATTTTTACAATGCCTGGTGTTCTTTGTTTCTCCCTAAAGAAGTGAAATACTGTCTAGTCTCATTTACCTTCAGATGAAATAATGTCCTTTAAGTTTTTGTTTTGTTTTATAGCAGATCTATTGGCAATAAATTATTATTTCAGTTTCCATTTACCTGAAAATTAAGTTTTTCCAATTTCACATTTGAATAGTAGGTAAGCTGGATATCAAGTATCTGATTCACAGTTTCTTTTCTTTCTTTCAGCACTTTGAATATGTTATCCCACAGTCATAAATCCTTCTTATATGCTGATAAGATTCTTACCTATTTCAAAAGAGCTAAACTTTTACTGGCTTAAATTCTAATATCACTATCTTGAATAGTATGGCTATCATATGGACAGTGAATCTTAAAATACCATACTTGTGTGTGTGTGTGTGTGTGTGTGTGTGTGGTGTGTGTTAAACTAGCATTTAACACTGGTGTGTATTTGAATCTGTCAAATTTTGAACTTTGCATTGACTATCCTTTTTAAAAATAAGACCACAGTTTCTACTGTATCTTGAGGTTATTTATGATCAGTAATAGTAAACTTATATCATTGTCATATACATTCTCTAAGAGGCAGAACCAAGTGGATTCTCTCTTAAGCCTGAAGTTCATAAAGTTTCCATTAGCCCATTTTGCTTCCAAGCATTTATTAAACACTTTTTGGAGAACTCAGTATGAATTGGATGTGTAGTTCTGCTTTTTGAAATGCTTGTAATCAAATTAGGAAGAGAAAATGTAAACACTTGGGAAGATTAAAGAATATTTGTAAGTACACAATTAGAGCTAGTTTGCTGGTTTAATCAATCTTCTACCAAAATGTAAACAAAGAAAACACCACATCATGATTAAGGCAGTAAAAAGTGGTGGAAAGCAGAAACACTTATTAGAACAATCCTCTAAAAGTACAAGATACATGATTACGTGTGTAAAATACGATTAAGCAAGATTTTCTGAGTCAGGGAGATGACTGAGCTTTCTCTGCCAGTTTTGTGCACACCTTTCCTTTTGGGAAACAATAGATGACTAAAATTCACTTTCTTCCTGCAGTAAATGCTGCTGCATGGCACAGTGATTAAGATCTTGACCTAAATTTAATCTGGGATCTGCCATTTATCATCTACACAGACTTTGTTTCATTACCCGGGAAAATGAAAATATCAGTACCCACTTCCGAGGGTGACTATAGCAACCAAAAATGACAAAAGTAATACCAGCACCAAGCAGCTGCCTGGCTGTTCCCAGAACTCCAAGTTCTCTCACATCCTGGATGGTTCTCTTCCTGCTCCTATTCCCTCAACTCTTCAGTGACACATCAAAATGTACCTGTTTTTTCTTTCTTTTTTTTTTTTTACTTCATTTCCCAAAGGCCAACTGAGATGTCTGCAAATAATGCACTAAACAAATTTATTTCAATAGAAGAATTCATGCTGTCATCCAAAGAAACAGTACAAACTAGCTCGATCTTTGTTATCTGAAGGTACTGGGGAGGTCAGTGGGAGAGATATCCCATGGCAGGCAGAGTTTCAGCACCGAAAAGGATTTTTATTCAGCCTATGGATCCAACTAGCATTGATACCACAGACAACCACATTTTTGGGAAAATGAGACTGACAACTGCGTCAAATGAACCTATGTTTTGTACCTGCTCTTTTGCAAGGAAAAGCCTGCCGAACTCTTCACGTGGCTCTCTGTGAGCCCAAGATCTGGTGCTGATGTCACCTGATATATCTGCAAAGGAAATCCATTATTACAAACCTAGAACCACACAGAGCATGGTGAACTGTAAAAAGTTGATGACTGACTGGCAGATATTTACATTTCAGAGGCCAGTGAGAAAACCTGGAACTGAAAACATTCTATTACTCCCAACATGTCATAACTAGTTATATTTATAGGCCACAAAAGGCAGGAAACATATTGCTGCGTGAAAGGTAATTCCTTTTGCTTCTTATGGCCAATCTTATACTATCCTTCTTTTTCTTCTCATAGTCTATAAAATTATTTTAACTTCTCTTTGTTTTCTTTTTACTCTGGTTGTGAAGACACTATACCAAATTGTATTTGAAAGATACGTTCAATTAAAGTTAATTTATTGGCATGGAAGAAACATTTCTGATGCCTAATGAACCAACTCTTCACCTTTCTTTTTTCTTTTCTTTTTTTTTGAGATGGAGTTTCATCTTGTTGCCCAGGCTGGAGTGCAATGGCGCCATCTCGGCTCACTGCAACTTCCGCCTCCTGCCTCAGCCTCCCGAGTAGCTGGGATTACAGGCATTTGCCACCACACCCAGCTAATTTTTTTGTATTTTTAGTAGAGACAGGGTTTCTCCATGTTGGTCAGGCTGGTCTCGAATTGCCGACCTCAGGTGATCCGCCTGCCTCGGCCTCCCAAAGTCCTGGGATTACAAGCATGAGCCACTGTGCCCGGCCAACTCTTCACTTTTTGACCAGGTAAACTAGGGTCAAGGAAACATGGTTTCTGTCTCTCTGTCCTGGGCTCCTGCTTATTCCAGTTTCTGTGCTTTAAATTGCTTTTCTGCTTTCTTACCTCTCCTTCTCTCTATGCCTATGCAAATTTCAAATTTCAACGAAGTCTTTTAAAGACTTTATTGAATTAAAACTATAGGGGAGGATTTTTCCTGCAATTAAAAAAATATGTACAATCGTCTAAGATCCCAGAGAGGCCAAGAAATACGTTGAACAAGAGAAGCTAAAGAGAACAGGGAAGATAAGCAGTGTCTTTAAATGGTGGGAACTGAGTGTCTCAAGAGACATCCTTTTTCTCCTTCGATAAGGAGACCATTCCCAGCTGTGAAAGGAGTGAGGGAAGAAATTAAACCATCACCACCACACAGTAGAGGGCAAATAGCAAGATTTTGAAAGATGAGAGGCTTAATGTTCTTTTTATAAATTCCAGAATGTCTTACTCTTTTTTTTTTTGATAATTTAAAATTTGTGTCTTGATCCTTCTCCTCACAACTAAGAAAAACATAGATGAGACCTACAGGCAGACCTCGAAGATATTGTAGGTTTCATTCCAGATCACCGCAATAAAGTTAATATCAAAATAAAGCAAGTCACACAATTTCTTTGGTTTCCCAGTGTATATGAAAGTTATGTTCACAGTCTAGTCTATTGAGTGTGCAATAGCATTATGTGCAAAAAAATGCACATATCCTAATGAAAACGTACTTTATTGCTAAAAAGAAAACGCTAACAATCATCTGATCCTTTCGCAAATCATAATCTTTTTGCTGGTAGAAGGTCTTGCCTCAATATTTGTGGCTATGACTGATGAGGGTGATGATTGCTGAAGACTGGGGAGCTGTTGCAATTTCTTAAAATAAGACAACAACAAAATTTGCTGCATCAATTGACTCTTCCTTTCACAGAAGATTTCTCTGTCTCATACAATAATGTTTGATAGCATTTTACCCACAGTAGAATTTCTTTCAAATTGGACCCAATCATCTCCAACCCTGCTGCTGTTTTATCAATTACATTTATATAATATTCTAAATCTTTGTGTCACTTCAACTACATTCACAGTATCCTCATCAGGGGTAAATTCCTCTTCAAGAAACCACTTCTTCATCATCTATAAGAAGCAACTCTCCTTGTCCATTCAATTTTTATCATGAGATTGCAGCAATTCAGTCACATCAGCAGGCTTCACTTCTAATTCTAGTTCTCTTGCTATTTTCACCACATCTGCAGTAACTTCCTCCACCAAAGTCTTGGACCGCCTCAAAGTCATCCATGACGGTTGGAATCAACTTCTTCTAAGCTCCTGATAATGTTGATATTTTGACTTCCTCCCATGAATCACAAATATTATTAATGTAATTAGTAAGTGTAATTAATCTAGAATGATAGATCCTTTCCAGAAGGTTTTCATTTACTTCGCCGAGCTCCTTCAGAAGAAAAATTATCTATGGCAGCTATAGCATTACAAAATGTCTTTCTTAACTAACAAGACATGAAGCTGAAATTCTTCTTGATCCACGGGCTGCCAAATAGATGTGTTAGCAGGCATGGAAACAACGTTCATCTCTTTGTATATCTCAGAGTTCTTGATTGACTAAGTGCATTGCCAATGAGCAACAGTATTTTGAAAAGAATCTTTTTTTTCTGAGTAGTAGATCTCAACAGTGGGCTTAAAATATTCAGTGAACCATGCCATCAACAGATGTTCTGCCATTCAGGCTTTGTTGTTCCATTTATGGAGTACAGGCAGAGTAAATTTAGCATCATTCTTGAGAGCCTGAGGACTTTTTTGAATGGCAATTGAACACTGGGCTTCAACTTAAGCTACTAGCGACATTTTTATCACCTAACAAGAGAGTCAGCCAGTCCTTTGAAACTTTGAAGCAGGCAATAGCTTTTATTCTCTAGCTATGGGGAAAGTCCTAGATGGCAGCTTCTTCCAACAGAAGGCTGTTTCATCTACATTGAAAAACTATTGTTTAGTGTAACTATCTTCATCAATTATCTTAGCTAGATCTTCTGGATAACTTGCTGCAGCTTCTATATCAGCACTTGCTGTTTCACCTTGCACTTTTATGTTATGGAGATGGCTTCTTTCCTTAAACCTCATGAACCAACTTCTGCTAGCTTCCAATTTTACTTCTGCAGCTTCCTCACCTGTCTCAGCCTTCACAGAACTACAGAGAATTAGGGCCTTGCTCTGGATTAGGCTTTGGTTTCAGAGAATGTTGTAGCTGGTTTGGTCTTCTATCCAGACTCCTAAAACTTTCTTCGTGTTAGTAATAAGGCTGTTTTGCTTACTTATTCATATGTTCAGTGAAGTAGCACTTTCCATTTCCTTCAAGAACTTTTCCTTTGCATTCACAAATTTGCTGTTTGGCACAAGAGGCCCAGCTTTCAACCTATCTCAGCTCTCAGCATGCCTTCTTCACTAATCTTATGATTAAGGTGAGAAACATGTGACTTTTCCACTAACTTAAATACTTAGACGCCATGTAGAGTTATTATCTGGCCTAATCACAATATTGTTGTGTCTCAGGGAATGGGGAGGTCCAAGGAGAAGGAGAGAGATAGGGAAACAGCCTGTCAGTGGAGCAGTCAGAATACACAAATTTATTCTTAAGTTTGCTATCTTACATGGGTGTGGTCTGTAGTGGCCCAAAACAATTGCAATAGTAACACCAAAGATCACTGTTCACAGATCGTCATAACAGATAAAATAATAATTTAAAAGTTTAAAATATTGCTAGAATTACCAAAATGTGAGACAGAGACATGAAGTGAGCCTATGCAATTGGAAAAATGGTGTTGATAGACTTGCTCTACACAGAGTCGCCACAAACCTTCAATTTGTAAAAAACAGTATCTGGGAAATGCAATAAAACAAGGTCTACCTATAAACTAAATAGAGGTTCTGGAGGTGAGAGTTTAGCCTTTGGGAGACTGAGTGATTGAAGTCTTGGTGCTGGGATTGAGAGGTAGTGTGTATCCAAGTCCTTTTTTTTTCGATGGGGTCTCAGTCTGTCACCCAGGTTGGAGTGCAGTGGCACGATCTTGGCTCACTGCAACCTCTGCCTCCCGGGTTCAAGCAATTCACCTGCCTCAGCCTCCTGAGTAGCTGGGACTACAGGCATGCACCACCACGCCCAGCTAATTTTTGTATTTTTAGTAGAGACGGAGTTTCACCATGTTGTCCAAACTGGTCTCAAACTCCTGACCTCGGGTGATCCGCCCACCTTGGTCTTCCAAAGTGCTGGGATTACAGGCGTGAGCCACCGTGCCCAGCTGCATGTATCCAAGTCCTAACTCGGCTGAAGTTGTTTTGCTACCACCAGTCAAAGAACTACTGAGGGTAAAACATAGCAAATGCTAGAAGTTCTGATTATTTTGGCTTTGATTTGAAACCTGACTCCCTGGAATGGTTGTGGTGGTTCTGAAACTAACAAGAGGAGGCTTTGTAGTGCCTTAAATTCCAGGCCTCTGCAATACTGGAAAGCACACAGGAAGTGGGGCAGGAGAAATGTTGAAATCCAATCTCTTAAAGCAAAACTTTCAAATACCAGACAGACCTTTCTTTTGAGCCTCGCTCATGTATCCAACCACTTGGATGTTTTTTCCTGTTGACTATCTAGTTGGCATCTCAAAGAAAATGCGTCAAAAATAGAAATCTTAACAGTTCTCTTTGTCTTCTCCATCTTGGTAAATAGAAACACCCCAGTTGCCAAGCTAGGGACTATTCTTTACGTCTCTCTCCCCCATTCCCCTCAGGTGATCCAATGGTACTGTTGACTGCTTTCAAGAGGTATCCCAAACATATTCACTTCTTTTTATCTGCTGCTACCACCCTAGTCCAAACTGCCATCATCTGGCACCCAGATTTCTGCATTAGCCTCCACCCTATTGTTCCTGAATCCAATCTTGCACCCTGCAAGATTATTATTTGGGTTATTATCTGGTCTAATCTCAATATTGTTGTGTCTCAGGGAATACGGATTCTGCAGTTCAGAAAGGTGAAAAACCTGGCTCCTTTAAGAAATCCCAGCAGGGCAGAAAAAGAACGTTGGCAAAGAACCCAGAAAGGAAGAAAATGAGCCCTGGGATGACAGGATGGGGCTAACGGATTCCAGGCTGGAGAGGGAAGGAGCTGACTGGCTGCCATTTTGAGTCACAACAAAAACTTGCCAGAGCTCTCTAGAAGAACAGAAGTTTGAGAAGTTTGAATTTAAAGAAGCAGGAAAAACCTATTAAGCTATCGGAACCTCTAATACTACTGACGAAGAGCTAATGATGCAATTAACATAAATATTCCAATTTAAGGTAAAACCACAATAGCATTATTTCTTCTCCACTCAAAACCACTATGCAAGTTACTTCTGATGATCTGGACTTCAAAAATAATGCTGCTTTTGTTTGTGTTTTTATTAAGCCATGTTGCTTAAGTGTATACTCCAAAGGTTTTGGGATAAGGAATTGGTAAGCACTTAGTCTGAAATCGTTTCCTTACTTTTTGATGGCAATAATAGTAAGTAAGTAAGTATAGAGTATAGAGTGTTGCTAAGTATAGAGTTGGTAGTAATCTTTTGGTTTTTTGGTTGTTTTTTGTTGTTGTTGTTGTTTTGTTTTTTCGAGATAGAGTTTCACTCTTTTTGCCCAGGCTGGAGTTAAAGGGCACAATCTCGGCTCACTGCAACCTTTGCCTCCTGGGTTCAAGTGATTCTCCTGCCTCAGCCTCCCAAGTAGCTGATTATAGGCACACGCCACCATGCCTGGCTAATTTCGTATTTTTAGTAGAGATGAGGTTTCACCATGTTGGCCAGACTGGTCTCAAACTCCTGACCTCAGGTGATCCACCTGCCTCGGCCTCTCGAAGTGCTGAGATTACAGGCATGAGCCACCGTGCCCAGCCTAGAGTTGGTAGTAATCTAACAGGTCACTTGAGCAGGTAAGGATCTGGGTTCTTAGCCCCTCCCAATGCATTCATGTTGCATTTGAGACTTTGATGCTATTAAATCAAATTAGCTACATTTCTTTTTCAGAACATCTAATTACATTTGCGAATTAAAATAGAAGTACAGCAATGTCCCAAGAGGCAATATTAGAACTCTAACCTCCTCCTCCATTGGGGTTCAAAGATATTAAGCTGGGCCAGGCACAGTGGCTCATGCTTGTAATCCCCGCACTTTGGGAGGCCAAGGTGGGAGATGGCTTGAGCTCAGGAGTTTGAAATGAGCCTGGGCAACATGGCAAAACTACATCTCTACAAAAAATGACAAGAATTAGCTGGGCATAGTGGTGCATGCTTGTGGTCCCAGCTACTGAGGAGGCTAAGGTGGGAGAATGGATTGAGCCCAGGAGTTTGAGGCTACAGTGAGCTGAGATTGCACCATTGCACTCCAGCCTGCACAACAGAGTAAGACGTTACCAAAAAAAAAAAAAAAAGGTTAGGCTGTTAAACTTATAGATTAAGGTATTCTCAAATTAACTGAGGTTGTTAGATTTTGTTGTACATTTCACATAACACCAATAGCACAATGAGCGTATGTTTTCTCATTTAAAGGGATCTCAGATTTTAAAAGACTGAGAAACACAGGTTGAGTGGTTTATTTGCTCCTTCTCCGTTACTCTCTTGAGATTTTTGTAAGTATCAGATGCAGAAAGCAGATTGTGGGTTATTCCACAGCTCTTAGTTGCCCCATATAATGAATGTGCCTCTTAGCATAAACGTGGAAGAATTTCAAAAGAAAATGATTGAATTATTAAATATAGTGTTCTCTTTTTTTATTCATATCCTCTCATATTGACAAAAAGGAGTTCAAATAGCTTATTAAAAAAAAATACAACCAAACTATTCGGACAATGGTAAAATGACAAAAAAAAGAAAACTAAAACAGCAACAATACCGAGAAAACACATAATGAGAGGAGGAAAAGGATGGAGAAAAATTTAGGAACATATAAAATTATACTCCATTTGTACAAATGATTTTAAGAGAAAATAGTGTCTTTTGCCATTAAAAATGGCTACAGCTGTATCTCAAAGGAATTAACCTACTCTGGCCAGCCAGATTTAATAACAAATGAACCCTTGAAAATACTGCAGCTGCAAAAGATCTCTAGAGAGAGAGCTGTATCAGTCTGAACATTCCACAAAACAAAAAAGAAATTTTAAAAAATAGCCCCTGCAGGTAGGTCAGAAAATAACTCCATAGTGGTGACATTCTATCAAAAGCAACTTTATTTTTTCTGTGAGAAATATAATAAACACTCATATATGAGAACTGAGAGTCCCATAAAAATTCATTTGTCTTCTTTCCCAGAACAATTGTAAGACTATTTCCAGTAAAGGCAGCATGAGGTCAGATAATTCCTATTCCTAGAAAACAAGCACAAAACTGGACTCAATTATTTAAAACAATTATTTTGAGGTACTGAAAAAAATGACCAACAACAAAAAAAAATGAGAGACAAGAAATTGTGAAGATTTTCCTCTTGAAATGGTGCTGCTGTATCTGGTATAGTAGTGGTGAGTATGTGGCCTTCTTTCCTGGAGCTGCTCTCGTCCTTTCCAACATACTCAGTCTTCAGAACCTGCATCATTACAGGTGGGGAGAGATGGCAATGCCAGATTGAAGCTGGCAGCTCGACAACTGGAGGCAGGGAATGCAATTCAGAGCAGTAAGCAGACCAGTAAGAAATTTAATGGAGGAATCATGGAAGTCCACAAGCATAGAAAATCTGAGAAACTTAACTCTCCATACATACCTGACTGTCTGCAAACCTATGAATGCACGGGAGATACCCATGATAGCCTGGAAAAATGTGAGCTATTTGAGAACTTGCCGGCTCTGGGAAGGCATTCCTCAACTCACACGTAGCTCATGCAGGAGAAGGAAGAAGTCTTACAAGGGCAGTGTCCAGAGTATAATCTTCACCAAAATTGCTGTCTGACCTCCAAGGCAAAAAGATGCTGGGGCGAAGAAACAGCAGCCTAGCATCTGAAGAAGGAGCCCCTAAGAAGCCAGCGATAATCTGCGTGCCTGTTTTGCCCTATCCCATGACCCATTACCGAGGGTTTTCTCTCTCCCTCGGCTCCAACTCAACCTTGTTTTTCATGTCGCTTTGGGGCAATTGGGATTGAGGAACAGAGTTGCTTATTACAAATCATGACTGTCTGAGCAACAGGAGCTAAGAGTTGGGTAGTGATGGGCATGCACCATAAAAATACATCCAGTGAAGACACACAGAACAAGGCAACATGTGGTTCTCACCAGGAACTCAGGAATTTGGAAGAGCACATGGTATGAAAATATACCCATTGGGAAAAGAAAAGCACAAGAATGTCTAAATCAGAAGAGTTCCTCATTGGAGACAGGCACCAACAAGGGTCAGTGGGCACACATAACCCTCTGCCTTCCTGATTCCCTTAATGTACATAGTGCAGTTTATAGAAAAAGAATCTTAATCAAGAAAGCAAAATACAGTGACACGTTGAATCTCCTTTTCTCTCTGCCAACTTTCTGCGAAGAGAAGCCAGCTATTCTACATAATGACCCATGAATACATGCATATATGCCTTGGTGCCAAAACCAGAAACAAAAGAAGGGTCCCACTCATAAGCCAAAGCCTTGAAGAATTACTTTGTAGATAGTGTAACAATCTTGGTTGAAATAATAGGAGTCAAATCTGCCAGCTGTTAAAGGCTTTATTGTAAAGAAATAGAGAGTTCACAGGAATGTTGGGAAAGCTATAGGCTTAGCCTCAAAATGTGGTCAAGAACTAGAAGAAGCTAGATAGTTGGAAAATACAACTAATGTCACACTGCAGGGACAATCTGTTTCACGGTCAGAGCACCAGACAACTACCGCAGGATTGTCAACGCCAACAGGGTTGCATGCTGCCACTGAATTCTCGAAGCTGTCATTGCTGCTGGGCTCTCAATATGGACATCATGAAATGGTATCTCTACCATCTTTTGTTTTTTTAATTTTACATTCCAGGATACATGTGCAGGATGTGCATGTTTGTTACATAGGTAGATATGTGCCATGGTGGTTTGCTTACCTATCAACCCTTCACCTAGATATTAAGCCCAGTATTCATTAGCTATTTTTCCCAATGCTCTTCCTCCTCCCACCCCACTCCCTGACAGGCCCGAGTGTGTGTTGGTCCCCACCCTGTGTTCATGTGTTCCCATTGTTCAGTTCCCACTTATAAGTGAGAACATGTGGTGTTGAGTTTTCTGTTCCTGCATTAGTTTGCTGAGGATACTGGCTTCCAGCTCCATTCATATCCCTGCAAAGGACATGATCTCATTTTTTATGGCTGCATAGTATTCCATGGTGTATATATACCACATTTTCTTTATCCAGTCTATCATTCATGGGCATTTGGGTTGATTCAATTTCTTTGCTATTGTGAATAATCTCTACCATCTTTTATCTTTGCCTCCCCTCCTCTGGTTCCAAAGACTTGAGCAGGAGCATCTTATTAGTTGGGCTTGAGTAACCTGCCTGCCCCCAGGTTAACAGGGGAAGGCAAAAAGGAAGATTGGCTTCCTTCCATTTGGCTGCCAAAGTGGACAGTTTTTGCCCTCCACCAAGACTTCAAGTTTATAAATCATTCAGTTTAGTGTCCGAAAGAGTTGTGCTAAATTTAGGAAAGTTTAAATGAGGATTAGAAGAATGGCTTGTTTTGAGCAAGTAATACTTTGGGGAATGGAAAAGAATGATTTATCTTGAAGGAACATGAACCCCTTAAAAGACAAGGCTTCACAAGAAAGAACATCTGGAAGATGAACAGCTGTGGAAGTGTATACGAGAAGAGAAAAATTGCTGGATGACAAACAGAATCAAATTTATCATAGGAGTCTCTTGTTCTATTCTTTTCTGTGTGTTTTTTTGTTTATTTGTTTGTTTGTTTTGGTCACTACTCGAGGATCTCCATACTCTTCTTGGTATGCATCAATTATTATCAATCTTAAATTTAAATATTTAAATATTCAGACTGCATAAAAGATTTTCTTTCTTACCCAAAAACATATCCTGAACCAAAACAAAGCCACTCGCCATAGGATTCTTGCCTCAGGAACTTTTCTAGTTTAATATTCTTATTTTTGTAATAATAGAAGAATTTAAAAAATCATATGCTGGTGACCAATTCCTTAGATTAATTGAAAGTTCCCAGCATCATGACCAAGGACCTCTGGAAATAATGGGTTTTATCTACTTTGTTGTATTTGTAAACCATTTTGTTGGTTGCTTTTGAGACATTACAAATATTTCAAATAACTTCCTGTGTGTCGAAAAGGTTGATGGCCACCTTGTTCTTCTAGTCCTGAGCCTCTCTAATGACAACAGTGATACAGAGTTGAGACTCTCCAGAACACCAAAAATGTGATTGGATTCCGTGTATCTATTTAAGCTGTATTCTGGAGCTTTTCTCTCTTAAGTCCAAATGTTGCAGAGCTTGTACATTTTTGAGCCAAACATTGAATGCTTTCTTCAATAAGAAATACTCTACAATTTGAATAATTTGCCAAGTAGAGCTAAGGTCAAGGTCAAGAGGGAAATCTAAGGCTTCACCAACTTTGGATTAAATATTAGAAACAAATGAAAGAAAATCTTCACAATAGTATTTGCTTTTAACTTATTTCAACTGGGAAACTCAGTAGTCATGTCATTAAGAACTTGATATAACTTATTTTGTGCTTTTTATACATCAGAAAAAGCTCAGATTTGAACTATAAAACATCTTTGATAAGTGCTGAAAGAAAAATAAATCACTTGGATTCTTACATAAAGTAGCTTTTAAAAAAGCAATTAAATGCATTTTATCCTTTGCTTGTTTTGAGACGTTGGCATGTAGTAAATCCAGTTTTCACCTCCCTATCCTGGGATGACTTGAAGAATCTTTCCTGTGCATGCTCAGGATTTTGCTTAAACAGGAGAATGTATTTTCTTTTTTCTAATTAAACTTTTGATCTTTGTCCACACTTACATGACTTAAGTATTGTGTCAGCTTCATCAAGAATTTGGCCTTTCATTTATTTTGGAATAATGTGTTCACATTAGCACGATTAAGTGTTAAACTAGTTCTTTTGGTTTTAATGGTTTTGTCCTGGACTGTGTTCGTGGTTTACAGAAAAACTTTATTTTTCGGTAAAATATAAATCTAGATATTAAACTATCAACATCTATTATTTAGTTAAGTATTTAAAACCCATTAAAAATTTCTAGGTTCCTTCCTAAAAGAGTATTATGGTTTTGTCTTTTAGGTTATGAATATTTACTTTTTTTTGCAATGGCTTAAGTTTAAGATATTTGAAACTTAAGTAAGACAAATATTCAGTAGTAGACAGCTGTTACTTTTAGTTTCTTAGCATCTCTTTTCCGTTATTCTTTTCTTTTTTTTTTATAGAGACAGAGTCTCACTATGTTGCCCAGGCTGGTCTTGAACTTCCAGGCTGAAGCCATCCTCCTGCCTCAACATCCGAAAGTGCTGGGATTACAGGCATGAACCACCGCACCCAGCCTCCCCTTTATTCTTTAACCATGCCCTTTTACTAAAAGGAATTTCATCTCCTCCATGACAACTGTGGTGTTCTATTTGATCCTGGCAAGCTGAGACAATCATGAACTTCACCCCTCTCTCTCCAGCAGCTGGTTCAAAGCAGTGAGCTTGTGACCCAAGAGAGAATATCTAGATTCAGCACTCTGGTATTAAGAATTGAAGCAGGATTCCATTTCCTTTCTGATAGTTAAGCTAAGGAGGTGAAGGCTTGGAGTTGCCCACAGATATGGCTCCAGAGTCAGAGAGAAAGGCAGTTTGAGGAAATGAAGTTAGTATGCAGAGCCAAGGAGAGATCAGAGAGCTTCAGTTGTACGCAGGATACTGCATTACATTAAATGAGGCTATTTTGGGAGTAGCAATTGGAAAGAAAGGCCTTTGTGAGAATGGGCAGCCAACAGGTGCACTGTAGCAAAAGTCACTTCCTTAATAAATCCTTCTTTCTAAAATAGAATATGACCCATAAAAGTGAAGAGTACCCAGTGAGTGAAATTTGACACTTGGTTCACAAAAGTAACATTACATATTACATGTGTACATGCCAGGAGATATACACAGATGTGTGGGTGTGTGTATAATCTTTACTAATTCGTCTGGTAAGAACAAACTGTGAAAAAGAAATGGAAAACAGATACAAAATTAAAGAGGAATTTTATAATTTATCAAGCGGTTTTTTTCCCTCCTAACTACACTCCCCTCCAGATAAATTAATTAATTAAGATTACATATGTACCATTTATAACACATTTCCTAGACAGCTATGCTTATATAGACACTTTAGGTATCTAATATAATCGTGAGAAAGATCTCCAGAGTTGGCATTATACAGCTTGTAGAAATACCTTTAATCTGTGGAAGAATGGTCCTTGTAATAATTTGTACTTGTTTTTCCCTCCCTGGATCTAAGTAATGTGTGAGGAACTCAGATATATAACATGAAACAGAAATAGCCTAATGTTTCAAAAAAAAAAACTACCATGTTCCCCAATCAGAGAATCAATATAGAGGCAAATAATATTTTATTTCATCATCTTTGATATGCACATGAACCTTTCTAGCAATTCTTGAATAATTATAAAGTGAAAAAGATTATTCTCTTTCTACTTGAATATTTTTTTATGAAAGGAATCTGTTGTTTATAATTATATAGAATTCCAAAAAATCCATTTCTATGAATCAAGAAATTCACATACTTATTTTTGTTCTTAGCAATGTCTGTTGTTGATGTCCTTTTTTTTTAAATTTCATTTTATTTTACTTTAATTTCCAGGATACATGTGAAGAATGTGCAGGTTTGTTACAAAGGCATACACGTGCCATAGTGGTTTGCTGCCCCTATCAACCTGTCATCTAGGTTTTAAGCCCCATGTGCATTAGGTATTTGTCCTAATGCTCTCCTTCCCCTTGCCCCCCACCCCAGACAGGTCCCGGAGAGTGTTGTTCCCCTCCCTGTGTCAAGGTGTTCTCATTGTTCAACTCCCACTTATGAGTGAGAACATGAGGTGTTTGGGTTTCTATTCCTGTGTTAGTTTGCTAAGGATGATGCCTTCCAGCTTCATCCATGTCCCTGAAAAGGACAGGATCTCATTCTTTTTTATGGCTGCATAGTATTCCACGGTGTATATGTACCATATTTTCTTTATCCAGTCTATTATTGATGGGCATTTGGGTTGGTTCCAAGTGTTTGCTATTGTAAATAGTGCTGCAATAAACACACAAATGCATGTGTCTTTATAGTAGAAGGATTTATATTCCTTTGAGTATATATCTAGTAATGGGATTCCTGGGTCAAATGATATTTCTAGTTCTAGATCCTAGAGGAATCACCACATTATCTTCCACAGTGGTTGAAGGAATTTACATTCCCACCAACATTGTAAAAGCGTTCTTATTTCTCCATAGCCTCGCCAGCATCTATTGTTTCTTGACTTTTTAATAATTGCCATTCTGACTGGCATGAGATGGTATCTCATTGTGGTTTTGATTTGCATTTCTCTAATGATCAGTGATGATGAGTTTTTTTTCATATGTTTGTTGGCACATAAATGTCTTCTTTTGAGAAGTGTCTGTCCATATCCTTTGCCCGCTTTTTGATGGGGTTGTTTTTTTCTTGTAAATTTGTTTAAGTTCCTTGTAGATTCTGGATATTACACCTTTGTCAGATAGGTAGATTGGAAAAATGTTTTCCAATTCTCTAGGTTGTCTGTTCACTCTGATAGTTTCTTTTGCCGTGCAGAAGCTCTTTATTTTAATTAGATCCCATTTGTCAATTTTGGCTTTTGTTGCAATTGCTTTTGGTGTTTCAGTCATGCATTCTTTGCCCATGCCTATGTCCTGAATGGCATTGCCTAGGTTTTCTTCTAGGGTTTTCATGGTTTGAGGTTTTATATTTAAGTCTTCAATCAATCTTGAGTTAATTTTTGTATAAGGTGTAAGGAAGGGGTCCAGTATCAATTTTATGCATATGATTAGCCAGTTTTCCCAGCACCATTTATTAAATAGGGAACCCTTTCCCCATGGGTTGATTTTGTGAGGTTTGTTGAAGATCAGATGGTTTAGATGTGTGGTGTTATTTCTGAGGTCTCTGTTCTGTTCCATTGGTCCGTATTTCTGTTTTGGTACCAGTACCATGCTGTTTTGGTTACCATAGCCTTGTAGTATAGTTTTAAGTCAGATAGTGTGATGCCTCCAGCTTTGTTCTTTTTGCTTAGGATTGTCTTGGCTATACAGGCTCTTTTTTGGTTCCATATGAAATTTAAAGTACTTTTTTCTAATTCTGTGAAGAATGTCAATAGTAGCTTGATGGGAATGGCATTGAATCTATAAATTACTTTAGGCAGTATGGCCATTTTCATGATATTGATTCTTCCTATCCATGAGCATGGAATGTTTTTCCATTTGTTTCTGTCTTTTCTTATTTCCTTGAGCAGTGGTTTGTAGTTCTTGTTGAAGAGGTTCTTCACATCCCTTGTAAGCTGTATTCCTAGGTATTTTATTCTCTTTATAGCAATTGTGAATAGGAGTTCATTCATGATTTGGCTCTTTGCTTGTCGATTGTCAGTGTATAGGAATGCTTGTGATTTTTGCACATTGATTTTGTATCCTGAGACCTTGCTGAAGTTGCTTATCAGGTTAAAGAGTTTTGGGGCTGAGACAATGGGGTTTTCTAAATATAGAATCATGTCATCTGCAAACAGAGACAATTTTACTTCCTCTCTTCCTATTCGAATACCCTGTATTTTTTTTTCTCTTGTCTGATTGTGCTGGCCAGAACTTCCAATACTATGTTGAATAGGAGTGGTGAGAGAGGGCATCTTTGTCTTGTGCCGGTTTTCAAAGGGAATGTTTCCAGCTTTTGCCCATTCAATATGATATTGGCTATAGGTTTGTCATAAATAGCTCTTATTATTTTGAGATATGTTCTATCAATATCTAGTTTATTGAGAGTTTTTAACATGAGGGAATGTTGAATTTTATCGAAGGCCTTTTCTGCATATATTGAGATAATCACTTTTTTTTGTCATTGGTCCTGTTTATGTGATGGATTACGTTTATTGATTTGCATACGTTGAGCCAGCCATCCCAGGGATGAAGCAGACGTGATCGTGGTGGATAAGCTTTTTGATGTGCTACTAGATTTGGTTTGCCAGTATTCATTGAGGATTTTCTCATCAATGTTCATGAGGGATATTGGCCTGAAGTTTCCTTTTTTTGTTGTGTCTCTGCCAGGTTTTGGTATCAGGATGATGCTGGCCTCATAAAATGAGTTAGGAAGGAACAATTTCAATTATTTGGAATAGTTTCAGAAGGAATGGTACCAGCTTCTCTTTGTACCTCTGGTTGAATTCGGCTGTGAATCCATCTGGTCCTAGGCTTTTTTTGGTTGGTAAGCTATTAATTACTGACTCAATTTCAGAACTTGTTATTGGTCTATTCAGGGATTCGACTTCTTCCTGGTTTAGTCTGGGGAAAGTGTGTCCAGGAATTTATGCATTTCTTCCAGATTTTCTAGTTTATTTGCATAGAGCTGTTTATAGCATTCTCTGATGGTAGTTTGTATTTCTATGGGGTCAGTGGTGATATCCCCTTTATCATTTTTTATTGTGTCTATTTGATTCTTCTCTCTTTTCTTCTGTATTAGTCGAGCTAGTGGTCTCTTTTGTTAATTTTTTCAAAAAAAAAGCTCCTGAATTCATTGATTTTTTGAAGGTTTTTTTGTGTCTCTATCTCTTTCAGTTCTGCTCTGATCTTAGTTATATCTTGTCTTCTGCTAGCTTTTGGATTTGTTTGCTCTTGCTTCTCTAGTTCTTTTGATTGTGATGTTAGGGTATTGATTTCAGATCTTTCCCACTTTCTGATGTGGGCATTTAGTGCCATAAATTTCCCTCTTAACACCTAGCTAAATTGATATGCGACCAAGAGTAGCCTCGTCTTAGAACTATGTCCTACATTTCTGAATCAATTTAACAGGAGGAGGCCAGCTAGCATCTGCTTTGATTCACATTGCTTGAATCAATATTTGTCTCTCTGCTGATGTGGGAATTTAGTGTTGTGGTCATGCTGAGCAAATTAGGTATTTGTGATGTTTCTTATTAAATTGTTGACTTCCTGCAGCTGTTGAAAGTCTCTAACATTGACTGGAGGCCAGAGGAGTCTGACCCGGAGGACTCTGACCCTACCATTAGTATTTTGCTTCTCAGTGCTGCGTGGAAGTGACAAATAAATTCACATCCCCAGCTGGTTTGGCAATTTTAAAGTTAACAAATCCAAATTTATGTCATTCTGAAAATAAGATGAACAAAAGGATTGTCCTATTTTGCTTCAAAATTAACTTTAAGAAAGTTTTGCTTTAAGAACCGAAACAATATATACTTCTGTGTTCTACTATTGGGTAAAAATAAAATTATAGGTGCTGAAGGAGGTAATATAATTAGGTTTGAATTGGAACCTACAGGTCAAGTGACCAAGACTCCGGATCATCCCTTAAGGAAAAGCGTCTATTATTTGCTGTTAGTCTTTGTTCCAGACTGTGTGTACCCTGGTATCAGCAACCTCTGAATTTACTGCCACCTAAACTTGACTATAATACAGCAATCCAAACATAGCAATCATGAGTGTTTCCAATACTGGTCTTCATTCATTGACTCCTATAAACCTGTGCAACTCTAATGTAATTGCCCTGGGGCTACCCCGATCTTGCCTTACCACAGTGACACACAACCAGAGTGTCAGTAAATGAAGAGTGAAGTCCCACTCCAAGAGTGCTGGAGACTGAGAGATGTGTACTGAAGTTTTTGGTTTTTTAACTTTTACTTTTATTTATTTATTTTTTGAGACAGAATCTCACTGTGACTCCCAGGCTGGAGTGGAGTAGAACGATCTCGGCTCACTATAACCTTTGCCTCCCAGGTTCAAGTGATTCTCCTGCCTCAGCCTCCCAAGTAGCTGGGATTACAGGCACATGCCACCATGCCTGCCTAAATTTTTTTGGTAATTTTAGTAGAGACGGGGTTTCACCATGTTGGCCAGCCTGGTCTCGAGCTCCTGACCTCAAGTGATCCACCCTCCCTGGCCTCCCAAAGTGCTCAGATTACAGGCGTGAGCCACTGTACCCAGCCTGAAAGGTTTTTTTGTGAAGCTGGAGCAGAGATGGTGCCTCACTTATCACATAGCAAAGCTTCTTCAAACTCCTTGTTAAAATCCCTGTCTCAAAACCCTCCCAAGGCAGGTGCCACATTTTCTCCTTTTTCCTACCTCTATCATTGACCACAGCCACTGAAGCTTTCTGGCCCCATAATCATACCTCTTCTCACACCCGAGATCACTCAGGCTCTGACTGCTGTTTTCTTAGGCAGAATGAGCCTCTTTAGGCTTCTCAGTTCAGCAAAAGGAAAAGATATTTTGAAAGTCCTTTGTTATTTAAAGCTCAAAGTGCCTCACATTTTGATGACAGGCTAGGCCATACTACCCAGCTATTCATACAAATACTAACCTTCATGTTGCTAAGAAGATGTTTTGCAGATGTGATCAACATCTACAATCAGTTGATATTAAGTAAAAGAGGTTATTGTTGATAACTGGAATAGGACTCATCCAATAAATTGAAAGATCTTATGGGCAAAACTGAAGTTTCCCCAAGGAAGACAAAATTCTGCCTGTGGATTGCAGGATCCGATCCTGCCCAAGAGTTTCCAGCCTTCCCTTCCCTAGCTCAGATATACCAGATATGCCCAGCCACCCCCAGCAATCACATAATCCAAAGGTTTTCAGTGTGTGTGTGTGTGTGTGTGTGCATCCTGCCGGTTCTGTTTCTCTGGTAGAAAGTGAGTAAGGCACACTTAAGATTAATATTCATCCCTGTTGGGTGCAGTGGCACACACCTGTAATCCTAGCACTTTGGGAGGCCGAGGTGGGTGGATCGCCTGAGCTCTGGGGTTTGAGACCAGCCTGGGCAACATGGTGAGACTCCATCTCTACTAAAAATACGACTAAAAATTAGCCCAGCATGGTGGTGCATGTGTGTAATCCCAGCTACTTGGGAGGCTGAGACATGATCATCGCTTGAACCCAGGAGGCGGAGGTTGCAATGAACTGAGATGGCACCACTGCACTACAGCCTGGGTGACAGAGCGGGACTCTATCTCAAAAAAAAAAAAAAATTAAAAAAGAAATAGTCCTCCTATATTTAAATCCCTAGAAAAGCGCTTTAATTATGAATGGATATTGAATTTCTTCAGATGCATTATTTAAGGGACCAAAGAGAGGATTATACGATTGCCTTATTTTTTTAATATTTCAAATCATATTAATAGATTCCCTCATATTGTGCTATTCTTTCAATAAATTACACTCATTTATGATTTAATGTTTTAATTTCAAGTGTATATATTTTGTTTTGCAAGGAGACTTGTTAATTTCTACCCACATTGATCTGATGTCAAAGACAGGAATAGACAGGATGCATGTGGACGAGGCACAATTACAGCATCTCCTACTGTCAACCCTGCCCATAAAGGACAGCGCCATTGGGCTTCTCAACAGTACTGACACCTTCTCCACCAGCTCATTCCCACTGCTTTGGTAAAGTGTCCTCTAAGCCCTCCCAAGGAATGTAGTCATTAGTGGGTTTCCCAGTCTTATATAGTAAATACATTCTAGCATGCCAAATCCCCTGGGTCTTTGAAATATTTTCTCTACAGTCTTCCATGGAAGTTATAGCATCTTCACCTTGTTTAATTAAGTCATCACCTTTTTCATGCTTCCAGGAACCTTCCTAGCAGCTTACTAAACCTGTCACTCAGAGCCATTGCCATGGTGTCTAATCTTGTGTCATAGGAAAGGGATCTCATATCGATAATCTCTTTCTCCAGCTTTTATTTGACTGTCCTTGATCCAGCATGCTGATGATTCACTCCCACACACTCCTACTAGCACACATGAATCACGTGCTGCACTTCCTTTGATATATGATCCCTCTCTTCAGCAGGACCAGATCTCCAGTAGGGTTATTCTAGTTATGCTCAACTCTTGCCCTGTTAATGAGACTAGTGTCCAAGTGGTTGCAAATCCTGGGGAAGGCAAGCATTTTCTTATAGTGCACCTGATTTATTTGAGGCCTCTACATAGTCTTTGAACAGGTAGAAGGGGCCACTTCCACCTTTCAACAGAGAGTGGGACACTTCTCAGTGTGTACATATATGTCCCCATTCCATGTCTCAGAGTCCCACTTCTTCTCTACCAGGACCCTAACTTCAACATAAAAGACTTGTTTGAGCTAAGAATTCAGCCTTCTTTGATGTTCTTTCATTTTTAAAGTTAACTCCTGAGTCTTGTTTTTAGTATTGCTGTCCTCTGGCTGCAGAAAACAAATGTCCCTTTAAATGCTACCAAGAAGATTCTCTGACTTTCACACATTGTTTTTAATTTATTTTTAACAGAACTGAGCCTTTTTGTTTCTCTCCTCAATGCATTATTAGTCCTCATCAATGGCCACTCAGTTTCATAGCCCTGATAGTTACTATTCCCCTGTGCTATCTCAACATAGATAAAGTTGTAACCTCCTAGAGCATACCAATAACTATCAATACTCCAGCCGCCACCAGTAATTGGCTCCTACTTGCCTTTGAAGAGACAAGTGATTAACCTCTAGAATCCCATCCTGCCTGTGTCTACTTCCTAGGAACAATTGCAGGACCAACTGGCTTAGGTTGGGTGCCCTGGAAGCAGCTCCTAGTGTAAGGATTCTTATGAAAGTGATTTACTGACAGAACACTCTCAGAGAAGGAGAGTAAAGGAAGCAAGGCAGATAAGGAGGAAAAAACTAAGCAAGGAATGGTCTAGGATGGAGAACAGATTCAGCCTGGAGCTCTGGAGAGTGGATCGCAACACAGAGTTGGTGTCACTTAAGGCCAGTGGCCTGGTCTTTGTACCCTGCATGTCAGTTAGTCAACGGTTGCTTGCCATCCTGGAGGATGATGAGATGGCTCCCATTTGGACCAAGGCAACTATTGGAAGAGAGCAGCTAAGAGCCAAGAGCAAACAAAATTCATTGCAGCTGGGAGATGAGTGCACTGACCCAGAAAAGGAGATCAAGGCAGGTATCAATGTTATCTATTATACACAGTTTGTAAAAGCAGAGCCGGGATTCCAACCCAGGCAGGTTGGTCTGTTGTTTGAACAAGCACACATATTGCTTCATGCAACTGCAGAGGATGGAACATGTTTATGTCTTGATTTGTACAACTGAAATATTATAGTATTATCTCTAACCTCATTTTCAGGTCAAAACCCTGCAATGATTTTGTTTATCTTGGGCTAAAATACACTCACTTGCTTAAGTTCAAGAGGCACTGCTCTCTCCAGTTCCCACAGTAAGGTTCTGTTTTCACCATAATCAGATTCTGGCCACCGAGAAACCTATTTGTCTATTGTCTACAACAGTTCTGACCCTATGCGCCCTCTTGTAAACATTCAGAGGAAAACTTCAAACCTAAGTTATCTCACCTTCTAAAAATATTCTTTCCAAAGAAACAAACAATAATTATTGCTACTTTTTTTTAGTTATTTCAGAATTATATTTCATTTTAGTGTGCTATTGTTGAAAAATGAAACTAAGTAGAGAAGACACACAATAACACAGCGGTTTATAATTTCAGCAATATTATGAAAATACTAAATTTGATTTTTGAAGAATTTACTCATACATGATTGCAGAGATACACTATTAAATAGGATGAGATTACCAACAACATGATTTCTTCGGAATCATTACCATTTAATATTCATTGAACACCTAAGCAAGTTAGAATCAAATTCACATTGAAAGTTATTGCCTAAAGGATTCTTACGAGGATCGTGATGGTTTGGGAGTATGATTCATGGTCTTTTCTCAATGCCCCTTGGTTCAAATAAATTAGAATAGTCATGACTGGTACTTAGCAATCTGAGTATATGTGTGCTGATCAGAGCATATGGCATAAAATGGCAAAACAGAGTATAAAGAAATACAGAGCGCAAAGTGAAGATCATTACAGGTTTTAAGTGTGAGTTTAAATATAACGTGGCAATTCAATTTTGCATATTTAAAGTTGCTTCCTCTCAGAATCCATAGAATTGACCAAAAATATAAAAAGAAGAAAGCCATTAGCACTAAGAATCAGAAAAGTGGCATTAATAAGTCAGTAATGATGTTGTGTAAGTTGTGTCAGATGGAGGAAAATGAGAGATTTAACACAGAAAATAAATAGAAGAAAATAGAAGGAACATCCCTGGGAGACCCCCCAGTGAGTAGAGGATGCCAGTAAGGAAAACAATTAGACAGTTGGCTTGGGATAAACCAAAGGATTTTGGCAGCTGCACCAAGACAGTGCACGCAGGACATCTGTCCACAATGTTTGACCTCAGCTTTCACGTGGCATGGATTGGCATCACGTTCTCGTAAGGAGGGCATTCAAAGATGATAATGAGGGTCCCTAGTGGTCCCCCTGACTTCAGATGGCCACCACAAACAGAAAAGGAAGATAGCGCATGTAATGGATGCCTGTTGTTTTTTCCTGCCAAGCGTTCATTCACCCTTCTGATTTTCCTTGGGAAAAAAACACCTGTCCCAGTCATAGTTTCTGTAGCTCAGATGGGACCATCTGTGAGGTCCAGGCCTAGCTGATCCACCTTGGCCTTCCAGTACTCTCCATCCATTCTAGACATTTTTCTCTTTTTAAGAACGGTACTCAATTTTAAGTCTCTTGGCATGGGAAATTTGGAGGAGTAAGTAAATTTATTTCTATTGGAACTAGAAATTGAGAAAAATTGAAATTTTTTTTAGCATTCTATCCCTTTTCATAATACAGAAATGCAAACATAGAAAAACAGGGAAAACCTCTGAAGCACTGTTGGAAAACAAGATGGGAGTGCCAGATAACAAAAGGTACTAGGAACACGTAAACCTGTGCTGCTGACAGCTACCTAGCACCGGGGGAATAAAAAGGAAAATTCTAGCTTTGACCTGATAGATTCCCCAGCTTTAGAGACACATGGACTGGACCAAATGGCAGAACTGGAAGCCCTCCATAGGAGCAAACTTGACCCACAAAACACTCTAGGAAGTGGAGACACCAACCTCTTCATTCTGAGCAGCACAGGAGAAAAGATATGGGTGAACTTCCCCACTGCATGACTGTATTCAAATTGTCCAGTAAAACCTCCTTCCGGCCTGCACCCACAATGTCTCAGGCAGTGTGCTAAGTGACTTTGAAAATAGGACTTCATTTACTCTGAACAATGATCAATTTCCATGCTACATGTGAGACAGTTGGGCGCGGGGGGTTTCAGTCACTCGCCCCTGTCGTATGGGCAGAAAGTGGACCAGGCTTTGAGTTTGGGCTGCTTGGCTGAGATCATATTTCTCAAACCACCGGATTCAAATGATACATTTATATAACTCACAGAACCCATCAGAGAAGGTAGCTTTTCAGTTTTAAGATGGCAAAGTGAGAAACTTTTTAGCACCCCCATCCCTCTCCATAATACAGAAATCCAAAAATATAAAAACAAAGAAAACTTCTGGAGCATTGTTGGGAAACAAAATGAGAGTACCGAAAAACAAATTAGAAACAACTTCTGGAGAGCAGAAAGCAGATGGAATCACAAGGACTGAAATGCTTATAACACTCTGTAATTTAGACATGCAGAGAGGCCCCCCTCATCCCCCAAGGGTTAAGGAAACATGTTACCCTATTAAAATCTTAGAATGGCTTCAAGTAAAAAAATAAGGGCTAGAAACAAAGATTCGGGCTGGCAAATTGAAGTTTTCTTGGACTGAGCTGATGGCTCAAGATCTCGTCAAGAATTTCTCACTAAGCACAGAGGAGAGGAGGGGACGAAATGTAAGATCAGAACTTAGTGTGGATGAGTGCCCTAATACGTGGGCTGGGGGATAATGCCAGCTAACTATCAGAACAAACCTGGAGTACATTTTAAAGAGCTATTTAATGGGCTCAGCTGTCTCAGGATATTATTCACTAGATTTCACAGCCAACTGCAGCCTCACGTAATAGACATCCTGAAAGACAGAGCGAGACTCCGTCTCAAAAAAAAAACCACTTGCAGGCCACAGGTTGAACGACTAAGAGCTGTTTGAGGAGTTATGGATACAGAAGCCAGACCAGTGTGGGTTAAGTAATGAGTAGTGGGTGGGAAAAACTAAGATAGCAAGTACTGACAATGCTTGAGAAATTGGACTGCGGAAAGAAAGCAAGAAATGGGTTGGCACCTGAAGGCCATGTTGGTTCAAGGAATTTTTTTTTTTTTTTTTGAGACAGTCTTGCTCTGTCGCCTAGGCTGGAGTGCAGTGACGCAGTCTTGGCTCACTGCAAACTCCGTCTCCTGGGTTCAAGCCGTTCTCCTGCCTCAGCCTCCCAGGTAGCTGGGACTACAGGCGTGTGCCAACACCCCTGGTTAATTTTTGTATTTTTAGTAGAGACGGGGTTTCACCATGTTGGCCAGGCTGATCTTGAACCCCTGACCTCAAGCGATCGGCCCACCTTGGCCTCCCAAAGTCCTAGGATTATAAGCATGAGTCACCGTGCCCGGCCTGGAATGGTATTTTTAAAATGAGAAAACATGAGTGTGTGTAAAATCTAAGAGAGTTCTCTTAGGGATGCTTATAAAATTGCTTATAAAATCTCTAAGGGATTGCTTATAAAATGACCTAAAAAATGAACATGTTTATAGAAACTGGAGGAAGGAAGATGGGTAGATGCCTATGGAGCCAGGTCTGTAGATTTGGAACCTGGAAAATGGGAGCTGCACTCTGATGATATCTACTGTGTGTGGGTGTGATAAGGAAGTCAGAAAATGAAGGACAGTAGGAAATATTTGAAAAGCCTCTGTGTCACGTAATTTTCTATTTCTTTTTTTTTTTTTTAGACGGAGTCTCACTCTGTCACCCAGGCTGGAGTGCAGTGGCGCAATCTCGGCTCACTGCAAGCTCCGCCTCCCGGGTTCACGCCATTCTCCTGCCTCAGCCGCCCGAGTAGCTGGGACTACAGGCGCCCGCCACCAAGCCCGGCTAATTTTTTGTATTTTTTAGTAGAGACGAGGTTTCACCATGTTAGCCAGGATGGCCTCGATCTCCTGACCTCGTGATCCACCCGCCTCGGCCTCCCAAAGTGCTGGGATTACAAGCGTGAGCCACCGCGCCGGGCAATTTTCTATTTCTTATAGTGATTGGTGGGCACATGAGTGTTTACGGTATAAATATCCTTTACACTGTACAGCCGTTGTATTCCTTAATTTATGCAGGTGATACAGTTCACAACAGTTGTTTTAAAGAGAGATATCATTTGTGGAAAATATCAGAGTGGGTGATTAGATTTAAATATGGAGCAGTTAAAATCTGCAGGAATAGGCTGGTGGGGCACAGTGACTCACACCTATAATCCCAGCACTTTGGGGGAGCCAAGGTGAGAGGATCACTTGAGGCCAGGAGTTCAAAGCTTGCAGTGAGCTATGATAGCACCACTGCACTTCAGCCTACATGACAGAAGAAGGCTGTCTCTAAAAAATAAAAATAAATAATTTTAAAAATAAATAAAATTTGTGGGAGTGAATCTGCTGTTGGTGTGACTTTATGGTGTATCTGTTGGCTGCTTGAATGAAGGCGTGGAGTTAGAAGATGGCTTAGTTTATCTTAAGTGTTATCATATGGATAAAAAAAGAAAAAACAGAGAAGCAAGATAGTTTGGCATTTGAGGCAGTGTCATGGAAATAATGAATTATATATTTTGAGCTATTAAGAGTGAAAGGGAAGAAAGGGAAAAGCCAACAGTTTGGGAGAAAGTTGAAGATTATAACACTGGGCATAGTGAAAATGATCAAAGATGGTCTACAGGGGTATATTAATAATCTGAAAGTAGGGGGGGCTAGATGCTTGAATTATTAATTCTGTCGGTGGGACGGTTGTTGGTGATTATATATTTCCAAAATGTTCTTGTGGGAGTGGGTGGTTGAAGGGGTATGGAGGAGAAGGAAACTGGAAAAGTGGGGGCTGGAAACCAGGAAGCCATGGTATTCACTGGGTTGTTCATGCAGTCGTTGGAGAACTGAGGATACCCAAGAGGATAGCAAGGTTAGAGAGGAAGGTGATGAGACAAATGTCAATGTCTTTGATGAATGACGGATGGCGAATAAGTGGTCATTCGAGGGCAGCTTTGAGGAGGGGCAAGAGTAGAATATGTATCAAATTGATACTTTCTAAAAACATAATTCAGAATGGCCCACCACAATTCAGAATAAAACCACCAAATGAAATGAGGATCATACACAGTTTATAGAACAGTTAACCTAAACATATTTGTGTACACAACAAATGAAAATTGATATAAAATGTAAATATGATATTAATTACCAAGCCTCTCCTTGCTAGACTACAAAAACATCAAGTAAACTCTGATGTTCTATAAAATGGACAGGATTTAGTTACATTTTTACCTAAAACCTAAAGAACAATTGGCAGTATAGTTCCATTTTGATGGATACATGGCCATCAAAAAGATAAGCCTACACTTATCTTTCTTCCCAGTGCCATATGCTCCAGATAATCTGCTTGATGTGAGTGATCTATCTAACTTACACAAATGAGAGGTTGAGGAAAGGTACAAAAACATGTGACTACATGTTTTCTACAATTAGGATAAATATTACTTCTTTAGAGTTCAGATAAAGGGTTGACACATTTTAAAATCCTTTTTGTTAGAATGAACTTTGCCCTATGAATATCCCAAAGCCAAATGTGCAAGTATAAGTAAAGAAGCTTGGAGACATCAAAGCACCCATTTTTAAAAATTAGTAATGGGTAGTATTAACAACTATTCGGTTCATAAATGAATGCCATTTGCAATTCGTTTTTTAAAAGATATCTTAATTCCCATGTTCATTACAGTTCTATTCACAAAGGCCAAGATATGAAAGCAACATAAGTGTCTATCAACCGATGAGTTGATATAGAAAATGTGGCATATATGTATGTTTTCACTCATAAGTGGGAGCTAAATGATGAGAACTCATGAACACAAAGAAGAGAACAACAGACCCCGGGGCTACTTGAGAGTGAAGTGTAGGAAGACAGAGATGAGCAGAAAAAAATAATTATTAGGTAGTAGGCTTAGCATCTGGGTGATAAATCTTTACAACAAACCCCCATGATACAAGTTACCTATGTAACAAACCTGCACATGTAACTCCTGACCTAAAATAAAAGAAAATATGTTATATATACGCAATGAAATACTATTCTGCCCTAAAAAAGAAGAAAATTCTCCCATTTGTGACAACATGGATGAATCTGGAAGACATTAGGTTAAGTGAAATAAGCCAGTCACAGAAAGACAAATATCACATGATCTCAGTTATATGTGGAATCTTAAAACGTTGATCACACATAATTAGAGAGTAGAGTGGCTGTTTCTAGAGGCTGGGGTGGCTAGGGGAAAGGAGGGTTTAGGAAGATGTTGGTCAGCAAATACATATTTACAGTTAAATAGGAGCAATAAGTTTGAGGTGTATTTTACAGCACAATGACTATAGTTAATGACAATAAGTTATATTCTCAAAAAATGCTAAGACAGTGGGTGTTAAGTGTTATGCCCACAAAAAATGATAATTATGTGAGGTAATGAATTTAATTAGCTAGATTTAACTATTCCACAATGTGTATATATACCTCAAAACATCATGTTATACACAATAAATATATATAATTTTATTATGTCAATTTAAAAAATAAATCAATGTGGAAAAAAGAAATTTATTTTCAGGAAGCATGGAAAGGAATTTGTTAGAGAGATTTTCCCCACTCTTCCTCCCAGTCCCTGTTAGAAAGCAAATCTTAAAGTGATTCTATTTATAACCAGGATGTCTCTCCCAATTTACTGTCGTTTATGATAAATTTTTATCTTATCTCCTCCTTGACAGTTTTATAATAGAGATGTGTTTACGCTTAATGAAATGTGTGCAATATTTCTAAAACAGAGAACTAGAGGCACACTCCAGAGCTGAGCAACACATTCTCAGCATGACAGTGACTTCCTGTAGCTTCTGTGAAAAATTATTGCTTCCTCTCAATGCCTTGTCTCTTTTTCTCAAGATGTGAAGCCTTTGTGTTCACAGTAGTCACAAAATCTAATTTATACCACTCTTTGATCTTTAAATCCAGGATACAATCCCTTGTGCTTTAAATCTGTCACTTTTCACTTGAACCTTGGGTGGGCTTTATTCATGTGAGGTGAAAAATTTTAGATTCAGGTAAAAGCTAAAAATGCATGGGAACTTGGTTTTGCCAAATCCACAGCATGTTACAATGTCTTATTTAATATTCAATTCAGAGCCAAGTACTAGTTTACATTTTTTTTTCTGAAATAGCATAGTTTTGCAATTTGCACTGGCTTTAATAGCCTGTTGTCATTCTAATGTTTCTGAGTTACATGATTTTCTAAACACTCAAAGATTTTACCATTATGGTGACTGCCCATTTATAGCACCATCCCCATTATATTCCAAAGAATAAATGAAAACCAGCCTGGTTCCCAGAATCTAAGCATACTTCATTAACTTAATGTTGCCTATCTAAATGTATTTTATTACTGTGATATCATTCCCAAGCCTCCCTCTAGTCAATCTCCTCTCCCAACACTACGACACCAAAAAGTAGAAGAAATCCTTTGGTCGCATCCTTCCTGAATCCTATCCAATACTTTCGTAAGGGCTTTAGACATCTCGTGAACTAGAGCACGTGTCAACTAGCATTAGCAAAGTTTCAGATGCACCTGTGCATTCCCAACATTTGGGCCCCAAGTTCACCAGTCACATTCGTTCCTCAACATCCAACATCCATTGTATTCGATATCTTTCACTGTATAATAAATAATCCTAAAATTAGTGAATTAAAACAACACACATTTTTTTGTTAGCAATTTTGCATGTAAGGTATTTTGAAATGACTTAGCTGGGTCCTCTGCTCCATGGTCTTGCAATCCAATGAAGTTGGCTCAGGGGGCTACTGTCCCATCTGAAGGTTTGACTGGGGAAAGGTCTGCCTCTAAGTTTACTTCATAGTATTGGCAGAGTTTACTCAGTTCCCCTTGGGCTGTCAGACTGAAGGGCTCAGTTACTAGCTGGCTGTTGTGCAGAAGCTGCCCTCAGTTTTATGCTATGTGGGCCTCTTGAACTTGGCAGCTTGCTTCTTTTATACTGTAATCAAGGAAATGACATTCCATCATCCCTTCTGTATTCTAACGGTTAGAACCAAGTCACCCTGTCTAGTCCACACTTGAGTGAAGCATATTTACACAGGGCATGAATATAAGAAAATAGGGATCTTTAGTGACCACTTTACAGGACATTCACATTCATACAGCAAAATTAGATATTCATGAATCTTGTGTAAGATAAATAAATATGGTTCACCTCCATGAATACAATTGTGTCCTAGTAACAAGGAGTAAGAGCTCCAAGGAAGAAAGAGAATGTGACATGCCTCCTTAGGTAAGAAAATGCAAATGTTAGTCACATGGTAAGGGTTGGCTGTGTCCCCACCCAAATCTGATCTTGAATTGTAATAGTACCCATGTATCAAGGTGGGGCATTGGATTTGCATTGCTATAAAGAAATATCTGAGACTGGGTAATTTATAAAGAAAAGGGGTTTAATTGACGCATAGCTCTGCAGTAGGTACAGGAAGTATGTGCAGGAAGCATGGCTGGGGAGGCCTCAGGAAACTTACAATCATGACAGAAGGTGAAGAGGAAAAAGGCACATCTCACATGGCTAGAGCAGGAGGAAGAGAAAGCACGAGGTCTAATACTTTTAAACAACTAGATCTCATGAGAACTCACTCACTGTCATGAGAACAGCAAGGAGGAAATCTGCTCCCATAATCCAATCATCTTCCACCAGGCCCCTCTTCCAACACTGAGGATTACAATTAAAAGATTTCAGGGAGAGGGACACAAATCCAAACTATGTCACAGCCCTATGTGTCTCCCTTTGATGAGCACTACAGTTCCACTTTACCCACAATGCAGACAATGCATATAGCTACTGGTAGCATCTAAAAACACAAAATTTTGTATAAAGGGCCTCACACCTCAAATACAACTATGCAAAGCCCACAGCATCCATGGCCCCAATGTAGCACTGTTTCAGATCTCCTGGCTCTGTCTTCTAAAGTTGGTTTATACTTCGATAATGGGAAGTACGTCAGTGCTTGCAGACGAAGGAGTAAATACTGGGGTTTGAAACCCACAAATAATTACCTTGCAATAAACCAAAATCAATGTATGAAGTTTCAAACAATTTTCCACAATTGTAAAAACAATCTGACTTTCTAATGCCTGAAGAAAATGTAATAGTGTTAAAAAGTTTCTAAAAACACCTACAGCTTATTACAAAGGTCAATATCTATTGATTGATATGAGAACACTCAATATAAAATCATCACAAAACCAATGAAATAAAAATGCAAGTGTAAGCAGTCTTTTTGATTATAAAAAAATCAAGAGCCCTGATAAAGTTCTGTAAAGAACACATATTTTTCATAAGAACCCAAGTTAGTTCAGCAAACCAAGCCGTCAGGAGTTTCTGGGTTTTATTTATATTTGTTCTTTCATTGACTTTTTTTTTTTTTTTTTTTTTTGGCTACAAGTTCATCTCATGATGGGGTCAAATCTCAACGTAGACAGTTACATTGAGATTTGAACCCATCCAGTTTTACTGTACTGTGCAGGGATGTGTGCCTGTTGAAGGCATGTTGAGGTGTATTTGGTACTCAGATGCTGGAAATGCACAGATGCACTGGAAACTTGACCTGTCTAGCTGACAGGCATTGCCGGTCACAAGCTGTCTAGAGACCTTAAGAAGAATCACTTTGGGAGGCCAAGGCAGGCAGATCACCTGAGGTCAGAAGTTCGAGACCAGCCTGGCCAATATGGTGAAACCCCATCTGTACTAAAAATACAAAAATTAGCCAGGCATGGTGGCGGATGCCTTTTATCCCAGATACTCAGAAGGCTGAGGCATGAGAATTGCTTGAACCCGGGAGGCAGAGGTTGCAGTGAGCCAAGATCACACCATTGCACTCCAGCCTGAGTGATAGAGAAAAAATAAATAAATAAATAAATAAATAAATAAATAAATAAATAAGAAAATCTGAGGACTGGATGGGAATCATGAAGAATAACACCAAAACCTTCCTCTCGCTGTTTGTTGTGATGGGGAAAAAAAGGTTGAATAAGAAGAGGCTAGAATAAGGCATTACAATAATGAAACTTGCATGTCCTCAGAGACTGTGGGGAACACATATTCATGTGCAGAATAATGGCTGGATGCTGATAGATGGGAAAAATATAAGCAGAAAAAACGTCATGACTTAAGGTGCAGACGCAGAAAATTATGAGGCAATTTCAAAAGCTTTTGTTGTCCGGAATGGCAGGAATTTTTTTGCCTGGTGGACAGCATTGTATCCCAAAAACATAGCAAATAAAACAGTGTCCAATATAGGATAGAAAACAAATCTATGAACATTATCCATTTGTATTTTTGTGAATGCATATTGTAAAATGCAGAGATTAAATGATACAGAAATTATTTACCTCCAATAAAAGTTTAGTAGGACAAATCTCATCTCTAGGAAATAAGAAAATACGGTCAGCCCTCAGAAAAGTTGCAGTGCTATCTCTTGGAAACTAAACTGTGTCCTCTCTGGTCCTTCCCCTGTGTATCTCCAGAGCTTGATGCCTCCATGTTTTGCTTTAGTGTGAACCAAAATCACCCTTTCCCCTAAAATTACCTTTTATCCTCCTCTTCCTCATCCACTGAACTGAAATCCACTTCTTAGTGTAATATGAAGACATTTTGGGAATGCTTCATATAAAAGAGCTGGGTCAGAGAATAGACTTGGCAAAGAGATCACTTAGGACAAATGACAGCAGGAAAAGAGGGCTGGGTGTACATGGGTGAAGAGACAGGAATGGATTTGGAGGCAATAATAGCGAAAAAAAGGTTCTCCTTCCCCACATGCAGAGAATACAGTACTACAATAATGTGCTATTTTTATAATGGACTTGAGCATAGCAGATTTTGGCATCTGCGGGTTGTCCTGAAACCAATGCCCGGCAGATATGGAGGGCTGACTGCATTCCAAGTGAAGTTCATGAGGATTCCTAGAGCAGAAAAGAAGACAGCAAGCTTAGAGGGTGAGTTCCTCAAATTTTGGAATAGTGTATTACGTTTTTCATCTTATCTCTGGCTCCAGAAAAATGATTGGTTAGGGAAGACCTCCCTCATAGTGAAATTCCTTCATTAAAATTATCTCAAGTCAAGCAAGAGCATCCTTAAAGCTAGGAACGTGGAAATGTGAAAGAAATAAAAGAATTTTTTAATTTTCTATAAGAGTAATCTGAGTAAATGTTAAATTTTGTTTTCTTGTTGTTGGACCTGTCAAACCTTCCAAACTATAGGTACAGAATATGAGTATCATCTGACTTACAGTAAAAGATATTCCCACAATCTACAGCTTCTAAACACAACAGGATTTTAATTAAATTCTTATACTGGGCATTCTTGGTTCATGATGAGAGGATCTAATGAGCCTTAATGCTAAGTATTAGAAGTCGATTAGCTGCACCTACAAGTAACATTGGTGCAAGAAATCTCAGGACTTAGAGCCTTGTTTTTCTTCCTTTTTCTTTACCCAGTAGCTATTTTTACCTAGAAAAAAAAAGAATTAAAAAAGCTCCTGACTGTGTGCTGTTATTTAGATTTTTAAAATGACTTTGCTTGCAACTTTCTTTAGGACATTATGTAATGTCTACAACTTTCCCAGAAGGGACATTTGAGAGTCCTTTGCCAATTTTTCAAAACTGAAAAACAAGTTAACAACAACAACAAAAATCCCTCAAAGCTTGAAACCATCAAAATGTCATCTAAAGTCTTTTACAAAAGCTGTTTCCTTCCCAGGCCCTGCATTACTTCTCTGGAATTGACACAAGAACATGTTTCTACTGTTCCTTTATTTTGCCAAGCTAAATTTTCAAAGGATGCCATCTTTTCGTCTGATTTTTTAAATGCCCGTGGACCTCCAATTCCAGAATGCTTCTACAAGCTTGATATTCAGTGGCCCTGCACTACCCATGAGATAATTGCTTTCCACTTCCAGCCACCTGGGTGGCATCAAATGTCTCAGTCTTCTGAGAATCTGACCCAAGTTTCTTGGCAGGCACTAGCTGGAAATGCATTCCAGCAGACTGAGAATTGCAAACTCTTAATGCCTGCAGATTGGAAGGCAGCTTTCAAGTGTTAATATTATGTCTTACAAGTATATTTCATCTCTACACTGGGGACAGGTTGCTGTCCTCAAAGTGCTCTTTATTGCCAAAGGAACCAGAAGTCCACAAGCCATGTGCTTTCCAGCTTTTCATGCGTGTTCAAAATGGTATCAACCCTGTAACTGAAGTTAATTCAGACACAAAAATACTGTAATGTCCCCTATTTACTTGAGAAACTAAATAATTTAACATGCCAAATTTTAAAGTCATGTCTTATTTCTCCAAGTGCAATGTACCACTTACATCCTCATCAGTGAGTGCCAGTTCCAATCATGAAACTATCACTTTGTGTCAGATGAAACCTCCTGATGATAATAATTGTAAAACTTGTTATAAGGTAAGGGTAAGGGAAATATTTAAAGGAATGAAGAACAAGTGAATCAGACAAAAACTAGATGGACTAGATGGAACACGACCCTTGAAAGAAGGGACTCAAACGAGGCAAGTGCCATATTTACCCAAATTTCCTCCTAAGAGAAATTCCCAATATTTGCCAAGTCCAGGAATAGAGCCTAAGAAGAAAACAGCAATGTTACTGAAATTTGGGAGACAGAAGTCAAAGTTCAAGGCTTCAGTGGTGGCTGGAAATTAATTCTGGAGAGGAGGAAACCACAAAGTGTTAGCTCTAAAATCTGCACAAAAATGCCAAACAGGAAGACCCAACTGCCAATCCCAAGTGAGATTCCCTCTGCATGGAATAGCATGGATCACAGCAGTGCTAACCACTAGAAGAAGGAGCCCAAGACATCTTCTATGGGTTCAGAGCCGGGGGGCCTGTGTCAGGTACAACTGCTGCAGGACCACAAACCACCCTAGGAAGAGCATTCCAGAAGGGAAAAAAATAAGGAGTGATTTCATATACTGGGGTTCCTCAGGTTCCTAACTGGGCAACTGCCAGGTCTTCCACCCCTGCCACGCTTGGTATTCCAAAACATGTTGGAAGGGCATGCTTCCCTTTCGCAGGAATGAAGTACTGAACATCCAAATGGTCCTAGTGAGGCAGACAGCATCTTGCTAATAATGCTTTCTGGTGTCCCTTCTTTAATTCTCTTAGTTTTCCATTCCACTGTTCAAGGGCTCCATTAGTGTGTGGGTGGTATGGAGCATGATAGGTTCAGCCTATGCTATGGGATTGTGCCCACTGTTATGTGTTGTGCTGTAAAGAAAGTGCCCTAGTCTGATTGGAGTCTGCTAAGGGACTCAAATATACGGTAGAGATCTTTCTCTGAGATGACTATGGTGGCACCAGCATCCTCATGCTGTAAGGGGTTGGCAGTTTCATGTCAACAATGTCAACTGCCATGAAGCACCAGCAGAAACCACAGCTGGGCATTAAAGGTCCAATATGATCAATCTGCCAAACCCAAGCCAGGCCAATGCCCGCGCTAATATGTCCTAATTCTCTGTGCGTTGTACTACTTGGGCTCCCTGGCAGGAATTGCAAAACTGATTGCATAGCATCCTTGGCTTCTGTGTCTTTGAAATTCACGTTCCTGGATTTGATTGCTACACATGAGGCCAACTTCCATGACCACTTTGCTGATGCACCTGTGGGTGGCCATTTCAACTTGTGCACAAGCCCCATTGGCTGGGGAATTCCATTTGTGTTCTCATTTGAAAAGCTGGTTTTGTCATGAGCATCCACATGAGTGACAAAGATTTGTCCATTCTATGCAACAACTTGTTGCTATAGTCCTTGTCCCCACACAGGGGATTCCTTAAAAGTCCAGTCATGGCCGGGCACGGTGGCTCATGCTTGTAATCCCAGCACTTTGGAAGGGCAAGGTGGGAGGTCAGGAGATTGAGACCATCCTGGCTAACACTGTGAAACCCTGTTTCTCCTAAAAATACAAAAAAATTATTCAGGCGTGGTGGCCGGCACCTGTAGTCTCAGCTACTCGGGAGGCTGAGGCAGGAGAATGGCATGAGCCTCGGAGGCAGAGCTTGCAGTAAGCCGAGACTGTGCCACTGCACTCCAGCCTGGGTGACAGAGTGAGACTCCGTCTGAAAAAAAAAAGTCCAGTCATTTAGTTGCCTATCTCCTGATCAATGGCTAGACCACTTGTCACATCCCAAGAATCCCTAGAGATGTAGTGAAGATATTTGGGAGGGGAGGCTTACACAACCATCACCACTGCATACAATTTGGCCCACTGGATGAATTCTTCCATTTTTAGTACATTCTACTCATTTTGATTAAGAGGCAGCCATCCACTCTGAGAATAGCTCAGAGTGGAGTCCGCAGCCTTTCAGTTTCACAGAAATTAGACCACAGCTTCATCTGGATCCTCTAGGTGTTCACAGGGTTGGTTCTTTCTGAGGTTGGTGAGTGAGAATCTGTTCCATGCCTCTCCGGTGGTTTGCTGACAATCTCTGGTGTCCTTGGCTTGTAGAGCTATGCCTTCATCTTCACATGGCTTTCTTCCTGTATATGTGTCTGTGTTCAAATTTTTCCTTTTTACAAGGACTCCAGTCATACCATATTAGGGGCCCACCCTACTCCAGTATGACCTCATCCCAACTTAACTAATTACATCTGCATCAACCCTGTTTCCAAATAAGGTCAGATTCTGAGGTACTGAGGGTTAGGACTTCAGCATATGAGTTTTGGAGGCTGTACACAGTTCAACCCCTAATAGGATCTGTCTGAGTTGGTCCGTTTGTCTCTCTCTGTCTCAAAGCAACAGTTACCAATTTATCTTTTCTCAGTAATGGTGTTATTTTGGTCTCTACTGGCTTCTCTCTTGTTTTGCTTCTAAATTTATTTCAAAGCCAGTCAGAGAAGATGTGTGATTTCTGGGGAGGTGGGTGAGGATTTCCCTTTGGAGATCCTAAAAGGGTACATAGAAGAATGTTCCACAGCCACACTTTCAGTCTCATGAATAATAAGCTTCAGAAACCTTAAAGCAATTGAGAGTGATTTGGATAGCTCGTGCTCTCTTCTTTAAGGCATAAGATTCTCCTGTTAGCCTCTCTTTCATGGTTTTGTCCTATTGCCTCAACTTCTTCCTACTGCTATTGCCTTCTTTCTGTGTGCCTCACATTCAAAAATTTTCTAGACACTCATGTACTGAGACAGTTTCTCCATATCCAGTATGGAGTTCCCTTATTCTTCAGAGCTCTAGGGTCAAGCTCCTGTCTAAGGTCATTGGCCTTTCTCGTGTCCAGGCTACAGATGTGTGCCTTTAAGCCATGGTGCTGATGATGAGACACTGAACTGTGGTCAGAATAATAAAGTCACAGAGAAAACCACAAAGCTTATCTTATACTGGGGGTCTTTACTTATCTTATACTGGGGGTCTCAGATAGGATATTTATGGACTTGTCATTGCAAAGTTACTACACAGTAGTACATTCACTTAGCAAATGCCATTATGATGTTGAAAATAAGAAACGTATGTTTTCCTGATACTAGTAAACATTTACTGATTCTATGCTCTGAAGATCTGGTTCTTAAGACAAATGCATGAAAACCGGAAGTTAATTAGGAAATATATCCTCTATTTCCCAAAGAATAAATAATTAATTTACATGGATATATTATTTCAACAACATTTTGTTCAGTAAAAAGAGATACACTGTCAGTTAAATATTAAAAATTATCTCTATACTTTTGTCGTATTTATAACTTCAACACAGTAATGGAAGAGGCAAATGCAGACACCAGAGTATATCTTACCCATTTACGACTATATTTATGTAAAATTTTTCTTCATAAACTATCATTTCTTGATTTGTTCTACTATTAATTAATTGGTAAGTCTTTATTTTTATTTATTTATTTATTTATTTTGAGACAAGGTCTCACTCTCATCACCCAGGCTGGAGGGCAGTGGTGTGATCTCAATTCACTGCAACCTCCACCCCGCCAGGGTCAAGCAATCCTCCCATCTCAACCTCCCAAGTAGCTGGGACCACAGGTACACACCACCATGCCCACCTATTCTTTTGTATTTTTGGTAGAGATGGGCCCTTGCCATGATGTCCAGGCTGGTTTCGAACTCCTGAACTCAAGCAATCCACCCTCCTCGAACTCCCAAAGTCCTGGGGATACAGGAGTGAGCAATCACGCCCAGCCCCAAGTCTTTTTTTTTAAAGACTCCTTTAATAACAATTTCTGTGTTTTGTCTACCAGCTAAAACATTTTGTTGCCAAAAGTATTTGTGTATGGTTCAAACACCGAACTATATTGTAAATTCTCTCATCAATGTCAATTACAACTTCCTCCTTTTATGCTCTTTTCTAGTACAGAAACTAGAAAGCTACAGATTATCTTGCAGCCAGAACTGTCCATGGGACTTCGTGCTAACCAGTGAGACAACCAGAAGTCTATTGTTGCTGCCACTCTTATTCCTCCTTTTTCCTGCCTGAATGGTTTAATGAGTATGGGTGCAGCACCTGTTGTTAAGGACAGAGGGGCAGGGAGAGCAAGAGCTTTCTCCTTGGTGGCATTATTGAGCCACAGTACAACTAAGGATTGTCTACTTCCAGATTTCCTGTAGTGTGAGACTAACATACGCCTTTCAGTCTAAGCCACCCTCGTCTTCTGCTTGAAGCTGAACATAATACTGTTACACCTTTTTATTACTAGCATTTTAGTCAGTGCCTCAAAACCATCTAATTGACAATAGTGTGTGCCAAGTAGCAGGGTAGGATAAATGCTGTAGCATCTAACTGCAAAAATCAATGACTTAACAAAATTAAGATTGATGATTCATTCACGTCACAGTCTTTTCAGGTGTTTGTCTGGTGCCCTTCTAAGCAGTGTTTCAGAACTTGGGCTCCTGCCTGACTCGTGGCTCCTTAGAGTGTCCTCTAAAAGCTCTGTACCATATTGTAACTGAGTATTTCAGCTTTGAAATGCATTTTAAAACGTTTTTTGTCCTTTCTCCCTAATCTCAGGGCGTAACCTTAAAGCAAATTGCAAAACACTTTTTCCCTCTTAGTCTTAAAATATGGCCTTGAAATGTACTTTAGAACACTGTCTCTCCCTCTCTTTCCCACCACACCATGCACACTTATCTAACTATATGCTTGTTAAGAAATTCCAGGGGCTAATTTTAAAACAAACTGGGGGCTGGGCATGGTGTCTCACGCCTGTAATCCCAGCACTTTGGGAGGCTGAGGTGGGTGAATCATGAGGTCAGGAGATCGAGACCATCCTGGCTAAGACGGTGAAACTCCATCTCTACTAAACAGAATACAAAAAATTAGCCGGGCATGGTGGCAGGAGCCTGTAGTCCCAGCTACTCGGGAGGCTGAGGCAGGAGAATGGCGTGAACTCAGGAGGCAGAGCTTGCAGTGAGCCAAGATCGTGCCACTGCACTACAGCCTGGGCGACAGAGCAAGACTCTGCCTAAAAACAAACAAACAAACAAACAAAAAACTGGGTGTGGTAGAATTCCCTCCTACCCACTTCAAGGTGGATAATCTATAGCCCGGCTGCAACTGAGATGGTGCCAGCTGACACACCAGGTTGACAATAACTGAAGATGGCCATCGGAGCAAGACGTGTGGACCTGCACCCTACATCACTCTTGCATATTTCCCACACCAAACTTCCCCTTTTGTTGTTGTTGGTTTGTTTTGGGGTCTTGTTTTTGTTTTTTGAGACAGTGTCTCGCTCTGTCACCCAGGCTGGAGTGCAGTGGCGTGATCTCAGCTCACTGCAACCCCCGCCTCCTGGGGCTCAAACAATTCTCCTGCCTCAGCCTCCCAAATAGCTGGGACTGTAGATGCACACCACCTCACCCAGCTAATTTTTGTATTTTTAGTAGAGACAGGGTTTTGCCATGTTGGCCAGGCTGGTCTCAAACTCCTGACCTCAAGTGATCCACCCACCTAGGCCTCCCAAAGTGTTGGGATTACAGGCGTGAGCAACTGCACCTGGCCTGGACTCAACTTTTTTAAAGCTGCCCTCAGCCCAGAATCTGCGATGGTTCATTTGAGACTTAAGCCTGGGCCATTCTCCCATCCGCTAGCATTGGAATAAGCTGCTTTCCTTTGACCACACCTCGCTTCTCATGCTTTGACTTCCCGGTGGCGAGCAGCCTAACTTAAGTTGGTTACAATATTAGGAACAGGTGAGGGAGAAGCTATGGCGATTCTTCAGGGATGATTTAGGGGCCAGAACCAGAAACTGTGTATATCACATTCTCCTGTATTCCGTTAGCCAGAACCCAATCCCACGACTCATCTAACTAACTACAAGGGAGATTGGAAAAATGTAGTTTAGCTGCAAATCCAGGAGGGCAATGAAGTGGGTCTCATGACCACAAAGCATCTACATTACAGATTCATAAAATTCTAGGTCAGGAGTTGGCAAACTATATGGGCTATGGCCCATCAACTGGTTCTTCTAAATAAAGTTTTATTGGAGCACAGCCACACTTACTTATTAATGTCTATGGCTGTTTTCAAACTACAATAGCACAGTTAAGTATCTGTACCAGAGACGATATTGCCCACAAAGCCTAAAATAGTCTCTATCTGGTCCTTGATAGAACAACTTTGCTAACTCCTATTATAGAGTAATAAGTAACTTTAAGAAATTTTTTTTTACTCCTTTTGTTTCTGGCAACACTACTATGGAAAAAAAATTGTTTGCTAAAATTGTGTCTCCACAGAAATAAAGTATTTTGTCCTTGAAAATATTCAAGGCTTTTTCAAATATTCATGTAAACATTTTTATACATTCCATCCTTTCAGTGTTGACAGCAATATGTAATTACTTATTTTTAACAGAAAACAGAATAAAATATTAAATAATGATTTCATAAGATATGTATTGTACAAACATTTCTCTTTTCTGCAAACTCCACTTTTCTCTTTCTTTTTTTCCCAATTATGTGATTTACTATCAATGTTAAACCTCCAGATTATTCAGTACTTTTATATATGTTTTCTATATAATATTCGCCATTCTACTGCTACCTCCTTTTATTTGTTAGTTTTATACATCCTTTATTAGAGGTATAACCTCCAATTACTTTATTTCCCAAGCATTTAGCCAACTATTTTCCAAACTATTTTGCAATTTTAATCTCTTGGGCAAGTGATTTTTCTGATTTCTCCAACTTTTCTTTTGCTCTGGACCAAGTGTAATGTATTGAACTGAATTGTATTTTTCTATTTTTTTCTCTTCCCTCAAACATGGTTACAAAATTGTTAACTGTATCATTCTCTCTGGGAGGTCTGCTACTCAGCTTTCTTGGCAGAGGGTTAGCAAAGAAGTGGGAGATGAGGAAATGATGGAAATGAAAACAAGATTAACTGTGATAAACTTGACTATTAAAGGAAGAAGGGTAATAGCATAATCATTGCAAGATGTAGGAAAAATCTCATAAAATGTTGTTGTTTATGTTGTTGTTATCATTGTCGTCCTTGTTCTGGTCCCCTGGGAGTTTGTATGGCTAGATGGTGACTTCAGGATCTCCTTCACTCACTTACATCAACAACATACTTCACCACCACTGATCAAAACACGTTTTCTCATGATAACGGCCAAGCGATCCCAACAAAACAATATATATATATACGTACATGTATAAAATGGTATTAGCAAAAGAATAGGCTCATTACTTCTTGCTCATGCTTCTATAAGAAGCTGTCATATTACTACATCAATAATCTATTTTGTCTTATATACATAATTATTAAATGATATTAGCAAAAGAACACTCTCATTACAGAATATGACAGCCTCTTATAGAAATGTCATGAACAAACGATGGAAAAGAAGCCACAGAATTTTATTTGTTTTTTATTTTTTTACTTTTTATTTTGTATTTATTTATTTATTTATTTTTGAGATGGAGTCTCGCTCTGTCGCCCATGCTGCAGTGCAATGGCACGATCTTGGCTCACTACAACTCTGCCTCCCGGGTTCAAGTGATTCTCCTGCCTCAGCCTCCTGAACAGCTGGGATTACAGGCGCGCACCACCTTGCCCAGCTAATTTTTTTGTATTTTTAGTAGAGACGGAGTTTCTCCATGTTGGTCAGGCTGGTCTTGAATTCCTGACCTCTCGATCCGCCCACCTCAGCCTCCCAAAGTACTGGGATTACAGGCGTGAGCCACCACGCCCGGCCAAGAAGCCACAGAATTTTTAAAGATTTCTGTGGAAAACAAAGATTACAAAACCACTTAAATAAGGACATAATGACAACATCTAGCAAATTCAGACTATCTTATTCTAGCAACTGAAGTGAAAGGTGGGAAAAGGGATTGGATAAAGGAAAGAGCATGCAACAAAGTACCAGAAAAAAATGCAAAAGATTTTGAAGTGGGGAAAAAACGTAAAAGATGGCTGCGTGTCCTGTTTACTGCACTCTTCTGAATTATCTTTGCCTTTCATCATCTTGGAGTTTTTATCTCTTTAATATCCTTATCTGTGAAATAAAAGTGCTTACCACATTGGGTTTTAGTGATAACTGAATGAGGTATCTTTGTACATACTTAGCACTCCATAATAAGCATCCAGTAAATACTAACATAACAGTACTACTAAAAGACCACTACACTCCAGCCTCAGTGACAGAGTGAGACTCTATCTCTAAAATAGAAATAAAATTAAATTTAAAAAATTTTAAAAAGAGAGCACAGTTAATCTAGAGGCAGTCTGAGCCTGTGATTTGGCAGCCAATAGAAATTATTTCTGAGTCAGGCTCTGCCACCTGCCAGCTGGGTGAAATTGAGTGCAATGATGTATTAATCATGTCTGTTTTCTGATGCTCTGACATCTGGAACTTTGCTGATCTTGTAACGATTGCCCCTCCTGGGTAAGCCAATTCCTAGAGATAGTGAAGAATTTGTCAGCTGGCACACCTTTCAAATACAAACCAACCAATTTAGAACTACACCCAACCATCTCTTTTATGGAGTTCTCACACTTCAGGTCACTGTCCACCTGCCCTAATCACTCCAGAACCAAGTGCCAGGCCGCTGGGGACAACCACCATGTCCCGGAGACGGCTAAAATGATTCAAACTGGCAGACTCTAAGCCTGCTGTTTCCTGTTTCTTCCCATAGAGACTGCAATAAAGTCTTTTGCCCATGTTTCCCCTGCCTGTTCTGGGGTCTGACCCTGGTTGCTCTCCATGTGACCTCCCCAAGGCATAGTATGACCTCGTCTCTTGGAATCTGTGAGAATTAAAAACTATCCTATCTTTTCAACAGCAATTGTTTCCTGATCTGTTGAGCTCACTGTATCTAAGTAATAATAAAACTTGTATTTTAAAGCAAATGGGTTGAATTGTCGTCCCCCGCAAAAATATGTTCAAGCGCTTACCCCTGGTGCCTGAGAATGTGACCTTATTTGAAAATAGAGTCTTTGCAGACGTAATGAAATTACGATGCAATTATACTGCGTTGGTATGGACCCTAAATCCAATGACTCGTGTCTTTACAAAAGGAGGAGGGGACGCAGGGACGCACAGAGGGAAGAAAGCCATGTGAAGACTGAGTCCGAGATTGGGGTGATGCAGGAATATCACCTACAAGCCGAGGAATATCAAGGATTGCTGGGAACCCCCAGAAGCTGGAAGGAGCAAGAAGCATTTTTCCTGAGAGCCTTCAAAGGGAACACGGCTCTGCTGATGCCTTGATTTTAGACGTCTACCCTCCAGAAAGTACAGCCACCAAGTCTGTGATACTTTGTTATGTCAGCTCTGGGAAACTCAGCGATTCCATAAGTTATTTCACCGCTTTGCAGAAAGGAGCATGGTTAAATGCTTCTGTTGAAAAGATTGCTGTGAGAATTATGTGAGATGAGGTCTACGAAGAACAAAACCTTTAAACATTAAATAACCATCAGTCAGTTTTTTCTAACCATCTTATTGTAAGAAATAATGCATCATTTTTCCTTCCTAGGTTGCCTGGGCACAGAACAAAGGGATTTTAATGAGGGATTGGGGGAAGGGGGACACACACACACACACACACACACACACACACACACACGTATACAATAATAGCTAATGCTTGTTAGAGGCTTTTTATTTTATTTTATTTCATTTATTTATATTTTGAGACAGAGTCTCACTCTGCCGCCCAGGCTGGAGTGCAGTGGCACGATCTAGGCTCACTACAACCTCCACCTCCCAGGTTCAAGTGATTCTCCTGCCTTAGCATCTTGAGTAGCTGGGACTATGGGCACAAGCCACCATGCCCAGCTAACTTTTTGTATTTTTAGTAAAGACAGGATTTCACCATGTTGGCTAGGCTGATCTGGAACTCCTGAGCTTAAGTGATTTGCCCACCTTTGCCTCCTAAGGTGCTGGGATTACAGGCATGAGCCACCATGCCCAGCCACTTGTTAAGAGGCTTCTAATGAGTCAGGCCTTGTGCTAAGCAGTTTATACTTGCCAACTTATTTTATCTTCGTTAATAACCATATGAAGAAAAAACCCTCTGTTGAGGTTTAGAGAGGTTAAGTGGAGCCTGGAATCAAATCCAAGCACTTTTCCTGCAGAGCCCTGGTCATTAAGTGCTGCACTATAAAACAGAGGTTGAATGCTACCATCCAAGTTCCGGGCAGCCAGAGAATAGCATGAAATCACTCAGCTCTTGGGCTTAGCACTGAGATGCCGGAAATGCCAAAATACGGATCGTACCTGTGAAGAGAGAATGAAGGAACTCTGGAAATGATCTTGGACGTGTAAAATCTACTCAGATGAAGAAAGTCCCATGAGCTGCTTTATAAGGTGGTTGTAGGAGCTTGGCTCTGCATTTTCGACCACTTCATGTATTTAGTTAGGAAGAGGAAATACAGTCAGGTCTAAGTTTCTTTCCTGAAAAATCATCAGAAATCATTACAAAGTTGCCTTTTTCTGTGAAATCTGATGTTCTGTCTTATAAGGAATCTTTTTACACACAGTAAAGAATTTAAAACGGGATTGGAAATGAGTTCATCAACCCTCTTTCTTAGAATGTCTGTCTCCTTCATCATAATTTCAACTCAAGAGTTGAACTGAGCGTCTCCATGTGCAAACGGCATTAAAGGGAACATTAGACTGACACCAAAATCCTAATCTCAGGTTACTTCCGGCTTTGCCTTGAGGGGAAAGAGAATGTCCCAATCAAATCGAAAGTATACATGCAAATTGAGGGAAAATTATAGTTTCTTGTGTTAAAAGATAATTTTAAAAGGAGTTTATAATTATGACCCTTATATAGATATAAAATAATAGCATATCAAAAAATTTATTTCAATCATTAATTTATAAGGGAACTAGTAAGAGATTACAATCAGTTCAAGAGAGAACTCAAGAGAATATACATACATAGGCAGATGAGGAAAACTGGAATGACTGTACAAAAGGACATGAGAAGGATCTATCCATTGGATAATAATCATTTGCATTCCACTGATACAACTCATTTTCATCTCTTTGGAATCATTTGCCTTTTTTTAAAATCAGTTTTCTTCCATTTACAGAGATATTAAGGCAGAGAGCAGTTAAATAACTTGCCAAAAATTCTCAACAGGTGAGTACCAAGAGCTGAGATGAGAAATCACTTTGGAAATCAATCTAGCTTCCCCTAAGAACAAGTCTTACAGCTCCCTTGTATCAACCTCTTTTTTTCTTTTTCTTTTTTTTCGTAGGGACAAGGTCTTGCTATGTTGCCTGGCCTGGTCTCACACTCCTGGGCTCAAGCAATCCTCCCCAATCCTGCCACCATAGCCTCCCAAAGCCCTGGGATTACAGGTGTAAGCTGCAACAACTTCTTGAAAGGCAATTCTACATAGTGTTTAAAAGCATGCAGGAGCCCTGGGTTCAAATCTCCATTCCAGCTCTATCCAGGTATGTAAAACATGAATAATAATAGAACCTGCATACAGCATTTCATGAAGATTAAATAGATTAATATATAAATTCTTAGAACAGTGCCTGACACATAGTTAGTTCTCAGTAGGTTGTGATTATCATACTAAGAGCAAAAAATAAAACAAAACAATCTGGGTGCACCTGGGGTTTCCATCGGTTGCAAACTTTGTAAACAATCAGATGGTAATTTAAGCATTGTGGGCTACAAATGGTCTAACTTTGCATATTCTTTCACCTTATTTTTACAACCCTATAAAAACATGAAAACCACTCTTAGCTCACGGGCCATATGCAAACAGGCCACAGGCTAGGACATCACCTTTATTATGATATTTACCAGAAAGAAGCTAGTTATTGTAATAACCAAACTGGTTAAAATCTGTTTGTAACACATATGATTTTTCTACATACTCAGTACTCAAAATTGTCATTGTCAGGCCTCTGAGCCCAAGCTAAGCCATCATATCCCCTGAGACCTGCACATATACATCCAGATGGCCTGAAGCAACTCAAGATCCACAAAAGAAGTGAAAATAGCCAGTTCCTGCCTTAACTGATGACATTCCACCATTGTGATTTGTTCCTGCCCCACCCTAACTGATCAATTAACTTTGTGATAATACACCCTCCCCACCCTTGAGAAGGTACTTTGTAATATCCTCCTCTGCCCTTAAGAAGATACTCTGTAATATTCTCCCCACCCTTGAGAATGTACTTTGTAAGAACCACCCCTTGCCCGCAAAAAATTACTCCTAACTCCACTGCCTATCCCAAACCTGTAAGAACTAATGATAATCCCACCATCCTTTGCTGACTCTCTTTTTGGACTCTGCCTGCCTGCACCCAGGTGATTAAAAAGGTTTGTTGCTCACACAAAGCCTGTTTGGTGGTCTCTTCACATGGACGCATGTGACAGTCATCTCACTGGCAATTATATTGAATCAAACTATATAAAATTGCTATTTCTGTAGGTCAAGGGTTAATTTTTGGAAATTTTGTGCGGCTCAACCTGCCAGTAAAGGCATGTGAGCCGAGACCTAGATCACTCCTTGTCCTACTTTCCCTTTCTGTTTGCATCTGTAAGTTTTCTTGATGGGAAAATAAAGCCCATCAAACCTAATGTTTTGCATAATGGAAAACAGAATATATGAAAAGAGTTTAGGGGGAGGGGAAGATTGCTTTGCTGTTTTGTTTTGTGACTTTTCAGCCAATTATCTTCACTTCCTCTTCCTTGTTCTCTAGCTTCTTCCCTGGTTACCTCTTTTCCTGCCTTCATATTTACCAGCTCTTTATTTCAATCATCCTCTTTCTAGCTTGTTTGTGTTTGTTTTTTCCTACCCTTAGGGGATTATACAGACTTTCAGACTACATGATGGTAAGAATAATGGATTGTTCTGTGTTAAAAAAAATTCAGAATGGGAGAAAGTAGGGCTGTGTTCTGGAAGCAATGAGAGCTTGGGGCCTTGGAGGACTTTCTATGCCCAAGCCTCACAAAGAGAACATCTGGTGAGACATGCAGCTGGGAAAAGATCTAGTTTTTAAAAACAGACAAAGCCCTATTATATAAAGGGAAAACCATATCTTTTTTGTTGTTATTTCAAAGTTACCAGTGCTCCCTCTTCTGTCAACCTTTAGAATTTGTGCTCTCTTGGGCCACTCTGCATATCGAAGAAAAAAGTGGATAAATAAAAATAATGAAGCAGAATAAAGTTCTTCACTCATGGAAGCTTGAATGTTGTAAGCAATGGAAGAATTCAGGGACACTACACGAGGAGTGATCCCTCTGTATTAAATGCAATGTCCCTGCCGGGGGTGGTGGTTCATGCCTGCAAACCCAGCACTTTGAGAGGCTAAGGTGGGTGGATCACCTGAGGTCAGGAGTTCAAGACCAGCCTGGCCAACATGACAAAACCCCCTCTCTACTAAAAATACAAAAATTAGCCCAGCATGGTGGTGCACACTTGTAATCCCAGCTACTGGAAAGGCTAAGGCGGGAGAATTGCTTGAACCCAGGAGGCGAAGGTTGCAGTGAGCCAAGATCCCGCCACTGCCATGCAGCCTGGGTGACAGAGCGAGACTCTGTCTCAAAAATTAATTAATTAATTAATGATTAATAAATGCAATGTCCCATGGTGCTGTGGCCTGTGCTATTTGGATGGTCAGCTACTTCATTGCAACATGCACCAGTTTCCTGGAGGTTAGTTGGTAATTCTAAAAGGCTTCAAATAATTCACTGTGTATTGGGTCATGACAACCTTGTTTACAAAGCTCATTCAAACAGCCCAGTTCCTGCCCGTTTGCTCCTTGACCCTGACCGAAATCCACCAGAAGGCGAGTGACTTACAATGGGATTATTCACATTTCTGCTTTTTGTTGCATTATTCACTTGAAATTTTAAAAAAAAATCAAGGAGAAATTACTTCCAAGACTTTTCCAAACACATCACTGGGCGGGGGAGGGGTCTTCATTTTGGGGCAAGGCACTGCAAACTTCCAACATTAGGATATCATCTATGAATGAGATAACCCATCAGTGGTGGCCTAGGCTCCAACCTTCTGGTCAATCTCAGCAACTTGGAAGCAAAAAAACAGAAACTGTTACATTGGTTGATACTTCTTTTACGAAAGGGATGCTCTGTTCTCTTTTGCAGCCAAAACCCGTAGTGATCCACATTGTGCTCAGGAATCACTCAGAAGGGATTTCTATCTGAAAGGAGAAAGAAGCTCTGGGGCATGAATATACGTTGTTTTGTAAAAAAATAAATCAGTAATTCACGTGTGTATATTTTATACTTAGTGGGAAAAAATATTTTATTTTAAAAAGCACTCAATATTTTACATGACATTGTGAAAAGGCAGTACAGAATTACTCATTTGCTTCCTTTTTTTAAAGTTTTAGATGAAAAATAAACATTTAATCCCATCACTTGTTCTTAAATGTAATATTATTTTGTTGTCCTTTACACTCCAATTGTCACAGGTCAGAAACCCTGAGAGAAGCCAAGGTTTGCTAAAATGAAACTTTACTTCTAGAAACAACCCCAGAATTAAATGTTTCTCCACTTGGCATGGAATTTGAAGATTGATTTTGAATGCCAACTTGAAATGTAGCATTAGCCAGTTACTGCAGTAAAGAACAAAGGAAGGCTCAGAAGAAGTTGTAGGAAACCTCAGTGTGTCTGAGATGACCTGCAGCAGAGCCCATGCAACAAGGTCCCACCCCTGGGGACCTGGAGATGTCACCTGATGATTACGGTTTTGGTGAATAGTGATAAAGATGCCAAAAACAGTTTTACCAGCAAGCATGACTAGCTAGGGATAGGATTAGACCTGTGGTAACTTGGTAACTTTGTTCTGATGTCATAGTTTTGTGTGTGTGTGTCTTTTTCATTTGTCTGTTTGTTTGTTTTTGGTGTGACTGAAGTTAGTAAAATCTGAGAGAAGCAGAAAGATGAAATAAAACAAACAGTCCAAGGTTACACTGCAAAAATTAACTCCAAGCCTGAGAATCAGTATGCAGAAAAAATAGCAACATGTATAGTGTCAATTTCTTTTTGTCAGCTCCAGTTTATGAGAAGAAAATGATGGTAAAGAGTATAGCTAAAATTTTGGTCTTCTTTCAAGGTTTGTCACGTAGATAAATGTGTCTAGGAGTTTGTAAACCACAAAACAAAAGGGAAACTCAATCCTCAAAACCTTCCATTTACAAATGAAAGCCTTCTCTTTACAGGGCTTACAGAAATAGCAATACAAAATTAGCCACTTACTGTTATTTACAACCACATGGAATATGGCAAAATAATTTTTGCTTGATTCTTATTCCTGTTTATACTGATAATCCCAACTGCCATATATTCAAATTCCAGATAGATGAGACACTAGAGGTCTTCTGGAGTCTCTTTCTCTCTTTTACTTTTTCCTTACCCAGTACTTTTTTTTTACCCTTTCTCCTTGTAGTTCTGTGTGAAATATAAAACAATTTTTGAAAATGATGAAACACCCTGCATAATCAGATTTCATCATTTGTTCTCTTGCTTCTTTTGCCCTTCATTGTATAACAATTGCAGATCCTTTTTTTTCCTGAAATCATTGTTTTCCCCACTTCTTTATGTTACTCAATAAATTTGGAGGGATATTAACATCTTGTTTTGAAATGAGGGAGAAAGAATAGCAAAAAATGTCAAGGGCTTTTGGCTTTCTTAATGCCTTGTAGAGCATTTAGTGTTGTTCAATGTCTCATTTGATTCTCAAAAATATTAATCAAGGGTAACAAATGAGATGCCTTACTCAGAATGTGAGGATTAGCTCAAGAAACTGCCTAGCAACTGAAGTGAGTGCATTGGCCATGCACCTGGTTACCAGAATCTTTCTGCTGAGCTTGGAATTTAGTGTTTTGCACATTTCTTCTAACCTGGACATCTCACGTGGATGTGACTTTTAGTTTAGATTTAGGGAGGACATGTGTAGGTTTCTTACGTTGGTATATTGTGTAATGCTGAAGTTTGGGGTATGATTGATCCCTTCATGCAGGTGGTGAGCATAGTACCAAGTAGTTAGGTTTTCAGCCATTTCCCTTTCCTCACTCCCCACTTTTAGAGTATCCAGTATCTATCATTCCCATCTCTGCATCCATGTGCACATCCAGTGTTTAGCTCCCACTTATAAGTGAGAACATGCGGCATTTTATTTTCTGTTCCTGCATTAGTTTGCTTAGGATAGTGGCCTCTGGATGCATCCATGGTGCTGCAAAGGACATGATTTCATTCTTTTTATGGCTGCATAGCATTCCATGGTGTACATGTACCACATTTTCTTTATCCAGTCCACCGTGGATGGGCACCTAGGTTGATTCCGTGTCTTTGCAGTTGTGAATAGTGCTGTGATGAATGTACAAGTGTATGAGTCTTTTTGGCAGAAGTGTTTATTTTCCTTTGGGTATGTACCCAGTAATGGGATCACTGGGTTGAATGGTATTAATAGTTCTGTTTTTAAGTTCTTTAGATGCTGATTTCTTGCAGCTGTTAATATATTTTGAGACTTTTGAAAGCAATAGCCAAAAAGTACTTCCTCTTATCTCTTAATGTTCCACATTGCAGCTTAGAGTCCAGTGGTCCACATGTTAATGTTACATAAGCTGATGGCTCTGGCCCATTTTGAGCTGTTGAGATGTCAGATAGGAGTAATATAACTATCTCTGCCAGAGGTCACTCTAGGATTCCTGGCAGATTGAGTGATCAACTGTGCGGGGTGGTCCAAGACTGCAGAGGTTCCCAGGACAAAGGACTTTAACTTTTAAAACTGAAAAATTCCAAGCAAACCAGATGAGTCTGTCCTGACTCAACTCACAGTGGGTGTCACAGTCTGTACCATATGATGGTGCCTTGGGTCTGACACAGCCTTCCCTTTTCCAGTTTCTCATCCCTTGTCACCCTTATTCCCACCTTTGAATATGAGCCCCTCTAGTCATTTATCCTTTCCTTTCACAAACTTTCAAATCCTCAGCCCCAAACACAGAGCTGAACTAGGATGTTGGCTAATCAAGGTGAAGGTCTGAGATGGATGGGGATGTCTCTACTTAACCACCTGCTGCTGCAGACCTCACTCAGTTAACTGTGAATGCATCTCTTACCAGCATTGCCTAGGCCTCGTTGCTGTCTGAGAGGCAGGTCTCCAAAAGCTGATTCACTTTTGAAACCTATGTGAGTTTCCTGTAGGACCCTCCCCACTGCCCAGTTTCCTAACATAAGAGACAGAACTTCCAGCCCAGTTTCTGCCATTAGCAATCCATCCATCCCACGGCCTCTTGCTACTGACAACCCCTCATCCTAAGGACAGCTCTTGTGGGAGTCAAGATGGCGCAAACCCAGTTGACTTCTTTGGTGGCCCACCACATGACCTGTGGAAACACTGCAGACCCTTGGCACAAAATGGATGGGAGTGCAGCTGCTCTTCCCTCATGCCTCTCCCCACCCTACCAGTTTGTTCTAATCCTCTTCTTCCTTAGGAAGAGATCAGCAAATACAGTGTCTAAGCGGAAATCCAGTTAAGGAAAGGAAGGCAAGTGCTCCCTTCTGGGCATCACCCTCCCTATCATCTTTATTACAGATTATCTTGGAAACTCTCTCCCTCTCCCATTCTTGGATGTAGTGAGGGGAGGGAAAAGGGGAAACTTCTCACTACAAACTCTTCATTTCCCATGTGGCCAGTGACAGGATCCTTCCCCATCTCCTCAAGTTTGGGGGGCTAAAATAAAATTAAATACCTAGGAATTAACTTAACCGAAGAAGTGAAGGATCTCTATAATGAAAACTATAAAACACTGATGAAAGAAACTGAAGAGGAAACAAAAAAATGGAAAAAGATTCCATTTTCATGGATTGGAAGAATCAGTTGTTAAAGAACACTGTTGTTACTCAAAGAAATCTATAGATTCAATGCAATCCCCATGAAAATACGAATAACATTCTTTACAGAAATAAAAAACATCCTAAAATTTATATGAAACCAAAAATGGCCCAGAATAACCAAAGCTATTCTAAGCAAACAGAAAAAAAAAAAAAAACTGGAGGAATCACATTACCTGACTTCAAATTACACTACAGAGCTATAGTAACCCAAATGGCATGGTACTGACATAAAAACAGACTCATAGACCAATGGAACAGAATAGAGGACCCAGAAACAAATCTACACACATACAGTGAACTCATTTCCACTAAAGTTGCCAAGAACATACACTGGAGAAGAGACAGTCTCTTCAATAAATGGTGCTGGGAAAATGGGAATCCATATGCAGAAGAATGCAGCTAGACCCCCATCTCTCACCATATAAAAAATAAAATGAAAATAGTTTAAAGATTTAAATGTAAAGCATCAAATTATGAAACTACAAGAAAACATTGGGGAAAATCTCTAGGACATTGGTCTGGGCAAATATTTCTTAAGCAATGCCCCACAAGCATAGGCAACCAAAGCAAACATGGACTAATGGGATCACATCAAGTTAAAAAGTTTCTTCACAGCAAAGCAAACAATCAACAAAGTGAAGAGACAATGCACATAATGGGAAAAAACATTTTCAAACTACCCCTCTGACAAGAAATGAATAACCAGAATATATAAGGAATTTATACAACTCTATAGGAAAATAACCTAATAATCCTATCAAAAAATGGGCAAAAAAAATTGGATAGACTTTTCTAAAAAGAAGACATACAAGTAGCAAACAGACATATGAAAAGATGCTCAACATCATTGATCATCAGAGAAGTGCTAATCAAAACTATAATGAGATATCATCTCATCCCAGTTAAAATAGCTTATATCCAAAAGACAACAATAACAAATGTTGGAAAGAATGTGGAGAAAGGAGAACCCTTTTACACTGTTGGTGGGAATGTAAATTAGTACAACTGCTATGGAGAACAGTTTGAATGTTCCTCAAAAACCTAAAACTTGAGCTATCATATGACCCAGTAATCCTACTGCTGGATATATACCTGAAAGAAAGGAAATCAGTATATTGAAGAGAGATCTGCACTCTTGTATTTGTTGCAGCACTGTTTATGATAACTAAGATTTGGAAGCAACCTAAGTGCCTATCAACAGAAGAATGGATAAAGAAAATGTAGTACATATATACAATGGAATAAGATGAATGGATAAGGAAAATGTGGTACATATACACAGTGGAGTACTATTCAGCCATAAAAAAGAATAAGATCCAGTCATTTGCAATGATATGGATGGAACTAGAGATGATTATGTTAAGTGAAATGAGCCAGGCACAGAAAGACAAACATCACATGTTCTCACCTATTTGTGGGATCTAAAAATGAAAACAATTGAACTCATGGACAAAGAGAGTAGAAGGGTGGTTGGTTACCAGAGGCTAGGAAGGGTAGTGGGGGACTTGCAGGGGTGGTGAGAATGGTGAATGGGTACAAAAAAAAATAGAATAAGATCATAAGACCTACTATTTGTTAGCACAACAGGTTGACGACAGTCAACAATAAATTAAGTGTACATTTTAAAATAGCTTAAGGAGTGTAACTGGATTCTTTGTAACATGAAGGATAAATGCTTGAGGGCACGGATACCTCATTCTCCATGATGTGCTTATTTCACATTGCATGCCTGTATCAAAACATCTCACATACCCCAAAAATATACACACCTACTATCTACCCACAAAAATTAAAACTTCAAAAATTGTTTAAAAGAGTGGGAGACTTACAGCGTGGGTCTGGTTCTCCTATATCTTTGGACTCCCTGGGGCAGGAGTTTAGGATCTTTATGGGTCTACTTCTAACCTGTTTGTTTGTGCCAAGTTCTCCTTTACCAAAAAAAAAAAAAAAAAGATTATTGGTGAGAAATCTAAAGTAAATAGCATACTCTTTCAAACAAGGACCATTTTGTTAAACATTTAGTGAATGTCCACTGAATGTCTAATGCTGGAGTTACAGAGAACCTGGTGGTTAACTGAGAGAGACACTGAGTCACAGAGAAGCTCAGATCATCTCCCCAGTGTGTGAAATGCACTGAGCCCAGAGAGTGAGGCTGACTCCCCCCAGAGAGATCATAGATTCCCCCGTCAGCGTGGAACCACAGAGAACAACCTGCTGTTGGCAGCAGAATGGGAAGTGGATGAAGATACATGAGAACGGCCAGTCATAGCTGACATGTTAGCACCAAAAAATGCTAATCTCCATGTTGAAACATGACATTATAGACTGGACATGCAACTGAAGATGATAAAACTTGATTTACTCAGCACCTTTGTGACCATCACAATCAGGTGTTCCTTGGCCTCGGTGCCAGCTCCCATACCTGCAAACCTGCATGTCCCAAACCCAATATTTGACTTCACATGCATTCTGCTTATTTGTCTCTGATGAAGACTAACTTCATTTTTCACATCCCCCACTTTGGCTTTGAAGACCCCTCTTTGGGTGCTGTCTCACCATTTATCTGTACTGTGTAATAATCTTTTGTCATTCTTTTGCTCTGAGTGTGGAGCTTCAGTCTCAATTCTGTCCCCCCCACACAAGTTCTAGCCAAATGAAGCAGCCTCACCAAGGGTCCTCAAAGCATGGTGAAGCTCTCCTATGCTCTGTTCCTGTTAGTAACATGATGCCCATATTACCATAGACGAGCACAGAGCTGTGAAGGAGGTGTTGTAACATCTCTTGCCTCTTGTTTTTCCAGCTTGACCTCTTAACCTATTCATGACAATGATGTTCATCTCCAGCCACCACAGTTCCCTGCACACAACATGCACCTGGCTGGCTCTTCCCATATATCTTCATCCACTTCCCATTCTCCTGCCAACACCAGGTTGTTCTCCATGGTTCACATTGAGGGAGGAATCTGTGATCTCTCTGGCAGGAGTCAGCCCCGTTCTCTGGGCTCTCACTGTGCTTCACACACCGGGGAGATTATCTGAGCTAGTCTGACTTGATGTCTCTCTCAGTTAACCATCAGATTCTCTGTAACTCCAGCATCTGATGCTCATTTAAAAACTGATTTTTTTTTAAATGGTCCTCATTTTGAAGAGTATGTTATTTACTTCATATTTCTCACCAATAAAGTCTTTTTTTAGGGAAAGAAGAAATAAAAAACAAACATCATTAATTAAGCAACTGCTTGTACACCAGGAATCATCCTCTTCTATTTTTTGATGCTTAGTGAAATGGTTGAGTAATTTCACATTTTTTAAATAAAGAAACTGAGACTTAAAAAAGCAAGGTAGATGCCTCATAAGTGTCTGAGCCTGATGTGTATAGTAGGCTATCTGGCTCCAAAGTCTTGAATCTTTCCATTATGCCTTTAAAAAAATATAAAGGGAAAAAAGGAAGGAGGGAAGGAAGGAAGGATGGAAGGAAGGAAGGAAGGAAGGAGGGAAAAAAGGACATGGGGGAAAGAGCAAGGAGAAGAAGGAAGGAGGGAGGGGAGGAGAGGAAGGAAGGAAGGAAGGCAGGAAGGCAGGAAAAGGAGGGGAGGGAGAGAGGGGTGACAGGAAGGAAGGAGGGAGGGGAGGAGAGGAAGGAAGGAGGGAGGGAGGGAGCAAGGAAGGAAGGTAGGAGGGAAGGAAGGAGGGAGGAAGGAAGGTGGGAGGGAGGAAGGAAGGAAGGAAAAGAAACAACAAAGCCATACTCGTATATTAAAGCTGTTTTGCTCTGGTTTGGTTATGATAGGAATACCAAAACGAATGTGGATTGGAAAATACAGCCACCTGATGGTTTCATTGGAGCTCTGCAGGAAATGCTGGTTAAATCACCTTCAAGGTTGTGGAGACATCTTCCCCACTTGCTCGCATACATGGCCCCATGAGACTGGTACCAGTGACTTCTCTAGACCCCTGGACACACTTCTGAACGTGAAGCCAATGCTTAACCTAGCCCATTCTCACCGTTCACTTCCTCATCTGCAACTACCATTGGATTACATTAGATTCCCCCAGAATACCGTTAATATCGAAAGCAATACCAGTATTGCTTTGATGTTCTCCAGCTTCAGTCCAGCTTTCATTTCTGCCATCTCTGCAAAGGCAGCTACTGACTATTCAGTGGATCCACATACTTTATCAGTGTGTTGCAGGGGCTGGCATGTGGTTCTATCATCGTCCACAGTCACTCACAGACAAATCTCATCTAGAGGAGAACAGCTGATGGCTTCTTGAAATGATTCTTACTGTGCAATTGTTTGGATGGTAGATACAGATGTGGTTTCTGATCACAATATTTGCTTACAAAATGCTAAACATCATCCCTTGCAAAGTACACAATAAAATAAAAGACCCGAGAGCATTTTATAAGCGATAGAATCTGGTAAACATATAAGAAATTAGACGAAGAGGGCAGATCTTGATGTCAGACCACTTGGTCCAGTCATTTACTCCTTAGGCAATTTGGGACAGGTTCCCAAGGTTCTCCGGCCTCCATTTCCTCATGTGTGATATACAGCTGATAAGAATTCCAGACCTTATCATCCAATCACAATGATTAAATAAGGTAAAACCCAGAAAGCCTCTTATTAGCATGTATTTGGCTCCTGGTGAGCACTCAATAAATGTTAGCCAAAGTATCACCATCATCATCACCTCCCTAGAGTTGAACAACAATTTATGACAATTCACAGATACTTCAAGCTTCTACTATGGAAACTTCATTATTACTGACACACAGTCATAGACATTACTGCTTGCTAATTATCTCAAAATTTTTTTCATTTTCAAGGGCTATTAATTTAATAAATGTATTTGAATTCAGTGGAGGAAAATAGAAAAAAAGGTAGAAAAGTATTTCAAGCTATATGTAATAAGGTAAACAAATTATGAACATTAAACCTAGCCTATGTGGTTTAAGAGCAGTGAATTCTAGCACAAAGTATAAAATTCTAAAGCATAAAAAACTTAAACGTAGATATCTGACTACTTCTGTTTCATGTAACAAAAGTTGGTGGTAGTCAAGATTTAAAATATGATCAGCGAATAACAGACCTTGGGCTTTGTTTTTCAAAAAGGCTGGAAATGAGATTTTGGTACTGCAAGTATTTCAGGTAGCTAAATGAGATTCCCTCCATCTCAACTGCAGTATTGGTCTGTGTTTTGGGTAAAATGAGAATCTTGTTTCTAAAATCATGTGCCACATGTTCAGAGTATGTTTGTTTCTTTAGTAACCTCACTTGTGGGGGTAAAACTGTACATATTAACCCAAACTGTTATTATGTTTGTACTTAGCTGGAGAATAACAGAACTATTAATCCCTGTTGCCGTAAACATCAGATAGCAGGGGCGACTGCATGTTTATGTCTGCATGCCAGGACATGTCTTATGATACCTGAGTAAAGATAATAAATACTTCTTTCACAGTAGGAGTTTACTAAAGCTGTAAGTCTGTGTTTTCTACCAGAAATTTAAAATAGGAATCAGAATAAATGCCACTCAGATGTTTATTGTCATTTGCAATGAACAAATAAGTGATTGGGAGAAATAGGCTGGGAAAAAAGTCTCAGAGCCAACAGGACAAGTTCTCAGAATAAAGGGCTTCCTTTGGTTTATGAGGAGGGTAAAAAAGAGTCCCTGGCTCTTCATTCCGTTGTCACATTTCTCCAATGTTTAAAGCCACTGTGTTCTCAGAATGGCCGCAGAACGTGGGCAGCTGGTGCCTTGGACGCTGTCCTACTGTGGCACGCTGAAATCCCCTCAGCCCTGCTAGAAACCGGCACACAATGCCACATAAACATAGCATGGGCTTTATTTATGCAAAGGGAACAAGCGGTCCCTTCTCTAGGAAGGTTACACCCTTAGGACTGGCATTTGGTGGCAGATGGGCAGTCTTCATTTCATGGAAACCTAACTCCTATCACCCTAAGGGGTGACACAACATTCCATTCTAGACCCTTGGACATGGGCCAGGACAATTCACACTTGTTTCATATGAAACAGCAACTCAGAGGAATAAATAGCCCTTTAACCTTATTCAAAGGATCTGTCTGTGTGGGACGTTTTGGGCTGAGCCCCAAGGGTCAAGGAGGCCTCACATTTTAACCGCTCTCCAATGACAACTTTTTTGTCAGTAGAGATGAAGGGGACTTGCCACAAATATTGATCCTAATTTAATTTTGGACACATAATAGTAATCAAATTTAAGAGTAGTGAGATGGCTGTAAAAATGAGGCATCCCCACCAAAGCTCTCAGAAGCCTGACTTTTCATTGTGTTTTGAAAAGAAACAGTGGCCAGGCTTGGTGGCTCATGCCTCTAATCCCCGCACTTTGGGAGTCTGAGGCGGGCAGATCACCTGCGCTCAGGAGTTTGAGAACAGCCTGAGCAACATGGTGAAACCTTGTCTCTGCTAAAAATACAAAAAAATTAGCCGAGCATGGTGGCACATGCCTGTAATCCCAGTTACTTGGGAGGCTGAGGCATAAGAATTGCTTGAACCCAAGAGGCGGAGGTTGCAGTGAGCTAAGATCACGCCACTGCACTCCAGCCTGGGTGACGGAGCAAGACTCTGTCTCAAAAAGAAATTAATATCAAAAAATAAAATAGCCGGGCGCGGTGGCTTGCGCTTGTAATCCCAGCACTTTGGGAGGCCGAGGCGGGCGGATCACGAGGTCAGGAGCTCGAGACCACGGTGAAACCCCGTCTCTACTAAAAATACAAAAAAAAAATTAGCCGGGCGCAGTGGCGGGCGCCTGTAGTCCCAGCTACTTGGAGAGGCTGAGGCAGGAGAATGGCGTGAACCCGGGAGGCGGAGCTTGCAGTGAGCCGAGATTGCGCCACTGCACTCCAGCCTGGGCGACAGAGCGAGACTCGTCTCAAAAAAATAAATAAATAAATAAAATAAAATAAAATAAAATAAAATAAAATAAAATAAAAAATAAAAGGGAGAGAGAGCACACTTACCTATTACTGAATAAGAATACAATCTCTTAATGCCACTCACTTTAATCTCTGCATCTCCTTTTCTGTAAATGGTGGAATTTTTAGCATGTTTCTGAGTCTGATATGTCTCATATTTTTAAGTGCCTATGGCATGCAGGAAAGAAGAGAGACACTTCCCAGAGGAAAGCCTGCTGTCCTCCCTGAACTTGGGCCATGAACTGACCATGTCATTACATTATCCCTCTTCAGTCCCAGGTCTCAATGTTGCAAGATCCCTGCAAGCCGAATTCCATTATTCAAATGCCATTTCAGCCAAAATCTCCATCTGCCTAAAAGATGTCTCTGTCCCAGCCAATGGCTCCTCCACTGGCACATCATCTGAAGCCTCAGAATTCTATACAGAAAAGCCATCACGATGATTTAAGAGTCCTTGGGGTTTGTTAGAATGAGAGTCTGTTTCATAACAATTGGCATCCAAATCATGGTTCCGGCTACATGTTTAACACTGAATTTAAGTAATCAGATTCCTAATTTGAAAATTGCTTAGTTGCCAAGACTCTGATAGATCTTTTCTCAACACAAAAGTACAAGACTAGAGGGTAGCTTAAGATATCCATATGAAAAAGAATAAAATTGGACCCCTATCTCACACCATATACAAAAGTTAACTCAAAATGGACCCAAAATGTAAATGTAAGAGGTAAAGCTAGACATCTCTTAAAAAGGAATATAGGTGTAAATCTTAGTTACCTTGGATTAGGCAATTGTTTCTTAAACATTACACCAAAAGCACAAACAAGGAGAAACTGATAAGCCAAACTTCATCAAAATTAAAAACTTTTGTGTGTCAATGAACACTATCAACGAAGTGAACAAAGAATGCACAGAATAAGAGAAAATATTAGTAAATCAAACATATAATAAGGGTCTAATATTCAGAATATATTTTTTAAAATTTGAAACTTGACATAAGAAGATAAATAGCCCAATTTTAAAATACACAAAAGATTTGAATAGACATTAGTCTAAACAAGATATACAAATGTCCAATAGGCACATAAGAAGATGCTCAATATTATTAGACATTAGAGAAATGCAAATCAAAACCACAATCAGATACAACTTCATACCAACTAGGATGGCTATAAACAACAACAATAATAAAAACAACAAATAAATAAAAACAGAAAATAACGTTGGTGAATATGTGGACCTATTGAAGTCTTCATGCCTTTCTAGTCAGAATGTAAAATGGTTCAACACTGTGGAAAACACTCTGGTGCCTCCTCAAAATGTTAAGAGTTACCATGTGGTCCAGCAATTCCACTCCTGGATATGAATCCAAGAGAACTGAAAATGTGTGCCCAAACAAAAATTTGCACGTAAATGTTCATAACAGCATTATTCATAATAACTAAGAGTACAAACAACACAAATATCTACTAATTGATGAATGCATAAAAAAACTGTGGCATAATCATTCAATGGAATATTACTCCACCATAAAAAAGAATGAAGTGCTGATACATGCTAAAATGTAGATGAACCTTGAAAATCTTATGCTAAGTGAAAGAAGCCAAATACAAAGGCTATATATGGTGTGATTCCATTTATCTAAATGTTCAAAATAGGCAAATCTATGAAACCACAAATATTAATGGTTGTGAGGTCCTGGTAGGGGGACTGGTGGTATAAGGGGAGAGTTGAGAGTGACTGCTAACCTTCTGAGGTGATGGAAAGGTCCAGATAATAATAGACAATAATGATAGTTGTACAACATTTTGAATATACTAAAAACCACTGAATCACGTACATTAAAATAGTGAGTTTTATGTTAAGAGAATTGTATCTTAAGTTTTTCAGAAAAATAAAAATAAGATAAAACCACACACAGAGAAGAGTAAGTGCTCAACAAATCTCTAAATCAGCAGTCACCAGCTGGAACGTCCGTAAGTAGACATCAATAGAATGAACCAGAAAGCCCAGAAACAGATCAGGGAAACAGGAGAATTTTTTTAATAGGATACAACGCCATTTCAAGTTAGCTAGGAAAACACAGATTATTCCACAAGTAGTGGTAAGACAAAGTTTAACCATCTAAAAAAATAAATAAATAAGGCTGATCCAGACCTCACACTCTACATCAAAATAAATTACATAAAAGATTTAAATATAAAAAAATAAAAATGCTTTTTTTTTTTTTTTTTTTTGAGACGGAATCTTGCTCTGTCGCCCAGGCTGGAGTGCAGTGGCGCAATCTCGGCTCACTGCAAGCTCCGCCTCCCGGGTTCACGCCATTCTCCTGCCTCAGCCTCTCTGAGTAGCTGGGACTACAGGCACCCACCACCGCGCCCGGCTAATTTTTTTTTTGTATTTTTAGTAGAGACGGGGTTTCACCGTGGCCTCGATCTCCTGACCTCGCGATCCACCCGACCTCGTGATCCACCCGCCTCGGCCTCCCAAAGTGCTGGGATTACAAGCGTAAGCCACCGTAAAAATGCTTTTAAAAATTGATAATATCCTATAAGGGACTGCATCTATTTCATAATTCCAGGATAAATTTACTATATAAAATATTTTAATAACTCTTATTCAATATTTACTTTTATTGTTATTATTAAGTATATATTTAGTTGTTGTGTTCATATGTAATGGCGTGTTTTTCAGCATTGTGGCAATAGAGGAGACAAACAAAAAATAAATAAAAAATTGTAGTATTGATCTAGAAGCACACGAACAGCTGAATATGTTACAATATGTTCAAGCCATGTTTCGGCAATTTGTTTCTGGTCTAATGGAGGGATTTTGCTTCCCAGGGAAGATTTGGCAATGTTTGGAAATATTTTTGATTGTCACAACTTGGGCAGTGCAGAGGGTGGTGCTACTGGTATGTGGTGTAGAAAGGCCAGCAACACTCTAAACAGGGCAGCTACCCAGAGCAAAGAATTATCCAGCTCAAAATATCAATAGCGTCTCTGTTCAGAAGCCTTGCACTAGTGGAAGGATGGTGCTTGATGTTCTTAATAATAAACCTGTTTCCTAGGACTTGTGGAAACTCCCAGCCTGGCATTGAGACACCAGAAGCCAGAAGCTCCTTCTTTGATGCTTCTCTTTTATTATTATTTATTGAGAACTTATTGTATGACAGGCACTATGCTAAATTCTTTAAGTGCAGTATTTAATTTTAATCTTCACAATTACCCTATTCTACATACTACCTTATTGTACACATTTGTTATTTCTTATTCACAATGAGGAAACCAATGCTTTGGGTAACTTATCAGATGTTTCTAAGTATTGAACAGTGAAGGTGGGACTGGAACAACGATGCATCTGACCCCAGAGTCCATGTATAAAACCTCCATGCTTTGCCATCTTATAAGACCCTGAACCTATTCCATGGGTCCAATTACATGTCTCTGTCCTCCAGGGTAAAAGTTAAGGCAGGAACATCATCAAATAACTGAATGTGATTATCATTGATGATCATTGATAAGGAAAGACTCCTGGACCACACTGCCCACTGTTGAGGGACTAAGTATAAAAGAGCACTAGTGGACATCTCTCTATGAAGAGCAGCATTTACTGTAAGACTACACTCAACCCATCAGGGGTACTGGCATAGCACCCCTGACCGTGGCTTAGGAGCAGTGAGACTCAAGGTCTGGCAATCTGCGAATGCTCAAGAAGAAGAAAATATGTTTTCTGTCAGCTAATGGGTAGAACTGGGCTCTGAACCTAGAAGCATGAAGCAGTGAGTCTGTGGCTCTGGATCTACACACAACAGGAGGGATGAAAACCAGGGAAACATAGAGAAAAAAGGACTTTAAACTAAAATACATTATGTGAGCACATAGTAGCTTTTAAATAAATAATGAACCAATGAATCAATGAATGGATGGAGGGTTTTGCATTCCCTGCAAATCAACAATATGACTTTTGATATGCAATGAATCTCTTGGTAATGGCAGCAGCATGATGTTTTAGCACGACAGAGTACTTTTACATGCATCGTGTTGTTTGTTTCACACAACAATCCTATGAAAGAAGAAGAGAAGGTATAATTAATCCCATTTTGGAGATTCATTATTTCATCAATTAAACAGCTGCACCATGCTGGGAACCAAGCAAGGCTCTGGAGGTCTGTGATAAACAGAAAAGACCTGGCCTCCACCCTCACAGAGCAGGAGTGTAACAGGGAAGGCAAATGTCCAGTGAGTAATTGCAAGTCTCAGGAAGTCACAGCAGGGACAACAAGACCTACAAATAAAAAAACAGTATCCCAAAAGGGTTAAGGGCTTACATGTTGGTCAAAAGTCATGTCTTGGGTTGGGCATGGTGGCTTAAGCTTATAATCCCAGCACTTTGGGAGGCTAAGGCGGAAGGATTGCTTGGGCCCAGGAGATCAAGACCAGCCTGGGCAACGTGGCGAACCCCCATACTTAGTAATCTCTGGTAAGTTACCCAAAACATTGGTTTCCTCACTGTGAAAAAGAAATAACAAACGTGTGCAATAGGGTAATATGCAGAGACATGGGCAGTCGGGTCCAGGAATCTTTCCTAATTACAAAAATTAGCCGAGCATGGTGGTACGCATCTATAGTCTCAGCTACTTGGGAGGCTGAGGTGGGAGGATTGCTTGAGCCCAGGAGGTCGAGGCTGCAGGGAGCTGTTTGTGCCAGTGCACTCTAGCCTGGGTGACACAGCAAGACCCTGTATCCAAAAAAAAAAACCAAAAAAGCAAACAAAGTCATGTCTTTTAGGAGGGAAGTTGGAAAGCTGAGTCTGTTTAGCCTAAAAAAAAGGGAGTTAACATTAAGAGGTGATCATAGCATTCAAACATTTGAAGGGATGTCATGTGGAGGAAGGAACAGACCTCAGACAGAGGAACTGAAGAGCACAGGATAGATCCTAGTGTCCTGAAAGACAGATGTGTCTAACGACATTCAAACTAAAATGCTCAGGTGGCAGGTGAGAGAATTGGATCCCTGCCAGGCCATCCACACACACTTCAGTAGACTCAAGAACACTATGGTTCAGCGTATGAACTCTGGGTCAGCCAAACATGGCTCAAAGCAAGCCCCCTGTTACCACCACTACCGCTTTTGAGCTGTGTTTCCTTAGACAATAATCATTGTCCTTAACCTTTGTTACTTAATCTTTCTAAGCACCACCTTCCTCAGCTGCAATTGGGAGATAAAGACAGCACCTGTCTCAGGTGCTCGTCGTAGGATTCAATAAGATAAGGCATGTAATCTCTTTCACTCATTGTTTGGCACATGAAGCCCCAGGTAAATAATCATTAAATGAATATTCCTTTAATGAATGGATTTCATAAAGAAAGTACCCAATAAGCATTATTAGCAATGATGTCAGTAGCACAACGAAAACAACAACCTCGCCGTGCAGATCTGGGGATGAAGTGAAAGACGGGTGAATGTACTATTGACCCCACCGAGGTTTGCAAATAGGTGGTGTTTCCCTTATCAGTCAGAGAGATAGCAAGATCGACTTCTGCGCCGGGTAAAGTTTGGATCAAATGTCCTCAAAAATCATTTCCAATTCCATGAAAATCAGAAGTGTCTAATAGTCCAATTGTAGAAGTCAGGAAGTTTCTCTTCCCTCAGGACAGCAAGAAAGGTCATGGAGCTGCAATCATAAAGCTGTTTCTTTCCCGAAAGGAAATGAAAAGTCCTTCTCCCAATCCCTCTTCCAGCTTGCTATTTACAACATAAAAGTGCTTTGTTTTTGTACCTTTCTCTGAAAGAACGTGGGCAATTGTCTCTAAAATTCTCAGAGTGTACATATGAGATTTCTTTTGCTTGTTTATTTTTTTTCCCAAGCCCTCCCAAAGAAATGCCCCCAAGGACTGCAAGAATCTTCAGGATACGAATTATAGTCTTTTACAATATTTGGTCTTCTTCCAGTTCTACTTGGGATCTTTGACCTGAATGTGAAAAACAGAAAGCCCTTGTTTCCGTTGAGGTGCAGAAAAAGGTTTTCAGATTGTGCCACCTTCTGGCCAAATTTGGAAACCAACGTGACAGATTTTCCTTCATGCCTTCCCTGCAGTGATTCTGCCCCACCAGGGAAGTGGGGCAGGAAATGTCTGCCTGCTGGGCCTCTCCGGAGGAATCATCTTGAACTAATTCAAATTAAACCATGGGACAGCTTCAAAAGCTCATTGCTTATGTATTTAGAAGCACATGTTTCTACTAAAGAGCCATTACTCATGGTGCTCTGATGTAGGTTCAACCTCTGGAGTGGAAAATCAAATTGGGAACTTTCTCAAACGCTTTTAGCTGCCAACCTTAGCAGATGTGTAAATCAGTTGTTGTTCAGTTGCCTGAAACACTCACAACTACTTTTGTAACTCTAATAAAGAGAGATTAAGAAAGAGAGAGAGAACAAAGATCCAGGATCTGAAATCCCTGTCTACTTATTATGACTGAAGATTGATACAGGATTTGTGCAAAGGAGCCACTCTAGAGAAACTCCTTCATCTATAAAACTCACCTGAGTTTTGGGCCCAGACCCCTATGTGGAACTCTTTCTACTTATGAGCCACCAGGATGCCTCTCGTGCCTCTGCTTTAGGCACAAAAAACAGAAAATGGAATGATCTCCTTGATGTGTTTTCCTTAGAACCCACATCTCAACCTAAGCCAATATCTGTGGGAAAGAAGAGGCAAGGAAAGACTAACCCAGGTTAAAGAGTCCAGTAATTAACAAAGTTTCAAAAGAACCTAGATTAAATCATCCATTCCAGGCCTTCCCAGGGTAAAATGGAGGAGAAAGAACGCAGGTTTACCCAGGAGGGAAACAGCCCTATCGCTACCTAGTAGTGAAGCTTCATGGAAGATCAAAACCTTAGGAGGCAGAGAATCCCAGAGTTTGAGCCCCACAGTATCAGAGCAATGGCTCTAACCCCTAAATATGTCGCATCAGCAGCTTCAATTCAGCTCTGCGGCCCTGGCAGGCCCTGAAACCTCCTTCTCTAAACAGTGCCTCCCTTAACAAGAGCAGGGGAGAGAGGGATGCTTGAACATACTTTGTTCTTCCTGGAGCTGGCATATTTCACCAGAACAAAATTCATCAGCATTTTTTTAATCTGAAAGAGCTTGGGTTTATAACACACACTTACAACTAATACCCAAAAGTTTGCCTTCCAGGTATCTGAAACATCACTATGCTGGTGGTCTATTCTAGACATAGATAACTGACATAAAACACATACTTCCAAATACACCTAAGATTTTTTTGAGAAAAATATTTTCAAAAACTATTAACCATTTCAAAAAACACAGGGAAATGTCATTGTGAATTAGTTATTCTCTATAAAACACATCAATATAGATGCTTTTTAAAGGAACATATCTGAAGACACATAGGCTTAAATATGTACCTGATTTGTTATAAGGTGGATCCTTGGACTATGTCTATTAACGCATTTTTTCATTAAAACCTTAATTTGTAGGCTTTTGGGGGACTAGATGTCTGCCAGGAGAAGTTGGTTTTAACGCACAGGTTGAAGTAACAGAGCACTTCCCAAAGTATGTTCTTTGGGACACTAGTCCCTCAAGATGTTTGGCAAAAAGGGCATCTGTAACCAAAATTTGGAGAAATGTTTCACGGTATATATGTCTTCTAGGAGATTCACAATACACATGAGCTTATAAAGAATCTGAGAAATTTGGAAGTAAAGGAATAACAGATTAAATTTGCTTAACTTCAAAATGTTCAAACTTCATTGGCCAAGGAATACTTACATAGAGAAACATCTAATGAGATCTCAAGGAGCTGAACACATCACAGGAAATTCTGTTCATACAACAAGCAGATATATGAGGTTTTCATTGTTATTGATTATGACTTCCCAGAACCAGGAAAAACAGGCCTCAACACTGAGACCAATGCACAGTTGCTCTATAACACCAAAAACAACTCTCTATGGCAGCAGAACAGAGAGGAGACTGAATCACTAGGTCCTTGAAGAGCTGAGGGCCTTTACAGACCATTTTCCTAAGCGTTTGCCCATAAAAATTGAGTTCCAGGAAGCAACAGGACAGCTTGCAGTTATGACAACAGCAATGAAAAATCAGCTTCTTCATAAATCATTTAGGATGTGAATCAACCAAGCCATATTTGAAGAGCTGGATTCTAACACGAATTTTGTCTTCACCTAAATCTCATAGGATTATTCTTCCAGAAAGGGTTGGATTTCTATTTCTTCTCTGTAAAATCAGAAAACATGGATTGCAGTATCTTAGAAAAACTCCTCTGCCTTAAGAAGTTGTAACACTCATGAATCGTAAAAAAGAAATCAATCATGTTTTCTTTTTTGCTGCCTTTCGTAGAACTTTAAACTTGCAAGGAACCTCTTCGTATGTTCTGTATACTAGACGTAGCTACTTTTTATTTCTGGGTTACTGTCATAGGACATCGTGTTTTCTGGTTTTAGGGAAAGAGGAAAATTGAGTGCTGTAGGGACCAGCCCTACGGGGTTTGTGGGTTTTTCTCCTCGTGTGTGGAGATGAGAGATCGTAGAAATAAAGATACAAGACAAAGAGATAGAAGAAAAGACAGCTGGGCCCAGGGGACCACTACCACCAAGACTCAGAGACCGGTAGTGGCCCCGAATGCCTGGCTGTGTTGTTATTTATTGGATACAAGGCAAAAGGGGCAAGGTAAGGAGTGTGAGTCATCTCCAGTGATTGATAAGGTCACAGGAGTCACATGTCCACTGGACAAGGGGCCCTTCCCTGTTTGGCAGCTGAGGCAGAGAGAGAGAGAGGACAGCTTATGCCATTATTTCTTCTATGCATTTCAAAGACTTTTAGTACTTTCACTAATTCTGCTACTGCTGTCTAGAAGGCAGAGCCAGGTGTACAGAGTGGAACATGAAAGTGAAACAGGAGTGTGACTGCTAAAGCACAGCATCACAGGGAGACGTTTAGGCCTCCGGATGCCTGTGGGCAGGCCTGACTGATGTCAGGCGTTCCACAAGAGGTGGTGGAGCAGAGTCTTCTCTAACTCTCCCGGGAAAGGGAGACTCTCTTTCCTGGTCTGCTAAGTATCGGGTGCCTTCCCTAGGCACTGACCCTACAGCTAGACCAAGGTCCGCTAGTTAACAGGTGCCTTCCCAGGTGCTGGCGTTACCGCTAGACCAGGGAGCCCTCTGGTGGCCCTGTCCGGGCGTAACAGAGGGCTCACACTCATGTCTTCTGGTCACTTCTCACTGTGTCCCTTCAGCTCCTATCTCTTTATGGCCTGGTTTTTCCTAGGTTATAATTGTAGAGCAAAGATTATTATAATATTGGAATAAAGAGTAATGCTACAAACTAATGATTAATGATATTCACATATAATCATATCTATAATCTATTTCTAGTATAACTATTCTTATTCTATGCATTTTCTTTATTATAGTGGAACAGCTTGTGCCCTCGGTCTCTTGCCTTGGCACCTGGGTGGCTTGCCGCCCACAGAGTGCCATAATAATCTTCTAGGAATTCACAAATGGTTTTCTCTGGCTGAAACTTGTTAAGGGTTAAGCAAATCCCCCTGGAGAAACTCAATTTGCTTCACCTCTAAAGAGTAAAGTTAATCATAAACTGGCCACATTTTCCCTTTTGCTTCACCTTCATCTCCCACAGAGAACTGCTCTGCAAGGAATTGTTTCTCTTTTATTTTTCTACTTCAAGCAAAAGAAGATTAACCACCATGTTCTGAAAACCTAGTCTATTTGGTCTTCTTTCTTAAATACTTATAAATGCACTAAAAGTCACCATCAACCCCTGAGAAGCTTTTTTGCTGTGTTTTGTTTTGTTTTTTTACTTTAAGTTCTGGGATACATATGCAGAACGTGCAGGTTTGTTACACAGGTATACATGTGCCATGGTGGTTTGTTGCACCCATCAACCCGTCATCTAGGTTTTAAGCCCCGCATGCATTAGGTGTTTGTCCTAATGCTCTCCCTCCCTCCCTTTGCCCCCCTCCCCCGCCAGGTATTTGTGTGTGATATTCCCCTCCCTGTGTCCATGTGTTCTCACTGTTCAACTCCCACTTATGAGTGAGGACATGCGGTATTTGGTTTTCTGTTCCTGTGTTAGTTTCCTGAGGATGATGGCTTCCAGCTTCAACCATGTCCCTGCAAAGGACATGAACTCATTCTTTTTTATGGTTGCATAATATTCTATGGTGTACATGTGCCACATTCTCTTTATCCAGTCTATCATTGATGGGCATTTGGGTCGGTTCCAAGTTTTTGCTATTGTAAATAGTGCTGCAATCAACATACTGTGCATGTGTTTTTGTAGTAGAATAATTGTCAAATGCTGTTGGAAGCAGAGATCCCATATCCCTTCTACCATTTTTGGCCCAACCTGAAGTGCCATCTGTGGGGGATAGTTCTGACTGAGAAGTGTTTACTTCGAGAGATGTCAGAGAGAAACTATACTTTTGGTTTCATGGGAAGTCTTTACTTCCATGCAAGGATGCTGGAACAAATTTTTCCAATCTTTTTTCACTCTGCTATGGGAAAATCTACATGCAACCAAGGAGGTGCTCATTGTCCCTTCTGCCCATGCTGAACAAAGGATGAGATGCTTTCTGCTCACAAATTGCTACAACCACAAAGCGTGACAAAATAAGAAATTTGAAAAGTAAAAGGGCCAAGACGAAAAATTCAAAGAACTTTTCTTGGGCTCCCTTTGAAAATAAGAGTCATTGCTTTCCGTACCTCAGTAAGTCTTGTACTTTTGCACATTTCGAAGACACTTTTGGACTTTTACAAGGAAGTCTTTGCCCCCACCTGCCTCTAGGGACTTGTGTAATCACAAATATTCTAAAGGCATACACACTCATTGAATTTGTGGTGGTCACATCCTTCTGTTCATCTAGCTATGATTATGGAGAAGAGAAAAGTCTCAGAGGAGTTCAATCTGAAGCTTGGACACACCATTTGTGCCTCTCTTTGGGATCCTGGAAAAAAAAAAAAAAAAAAACCCAAGGATCAGAAAGCTGAGGTGATGCCCTGGGCAGGAGTCCCCCAAGTAAACTTCCCACCTCATCCCCCTAGAAGTTTGCTCTCCAAAAGTTGAAGGAGGCTCTCCTTTCTATGTCACTGGGCTCTAAGCACTGGGATTACCAAAGTTTATTTTCAACAAGCCTTAAAATCTAATCCCTTATTGGCCTTGTGAACAGGGCAGGCCTCTTACAGAGGGTAGAGGCGGAGTGGAATGACACACACTCAGCCTGTACTGGAGATTATGGTAGCCACTCGGCCTCATGAGGAAATTCCCAGCTCTCACTGTTAACATCTTCCCACTTCTTCTTACAAGCTTCTCTCTTGCTTTCACTCTGTCTCAATCTTTCTTAAAGTGAAATCCTCAACTCTAGCCCCAGGAATCTAAAGGAACAGATTCTAGCAATAATCAAGGGTATCATCAATGATTTCTCCTTTCCAGTGGGCATTTACAGTCAATACTGAACCCAGAAAGCTTTCTTAATTTCTGCCCTCTTGGGATGTCTCTCCTTGGCCTTACTGATGCTTTTCGAATAGTGAAAACATTTTAGGCAAGGGGAAATAGTGCCCTCTACAGGGCGTATGAATCTTAACGTTTTAAAGGCGATCACTCACCAGCACAGCACATGTGATTTTCAGGGATTCTTCATTCTTCCTCTAGTTTTAGGTTAATACAGCTGGTGACAATCTTGTTGGCTGGAATTACTTCTGCACACATTTATTGCTCAAGTATAAATAGAAAGAGAATGCCAAGAAAAAAATTTTAAAGTTCCTTTCTTTTTGCAAAAAAGTGTTGATGCAATACTTCCCAAAATCAGGTGAACATGAGGACTTTTTGAAATTGAAGTTGCTGAGGGTCCTTCAGTGTTGCTGGGAAAGCTAAGCCCTGTCAGTCCATTTCATAACACCACACAGTTAACAGGAAAGGGAGTGTCATGGGTGTTTCAGGTTTTCCTTCCAGGTCCTGTATAGAAAATAAGAAGCTATGTCTCCCCTGATGTGTAGCCCCACACATTAGCTACAATAGAACTCTTTAAAAATGCAAGGTTAGGCCTGGATCGGTGGTTCACCCCTGTAATCCCAGCACTTTGAGAAGCCGAGGCGGGCAGATCACTTGAAGTCAGGAGTTTGAGACCAGCCTGGCCAACATGGTGAAACCCCATCTCTACTAAAAATACAAAAATTAGCTGGGCTGTAATCCCAGCTACTCGGGAGGCTGAGGCAGGAAAATCACTTGAACTTCAGAGGCAGAGGTTGGAATGAACCGAGATCACACCACTGCACTCCAGTCTGGACGACAGAGCGAGACTCCATCTCAAAAAGGAAAAAAAATGCAAGGTTAAATTAAGAGGATTTCATGATGTTGGTCTCTATGACTTCAGTTAAGTAAAATCACTGTGAAGGTGAAAAGAAATACTTACCTCGATGGTCATAGAGTCCTAACCAACAGAAGTTTCGGAGAAAATATAAGAAATAATACATGGTTTTTTTCCTTAAAAAAATGAAGGGAATTATCAAAAGCTAAAGATAGCCTGAAAAACACTGGATCAATTAGAAAATATTGAGGCAAAGTAATTAGTGCTAAACTCTATGCAGAGTAGCCCCTGTTAGCCAGCAGGGAAAACTAGGCTGAAGTCAAAAACTAGAAGGCAAAAACTTCGGGAGTTCTTGAGACATAATTATCAAATGCATGGAGTTTAATTCTGTATCTTAAATTACAAATCCCTAAATGTGGATGTAAATCTTCACCTAGGTCAGGGCTTCTGAGAAAAGGCTTCTCATGCATGTTCTGTGAATATAAAAGAGATTTTCAGAGGGTTCCCTAAGTATTTTACATCTGAGCCCTTTAAAAAAAAGTCTGCTTTAGGCCAGGAGCAGTGGCTCACGCCTGTAATCCCAACACTTTGGGAGGCCAAGGTGGGCTGATCACTTGAGGTCAAGAGTTCGAGACCAGCTTGGGCAACATGGTGAAACCCTGTCTCTACTAAAAATACAAAAAATTAGATGGGTGCAGTGGTGGGCGCCTGTAATCCCAGCTACCTGGGAAGCTGAGGCAGGAGAACCGCTTAAACCCGTGAGGCAGAGGTTGCAGTGAGCTGAGATCATGCCACCGCACTTTAGCCTGGGCAACAGAACTAGACTGTGTCTCAAAATAAATAAAAACTAAAAAGTCTGCCTTAGAGGGCCAGCTCCTTCTCCCACCTTTCCTTTATCTATAAACAGTACTATTGTTTCCAAGACTCGACATTGTCACCCACACCCAGCAATTCACCAAATCCAATGGCTCATCCTGCTTGACGTCATGTTTTTCTAGGGATATGTCCCTTCCTTCATAGAGCCAACACTCTTGAAGTGTGGAACAGAGAAAGGATTAAAAGGGAAAGGGGATAGGTATTTAGTGAGTTCTAATGAATTTTTCATAATGTCATTCAATTGCCACACAAAAAAATCCTCACAATAATCCTGTGAGGAAACTGAGACTTGGAAAGTTTAAGGAACTTTCTCAGGGCTTCCTGGTCCATCAGATGTGGAGGAACAATCATGCACCCCGGTCCACGTTACCCCAATCCCATGCTTTTCCCACCATCTCGTTCTACCTCCCAAGCAAGTGCCTACATAGAGCTGTGCATGGATCGCAATGCAAATGGGACCTCTGTGTTTTTGCACTATATACTCAATCCATTACAGCAGCCCAACCTCAAAGTTACGCTATGGTTTCCAGTTGATAGAAATAGCCCCATAATTAGTCTGTCTACCTCTTCTTGTACTCTCCTTCAAGCTAATCAGATAATCCCTTTCTTTCTTTTCTTTCTTTCTTTCTCTCTTTCTTTCTTTTATCTTTCTTTCTTTTTTTTCCTTTGAGACAGAGTTTCACACTTGCTGCCCAGGCTGGAGTGCAATGGTGCAGTCTTGGCTCACTGCAACCTCTGCCTCCCGAGTTTACCTGATTCTCCTGCCTCAGCCTCCCGAGTAGGTGAGATTACAGACGCTCACCAACATGCCCAGCTAATTTTTGTATTTTTGTAGAGACAGAAGTTTCACCATGTTGGCAAGGCTGGTCTTGAACTCCTGACCTCAGGTGATCCACCCGCCTTGGCCTGTGAGCTGATTGTGCTACTGTACTCCAGCTTGGGTAACAGAGCAAGACCCTGTCTCTTAAAAAATAAATAAATAAATAAGAAACAGGTAAAATTGATTTTAATAACATTTTATTTTTCCCGTATGTCCAAAATTTTATCATTCCAAGATGCAATTGATATAAAAACCAATTATTATTTATGAAACAGTTTACTTTCTGGGGCAGGTATGGTGGCTCACACCTGTAAATCCAGCACTTTGGGAGGTTAAGGCAGGAGGATCGCTTGTGTCCAGGAGTTCGAGACTAGCCTGGGCAATATAGCGAGACTCTGTCTCTACAAAAAATAACAAATTAAAAAATTAGCCAGGCATGGTGGTGCATGCCTGTATTCCCAGCTACTCAGGAGACTGAGGCAGGAGGATTGATGAGCTTAGGAGGTTGAGGCTGCAGTGGGTTGTGACTGTACCACTGCACTCCAGCCTGGGCAATAGAGTGAGAGTGAGACTTTGCCTCAAAAAAAAATTACATTCTAGTTTTAATGAGACTTTCATTATATTACATCTGTGAATATGTATGCACTTGTGAATAAATAAAATAAATTTGTTACTACAGGCATTTCAAAAAGTTTGCAAGCCACTGCTGCCTTAAGGAGAACAAGTCTTTGCTACACATGCAAACTCAGACCTATTGAATGACATTAATCTTAATAATCTTAAAAACCTAAGAGAAAAGAGAATTTTAGAGTGTCACATCATTCTAATTCTCATCAATTATATAGCAATTCTACACACATAACATTTTGAATTAACCATATGCATCTGATTAGAGTTTTTCAAACAGATGGGTTGTGATGTGAACCACTGTAATACGCAAGACTGTGCCACATGGTACATAGGATAATTTTTTAAATTTTGTGTTTATATTAGGAAAATATACCTAGCACATTCAATAGCAATGGAAATGGACAGTGAACAGACGGAGTTTGGGAAATATTGAAATATCTGGCTGGCTGAGTTACAGAAATTAGAGATATACACCAATAAATATGTCCTCTCTGCTGTCTATAGAGATGATGTAGTTTCTACCTCCTTCCTTAGCAGAGTCGCTGGGATTTTTCCTCCTTTGCCATTTGAACAGAGAATCCCAGAAAAATCCAATTTCCCCCTTTTTCTTTCCAGCAAGAGCAAACACCAAGACACTTGGCCATTTCTTATCCTCCTCTTCTGTGCTTTCTGAGTGTCTATAAAGGAGAGATTCTCGGTGTTTGAAGACCACAGATGCCTCCTTCGAAAGTCACATGAAGGACTGGGCCTGTGGGCCTCGTGGCTCATGCCTATAATCCCAGTGCTTTAGGAGACCATGGTAGGAGGATCCCTTGAACCCAGGAGTTACCCAGGAGTTTGAGGTTACAGTGAGCTGTAACCATGCCATTGTACTCCAGCCTGAGCAACAGAGCAAGATCGTGTCTCAAAAAAAAAACAAACAAACAAAAAAATTACATGAGGTGAAACCCCAGAAAATTCATCAAAATATCAAAACAGTGTGGAGTCTTGTGGAGTCTTTTTTTTTTTAAACAGATTCAAATAGGAGAGTTATCCAGACTACCCATTCCTGCTTCTAACTTCTGCCAGAAGTACTGGACAGAAAAATACCAACGTCAAAGGACAAAGAGTGTCACTCCTGGGGAGGAGCTCTGACCAACCTTTTAAACTTTGCCTTACCTTGCATGGCAAAGAGCTCTGATTAAAGAATTGCAAACACTTGCAGGTGAATATCCTGCAATAGCAACAATAGCAACCCTGGGAAAACACCCTATTTACTATGAAACGTATTCTACATGTCTTTGTTATGATGGTACTGGGGGAAGTCATACAATGCATATGGTAGGCTGGTAGCAACACATCAGAATCTAACCCAGTGTTACAAGGAATATAACTAGAAATGGTAATGCACCTGGTACAACCTGAAGTGTTGTTGAATCCGTATTAATGAATCAAATGAAAAATTATTTATATCTGTTAATGTTCAAAAATATATTTTTCACCTATGCTAATGTTGCTATCAGTTATGGTTAGGTTTTGTTTGTTTGTTTGTTTGTTTTTGAGACGGAGTCTTGCTCTGTCGCCCAGGCTGGAGTGCAGTGGCACAATCTCGGCTCACTGCAAGCTCTGCCTCCCGAGTTCCTGCCATTCTCCTGTCTCAGCCTCCCGAGTAGCTGGGACTCCAGGCGCCTGACACCACACCCAGCTAATTTTTTGCATTTTTAGTAGAGACGGGGTTTCACCGTATTAGCCAGGTGGTCTCAATCTCCTGATCTCGTGATCCGCCTGCCCCGGCCTCCCAAAGTGCTGGGATGACAGGCGTGAGCCACCACGCCCGGCCAAGAGTGATGGTATATGTGTCAACTTGGGCTAGTACCAGTCATTTAACCAAACACTGGTCTAGATGTTGCGGTGAACATATTTTGCAGATATGATTAACATCCAAAATCAGCTGACTTAAAGTAAAGGAGACTATCCTAGATAAAATTTGTCGACCTCATTCAATCAATTGGAGGCCTAAAGAGAAAAAAAGTAAGACTTCCCAGGGAAGAAATTTTGCCTCAAGCTGGCAACATCAACTCCTGCCTGAGTTTGCAGCCTGCGGCTTGTCCTACAAATTTCCAACTTTCCAGCCCCTACATTTGCACTAGCCAATTCCTTAAAATAACTTTCTCCATCTTATGCACGCATATACTCTTGGTTCTGTTTCTCTGGGGAACTCTGATTGATTTATTACATTTTGCTAAAAAATAATTCACGGTGTCAAGACACAACCCAGGCCTGATCGTGCTGCTTTTTGTTGCAAAAGGGAACCAGTCCCATTTGCTCCATCCCTTGGAACTGCTGATCATCGGCCAAATACGGCTCGGCAGTGCTCACACATAACTCAAGATGGCGTTCATGCTCTACTTGAAAGAGCCAGGCTTCCTAGTTGCTGGCCACGCCTCACAGACTTTTTCCCTCAGATTTCAAGACAACCCAATGACTCAGCAATGGGAAAGAGAAAGCATAAAATTTGGACCGTGCATACTGCAAACATATCCAACATTATCAACAGGAAAATTCACTTTGGGGATGAATGCTTTCTTGGGAGTCCCGTTTCTTTGGTAGGATTTAATCTACTCTAAGCAAATAATCACTTGGACAGTCCTACAAAATACCCCACATAATAGGAACATGGTTGACTCGCCATTTTGTCTTGTGTCTGCCTGCCACAAAAGCTAGGCCACTTACTCATTGTTCTAGATTTTCTTACTTTTCAAGTTTTCAGGGTTGTCTTTTGGAAATTTAAGCCCCTGTAGCCCGAGGGTGCTGCATGCATGCCTGCATGTTTATGCACACAGGGCATGACTCACCCCGACCCCAGGATGTCAGCTGCCCTACCCGCGGTCCTGGAGAGACAGACTCTGCCTGTGCCTGTTCTGCAAACCCGTTGGTTAATCCTGCTGGTGGCCAGGACCGTAACCTGCCATTAGGCCGTGTCCTTGACCACAGAGTACAAAACATTTTAATAGTACAGCCTTGTTTAATCCCTATATTATTTTGCAAGATAAGTTTGAGATGTCTTTACTTTTTAAATTTCTGGTTTGCATATGGGGAAACAGGACCAGATACGCTGAACGTAATGCAGTGATTCAGAATTAGAATGAAGGACTCTTACCTTCAGTTAAAGGTGCTAACCTCCATAAATCTCTCCCACGAAAGTCTTCCCTTTTCCCTGCCACTGCTGACCTTCACCATATACATATAGTATTTGTTCGTTTATTTTTTAGAGTGTACACATTTACATAAGTACACAGATCAATGTCTGTGTTCCCACAGTTTTAAAGCATGTGCCAGTGGTGAAGTGTTACTGCCATGACCTGAAATTAGAATCTTTTACATTAGAATCTGACTTTTAGAATATACACACAGTCTCCCTCTTAAAGATACGTAATTCAGAATAGCAGGTGGGAAGCCCTGAGAAATCCTATCCAAAATAAAAAATGTAATTCTATTTAATCACATAATTTCCTAATTTACTTGAACAGAGATCAGTTTTTTGCACCGTACTCTTTAATGTAACATCGGTAACATTCCCTGTAGCATGCTTTTGGAAATGCTGAATAAAATTAGAATTTTTTTATAGCATAAAGTTGGGTGTGTAGACAGTGACTAGCCCTCCCCTCCAATAGTCCACCTTACTATGCAGAGAAATTTCAGAGTTCACAGAATTAGTCTTAGAGATAGTTGGATTTCTGCGGCTTCCCAAAGCATCCCAATGGTTGACAAAAGCCAAATCCTGTAGCAGTTTTCTAATCCTGAAATTAAGGAGCAGAGATCAGCTTACATGGGTTAAATAGCACTCTCTTCTACTTTGGATGGGCCCTTCCCTTCCTAAGCACACAGGCATCTCCCAAGGTCCCCTTGAGGCCCCTCCAGCTGTTCCAGCCTTGGCATCAAAAGGTGCCTCCCACTCCTAATCCTTTGGAAATGTCCTCCAGCCATTTTCAGTCCCTTAATTCTTGAAAGGTGACTTGATTACTGGGATATTCCTAAAAATCCACTACATTTTTTGCTTTTTTTGAATTTTTATTTTAAATTCTAGGGTATATGTGTGGGATGTGCAGGTTTGTTGCATAGGTAAACAAGTGCCATGGTGGTTTGCTGTACCTGTCAACCCATCATCTGGGTATTAAGCCCAGCATGCTGAGCTATTTTTCCTAATGCTCTCCCTCCCCACATCCCACTCCCTGACAGGCCCCAGTGTGTGTTGCTGTGCTCCCTGTGTCCATCTGTTCTCATTGTTCAGCTCCCACTTATGAGTGAGAACATGTGGTGTTTGGTTTTCTGTTCCTACATTAGTTTGCTGAGGATAATGACTTCCAGCTCCATCCATGTTCCTGCAAAGGACATGATCTTGTTCCTTTTCATGGCTGCATAGTATTCCATGGTGTATATGTACCACATTTTCTTTATCCAATCTATCATTTATGAGTACTTGGGTTGACTCCATGTCTTTGCTATTGTGAATAGTGCTACAATAAACATATGCATGCATGCATCTTTGTAATAGAACGATTTATATTTCTTTGAGTATATATCCAGTAATGGGATTGCTGGGTCAAATGGTATTTCTGGTTCTACATCTTTGAGGAATCGCCACACTGTGTTTCACAATGGTTGAACTAATTTACATTCCCACTAACAGTGTAAAAGCACTCCTATTTCTCTGCAACCTCACCAGCATCTGTTGTTTCTTGACTTTTTTTTTTTTTTTTTTTTTGAGATGGAGTCTCGCTCTTTCACCCAGGCTGGAGTGCAGTGGCGCAATCTCGGCTCACTGCAGGCTCCGCCCCCCAGGGTTCACGCCATTCTCCTGCCTCAGCCTCCCGCGTAGCTGGGACTACAGGCGCCCGCCACCTCACCTGGCTAATTTTTTGTATTTTTAGTAGAGACAGGGTTTCACCGTGTTAGCCATGGTCTCGATCTCCTGACCTCGTGATCCGCCCGCCTTGGCCTCCCAAAGTGCTGGGATTACAGGTGTGAGCCACCGCGCCCGGCCCCTTGACTTTTTAATAATTGCCATTCTGACTGGTGTGAAGGGGTATCTCATTCTGGTTTTGATTTGCATTGCTATAATGATCTGTGATATTGAGCTTTTCTTTTTTTAATCTAGCCCCAAATGAAAGCCAACTCCAGGCAATGGCTTTTTCTCTACAATGATAAAAGCCCTCAGTCTCACAGAGGAATGCATCCTTCATCCCTTTTATTTGTCCAAGAGAGTGGGTAGCTTTGTACCCACTAAAGTTTCTCACACTACTCCTGGTGGTCTTTCATACCCATAGGAGCTAGAAAGAGGTATGGACTTCGTTTGAAGTGTTTTAGGGGTCAGAGACCTTATAACAGTGACCCTACATGGCCAGGAATTTGTTGTTGAATATAACTGTATGTTAGTTTTCAAACTCTGGATCATCTCAGAAAAACATCGACTTAGAACGAATAAAACTACTGGGCAACAGTGGTCATCCCACGCTGAGTAATTTCCTCTGGCTTCTTTGTGAGCTTTGGGACCATCGATAAGACCGGTCTTCAGTTTGTGGCCCTTGCAAACTTTTTTATCAGGATAATAATCTTAGTTTACTTTAAATAATTATAAGACCTAAGCCCAAAAGGGCAAGGAGACCTGATAGAATCGGCCTCTTTTCTGTTAGAAATGTGATTTCTATTGATCAAATTTTTTTTTAGAATCAACCAACTCTCCCCAAATCCCAGAAAATGAAACAAAACAAAGCCATGCCACTTACAGGACCAGTAACATCTACATCTAGAAACAATCCTACTCAAAAGTTTCTTCCTTCCTAAAGCTCAGGATCCAAAGTAAATAAAAGAGACTCCTTAGTGAAGATTTTAAGAAGACAGAATCCAACTAACTTGAATGATTTGAGTTCTGTCCAGCTAAGACAGAAAGGAATAAATTCATCTCTTAAGACTTGGTTCAGGCCTGCTTCCTCAAGGAAGCCCTCCCTGACCACCACCCCATGCAGCCTAGCTTTAGCAAGGGGCACTTTTGTCTGAGCTCTCAGCCCAGGGACAGAGCTCCATGCACCCTGTGAATATAGCACAAAGGGTTATGATGATCTCCTTGCCACAAGGCCTGATGCCCATTCACCTTTGTAGGCCAAGCACGTAAAGGTTTACTAAACTGAATTGGACCTCCCAGGCTGAGGATTCTGGGAGTTTAAGCATGAGTGATGGCAAATGTTGCCTGTAGAGTTCAGCTTGTAGCCCTCCCCACTGACCGTGTATCTGATGGTTAACATGGCTTCATCTCCACCGGTCAGTTTGTCAAGAGCTGCTCACTCTCACTCTGAGAAGATGACCACGAGGACTGAGTATGCTTTGCTTCCATCATTATCAAAACAGTCTGTTTGAAAAGCTTTTCGTTAGGCCACATGGACTCTCAGGCATCTTCAAGATAGAGGATCAGCTGCCCTTATTGTAGTCTTCATGATTATTTTATTATACTATCTATGGAATGCATGTTATTTGCCAGACCCTGTGCTTAGACCTTTGCATATTTAATTTTACTTAACTCTAAGCTGTTAATGTAAGTTTTCCTATTCCAATTTTACAGATGAGAAAACTGAGACTTTGAGTGGTTTAATACCTATTCAATATCACACAGCAGCCAGAACTAGAAATCACTCATGCAAAAGTTCATCTGTCTATTTAATTTTACTTAACTCTAACCTGTTAATGTAGGTTTTCCTATTCCAGGTTTACAGATGAGAAAACTGAGACTTTGGGAGGTTTAGTACCTATTCAATATCACACAGCAGCCAGAACTGGAAATCACTGATGCAAAAGTTCATCTGTCTTCTGTTACCAAACTCCACTGCTATCATAGAAGATATATTAAAATGTGAAATTGAAATATAAAAGGAAGAGGTGGAGAAGGGAGAGGAGAAGGGACAAAGAGGGAAAGAAAAAGGAGGGATAGTGATATGGTTTGTCTGTATCCCCAAGCAAATCTCATCTTGAATTCCCACATGTTGTGGGAGGGACAGAGTGGGAGGGATTGAATCATGGGGGTAGGTCTTTACCATGCTGTTCTCATGATAGTGAATAAGTCTCACAGGATCTGATGGTTTTTAAAATAGGAGTTTCCCTGCACAAGCTCTCTTCTCTTGTCTGCTGCCATTTGAGATGTGCCTTTCACTTTCCACCATGATTGTGAGGCCTCCCCAACCACATGGAATTGTGTGAGTGCATTAACCCTCTTTCTTTTGTAAATTTCCCAGTCTCAGGTATGTCTTTATCAGCAGTGTGAAAATGGACTAATACAGAGAGGAAGGGAAGAATAAACTGAATAATTTTTTAAATTAATTCCTTTGAAAGAAATTAAGGACAGAACTTTTAATTTGAGTGATGCTGGTAGAAGTGATGCAGGTTAAATCTTACTATAAAAGACAAAATATTTATTTTAAAAATAAGTAACTTCTTGCATTAATTATCTATTTCTGTGTAGCAAATGATCCCAGTGCTTAGCCATTTAAAACAACCAATATATACTGTCTCATAGTTCCTGGGTGTCAGTAACTTGGGAACCGCTTAGTTGGATGGTTTTGGCCCAGGGTTTCGCATGAGGCTGTGTCAAGCTGTCAGCCAGGGCTGCAGTCATCTGCAGGCTTCACTGGGGGGCTGAAGGATCTGCTTCCAAATTTACACCCATGGCTGTTTGCAGGAGGCTTTCGTCCTTGCTACATGGGACTCTCTATAGGTCGGCTTGTGACTTAGCAGATGACTTCCCACAGAGCGAATAATTCAAGATAGAGAGTCTGACCACGACATAAGTCACAATGACTTTTATAACTTAATCTTGGAAGTGATGTGCCATTGCTTCTGCCATGTTCTGTATGGTGCAGAGAAGACAGCACAGGATGTAAATACTAGGCAGAGTCCATTGGGGATCATCTTGCAGGCTATAGCTTCTACCCTCTCTAAGCTACAACCTCACAGAAAATCGCATTGCCTCTGAATCTGGGGCCTACTGCTGAGCATCCAGCTGATGAAGTTCAAATGTTCAGTAGGCAAAAGCCACAAAAATGGGCATGTGGGGGGCACTTTCAGACAGAAGGCAGATGTTTATCATCATCCACGAAAAAGGAGAGAATCAAACAGGTCATTTGTATGCATAGATGGAGGAAAGAGAATCTTGAGAAAGGTTAGGGATTTTAGACAGACTTCAGTACAGGGTATAGAGGAATGAGTGGAGACCACTTTATTGGAGACCACTCAGACCACTTCAAGAGAGATGATTGTATGCGTCTCTTTTCTACTCCTTCAGTAGAGTTGAAATCGGCCATGGAGGAGTATTTCATCACGCAAACCAGCTAATGCTACAAACCAGGACTTTTATTTGTTTTTAGGAGAGTGATTTGTTTAAACATTTACCAGGACACCAGTGAAAGAAACCCACTTTTATTTATTTATTTATTTTTTTGAGTTGGAGTCTCTCTCTGTCACCCAGGCTGGAGTGCAGTGACTTGCTCTTGGTTCACTGCAACCTCCACCTCCCAAGTTCAAGAGATTCTCCTGCCTCAGCCTCCTGAGTAGCTGGGGTTCCAGGTACCCACCACCATGCCCCACTAATTTTTGTATTTTCAGTAGAGACACGGTTTCGCCATGTTGGACAGGTTGGTGTTGAAATCATGAGCTCAGGTGACCCACCAGCCTCAGCCTCCCAAAGTGCTGGGATTACAACCATGAGCCCAGCCTCCCATTTTCATCTTGATCAGGACCCACTGAAGCTCACACAGTCGTAGATAAAGGTCTGAGTTTGGTACCAATCAACTCTAGGTCTTGATAATAACAGGATAATTGCCTGACTGTAACAACCCACATTAAACAGATTAATTCCCTCATATTGCATTGGTGGCCACCAATGCTGTCTTTTTACATATGTAAGTCAAGTTTGCAAGGAGTAAATTCATTTTTCAACAAATGTTTTTAAGTTGTAGTTTTATCTTATCATCGAAACTCGCACCAGGCACCTTGACCAAGGAAAGTTTACAGTTTATGGCAAACACCTGGAAAGAATGACAATGTTTCTAACTTTGATCCCTTGCCAGTACCGCATAGTTAGTAACTAACTAACTAAATAAATAAATAAATATTTTTAATTGCATTGGATTCCAATCTTGAGAAAGGTTAGGGATTTTAGTTTGTTTGCAAGAATGTAAGATAGCAACGTCTCTTAATTTTTTAAGTCTAACTTTCAAAAACTGTCACATAGCATGGAATAAACCCAGGGGCCCATCCACACTGGATCAAATAAAGAAAATATGGTGCATATGCACCATGGAATACTATGCAGTCATAAAAAAGAACGAGATCATGTTCTTTGCAACAATGAGAATCAGCTAGAGGCCATTCTCCTAAATGAGCTAATACAGAAACAGAAAACCAAATACCACATATTCTGACTTATAAGTGGGAGCTGGCTGGATGCGGTGGCTCACACCTGTAATCCCAGCACTGTGGGAGGCCGAGGTGGGCAGATCACCTGAGGTTGAGAGTTTGAGACCAGCCTGACCAACATAGGGAAACCCCGTCTCTACTAAAAATATAAAATTAGCTGGGCATGGTGGCGCATGCCTGTAATCCCAGCTACTTGGGAGGCTGAGGCAGGAGAATCACTTGAACCCAGGAGGCAGAGGTTGCAGTGAGCCAAAATCGCACCATTGCACTCCAGCCTGGGCAACAAGAGCGAAACTCTGTCTCGAAAAACAATAAGTAAATAAGTGGGAGGTAAACATCAAGTACACATGGACATAAAGATGGGAACAATAGACATGGGAGAATATAAGAGGGGGAGGAAGGGAGACGGGCAGAGGCTGAAAAGCTGCCTATCGAGTACTATGCTCACCACCTGGGAGATGGACTCATTAATATTCCAAACCTCAGCATCATGCAATATATCTTTGTAACAAATCTGCACATGTACCCCCTGAACCTATAATAAAAATGGAATTGCCAAAACAAAACAAAACAAAAAACTGTCACATAGAACCTGTCAATTCAATTCAACTGACAAACACTGATTGGTTACCAACTGTTGGCTAATGCCTTGGACCAGGTACATTCTAATAAGACACAGTCCCTGTCCTTTGGCAGCTTAATGAGGGTCAAGGGCTTTCGAATATGTAGGTGCTGCTCTTAAAAAAATAAAAGTGTTAAATTAAGTTTAGCCTAAAGCTGCCTCCCTGCATATTTTAACTCAAACTAAAGTTTTCTCTGTACATAGTGAACTGTAACCTCACTGCATGTATAAATAGACTGTAACCTAGTCTTATATCAATCACCAAGTTTTGGCCAATAACAGACAGCCAACTATTCAAACCATGTTCGAATAGGACAAACGCTGAGCTGTTGCCAATCCAGCTATTCTGTACCTCCCTTTCATTTGCTGAATGTCATTTTCCTTTTTCTGTCCACAAATTTTCTCCAACCATGCAGCAATGCTGGAGTATCTCTGAACCTATTCTAGTTTGGGCGGCTGCCTGAGTCATAAATCGTTCGTTGCTCAATTAAACTCTGTTAAATTTAATTTGTCTAAATTTTGTTCTTTTAACACACACTTGGGCCGATATTTCCATAAGTAAATAGCCACAAGTTTTTTAGCCCAGTCATTAAGAAGATTACAGCCTCTATATTAAAGTCCCAGTTCAAGACCCGGTTCCACCATATAATAACTGCATGACCACAGTGAAATTATTTAACCTCTTTAAGTTTTAGTTTCCTCATCCATGAAATGGAATAATCATAGTCCCTGTCTCTAAGCTTACCGTGAGGATTAGATAAGATAAGGCATCCAAAATACTTTGTGCAATATCTAGCATATAGTAAACTCTCAATTAAAAATAGTATTTACTATTCGTCTTCTTCTCCCTGCCAACCTCTGCTTAGGATTGTAAAAAAAAGCACAGCCACTTTCTCGGCTTTAACTACATCTCTAGTCTCTACTATAAAGCCATTTCCCAACCTGTACATTCCAGAAACACAGGTCATTTCATTCTCCACCAGTCCCCAAATATTCATTGTAATCACAGACATCAACCAAAAGAGAAAAACCTACAAGTGAAGTGTTAAAAGGGTGAAATCAAGATCTACCCCAGATACCGTGAAAGGGGCAGGAGGAGAGTGCCACACTTTTGTGGTATATCCCCTCACATATTCTTATGTTATTGTCGTTTACTCTCCAAGAAGTCATGTACTTTGACTATTGCAAGTCTCTGAACCTCCCTGGGAGGAGTACACAGCTCTGTACAACTGTGAAGTTCCTGCATCATCGATCACCCAACAGCCGTTCTCCAAGGACATTGCAGAGAGATTCTGGGAGTCACCATCTATGAAGCTCAAGGGCATAAGCTCAGCGATCCCCAGGATGCAGTGAGCAGATTATGCTTTCATTGGCTCTCACTGTCCATGGAACAAGCCTGGTGCTCTCCCAATGCTCCAGGGAGACTAAGATGGTTTCTCCTGGCTGCTTTCCCTTAGTAGAGAAAACCCTGCACCTCCCTCCTTTAGGGAGCGGAGCACTAGTAGATCACCTGGAGATTCACAGCTGCTTACATCAGCAGCAGCAGCCCTTGGACAGCTCTAGTGCCAGGATTCCCAGACTTGTGGTTTATCACACATAACACCAGTGCAGTTTGATAAGTTTATTAGAATATGGCACTAGTGTAGAAAAGATCCTGGTTCATTTTCTTAACAATGTTCTACATTCAAATACCTTTAAAGAGGGATAGAATAGTTTGAAATGAAACCAAACCAACAAGACTTTTTAAAGAAGTTGGAGGGTGGCCGGGCACAGTGGCTCACACCTGTGGTCCCAGCACTTTGGGAGGTGGAGGTGGGCGGATCACAAGGTCAGGAGTTCGAGGCCAGTATGGCCAACACAGTGAAACCCCGACTCTCCTAAAAATACCAAAAATTAGCCAGGCATGGTGGCGTGCGCCTATAATCCCAGCTACTCGGGAGGCTGAGGCAGGAGAATCGCGTGAACCCGGGAGACGGAGGTTGCAGCGAGCAGAGATCACTCCACTGCACTCCAGCCTGGGCAACAGTGTGACACTCTGTCTCAAAAAAAAAAAAGAAGTTGAAGGGTACAGGATCAAAGAATCACAACTAATTGATAAAGATTAAAAAAAAAATTTCCATAATAGTTCATCATTGATCAAGTTCTTGCTACACTCCAGGCAGCATACTAAGTGACTTACATAGAGTTTCTCATCAAATCCTCTCAAAAAACTCTTTAAGAGGATGCAATATTATCCCCAATTAAAACTGAGAAGACACGGCGGCTTAGTGGTGTTAAGCAACTTGCACAAGGTCATGTGGTAAGTTTTCAATGCCTCGTCGTTTCTAAAAACTTGTATTTAGAGAGTTTCAAAAGCCCTGGAGAGGAAGAGAGAAAACATAATTTCAACATTTCTTGGGTTGCATTTGTAAAGGGTCGGGGTACAGACTGGTTGAATGAGTACGATCGTCAATGCCTTTAGGTGTTTGCTGGTTGAGCCATCTTCCCTCGCAAACAACTATTTCCGAAGCATGGACTGACGTCATCACCCAATTCCGAAAGTAAATATATGGTCTAAGTGGTTTTACAGTGGTTCTTAGCCTCACTTCAGGCTGGGACAATCTTCTGCTAGTATGGAGGAGTGCCAGGAGTTCTAAACAGAACAGAAAAACTCAGTAACCTTCCCTTCTTAAGCCCTCATGGGCTTGTTTTCCTGTTTGAGGCAAAGACACAGTTAACTCCAGCAATCAGAGCCCTCAGAGTACTGCTGATTCCAAATGAGAGAGTCATATTTTTATGTTATATTCACAGATGCCCCCTCAAGATCTCCATTTCTGTTCGTCTGCTGAAGATCACTTACTGAGTTTAAGATTATCCTTGAGTTTATGTACATTCTAACGCAAATTAAAATGGTGATGAAGAACAAACAAGTGTCACAGGAAAGAATCTGCCTTCTTTAGCCTCAGAAAGTAGAAATACACTGTTGAAAGAGATTCCACAGTTAACAAACTTTACAATTAAAAAAAAAGTCCTAAATTTCACTCGGAAACGCAGCATGTGAACTCACTGGCTGATGAGAAGCAGCTTGTAGAGGCTCAGCTTTGACAGCAGGGAGGCCAGCGTTCTGGTTCTAGCTGTGCCACCAACTAGAAGGGTAGCCTTAGAAAAGCTAATCCACTCAAGAAACAACAGATGCTGGTGAGGTTGCAGAGAAATAGGAGCACGTTTACACTGTTGATGGTAATGTAAATTAGTTCAACCAATGTGGAAAGACAGTGTGGTGATTCCTCAAAGACCTAGAACCAGAAATACCATTTGACCTAGAAATCCCATTACTGGGCATATACCCAAAGGGATAGAAATCATTCTATTACAAAGATACATGCATATGTATGTTCACTGCAGCACTATTCACAATAGCAAAGACATGGAATCAACCCAAATGCCCATCAATGATAGACTGGATAAAGAAAATATGGTACATATACACCATGGAATACTATGCAGCCATGAAAAGAAACAAGATCATGTCCTTTGCAGGGACATGGATGGAACTGGAAGCCATTATCCTCAGCAAACTAACGCAGGAACAGAAAACCAAGCACCACATGTTCTCACAGTGGGAGCTGCACAATGAGATCACATGGACATGAGGGGGAGAACAACACACACTGGGGCCTGTCAGGGAGTGGGATGTGGGGAGGGAGAGCATTAGGAAGAATAGCTAATGCATGCTGGGCTTAATACCTAGGTGATGGGTTGACAAGTGCAGCAAACCACTAGTGCACACGTTTACCTGTGTAACAAACCTGCACATCCTGCACATGTACCCTGGAACTTAAAAATAAAAATAAATTAAAAAAAAGAAAAGCTAATCCATGTCCTAACCTTCCTGTAGAGAGGAGCAAAGTCACGTGAAACACTTGATAAATGTTGCATTTTGCTTTCATTATTATAATATTAATCATAGTTTGAAATATCATGACTTTTCACAATATCAAGTGTACTGGTAGCTCTCTCCCAATTGATGACCTCACTTTGCATTTCTCTAACTGGAAACACTCAGCCAAGAACTATCTCATCTTTCCGGTTTTCTCCCACCTGGTCTCCCTAATTCTGCCCTTGTTGCCTTGGGCCCTTTCTCTGACCAATAACTAGAATCAGACTTTCAAGTCCTAAATCAGGTCACGTTGCTCTCCCACCAGAATCTACCAGTGGCTCCCCTTCATTCTTGGTGTAAAATCTAAACTCTTTCTCTTGACCTACAAGGGCCACAGGATCTGATCCCACCTCTGACCCCTTTTCCTCCTGTTCTCTTTCTCTTGCTCTCTGTGCTCCAATCCTGCTGACCTTGGACACACAAATTTTGGGGCTTATATTGTTCTAAATTTAGATTCTAAATCTTTGCATGGGTGGCTACTTTACCATCTATCTAAAACTGGCCTCCCATTTCTATGGCCTACTACCCTGGTTTATTCTTAAAGTATATTATTTCTTCATTTGTTTACTTTTTCTTGTAGCCCTCACAATTCCCAAGTGTCTACAATAATGACATGTTGTAGGTATTCAATAAACATTTATTGAAACAGATGGAGAGATGGATGGATTCAATTCCAAAGCCTACATGTGTATATGTGTGTTCATTTATTTACTATTCTGGAAGATTGACACTTAGCTCTACAACACTAGAGCAGCTAATTGATCATTGATGCTGTGTTTCTCACCCTCAAATGGATTACTGACTGACTACCTGCAGAGGAAATTATCATCACTTCCCTTGTGGGACTCAGTATCAGAAACAGTGAGAACTAAGGAGTATCTGTGATAGGACAAGTAAACCAAAAATCAAAAGGCGTATGTCTAAATGGAATAAGTCAGGACCCAAACTAGTGGAATACAGAAATGAGCAAAGGAGCCCTGAACCTAGATGAGAAAAATCATAATCTCTGTCGGAGAAATTTCTTCATTTTCCACCATGTTCCAAATAATGGATGCCTTACATCTTCTGCCCACTCTAGCCCTGCTCCTCCTTATCTATGTCCTAGCTTAGTCAATGTTCTCATCATTCACCTACCCAACCTCCCATGCCTACAACCTTGGTGTCAGCCTATGATTCCTTCCTCAGCTTCATGAATGTTCCTTGTATTCAATTGATTTGCATATCAGGTCAATTTGATCTCACCTTCTCCTTGCAGCCACAATCTTCGTTCCTGAGCTCTCGTTTCTAAGCCAACCTCCACATTACTTCTCAAAGGATCTTTCTAAGTAGTAAATCTGATTATATAACCTCCATACTTAAAACCTCTTGAAAGGATAAAGTCCAAATTCTGTAATATGGTTTTTAAGGGTCTTCTGCTCATCTCTCTGGCTTCAATATCTGCTTTACTCTCTCACTTTTACCACCGTGAGCCACACATACACAGTCGCTCTCCTTAATCTCTTTCTATCTCTCACACATTCTCACTGTCTGTAACATTCTGTTTTTGTTTTGGGGGGTTTTGGTTTCATTTCTGCTTTGGAGATGGGGGGTCTCCCTATGTTGCCCAGGCTGGTCTCAAACTCCTGGCCTCAAATGATCTTCCCACCTCAGCCTCCCGAGTTGCTAGGATTACAGCCATGAGACGCCACATCCATCTCAAACATTCTTGTTGCCTCGCCTTCTCTAATTACTTAAAGCTCCCTAAACACATCTTGGTCTTTCTAGTCATTCCTTAGCACATCTTCTTTCCTCTACTCATCTTACAGGACTCAGTTTAAGCATCTTTATGTTCAGAAAAAACTAATATTTTCCCTGATGTATGAGAAGACAGTTTTTGTTTGCTTTTTTTTTTTTTTTTTTTTGAGACAGAGTCTCACTCTTGCCCAGACTAGAGTGCAGTGGTGTGATCTCGGCTTACTGCAAGCTCTGCCTCCCAGGTTCATGCCATTCTCCTGCCTCAGCCTCCCGAGTAGCTGGGACTATAGGCACCCACCACCACACCTGGCTAATTTTTTTGTATTTTTAGTAGAGACGGGGTTTCACCATGTTAGCCAGGATGGTCTTGATCTCCTGACCTCATGATCCACCCACCTCGGCATACCAAAGTGCTGGGATTACATGCGTGAGCCACCGTGCCCTGCCTTTGTTTGCATTTTTAAAATAAACCCTTTTTACATGATATTCTAATTATTTGTTTACACGTCTGTTTTTCTAGCTACACTGAGTGTTTCTTGAGGGTGAGGATTATATTTTATGTTGGTTTCTCCCAGAACCTAGTTCATAGTCGGTACCAATAAATGTTTATTAAATGATATAGACAAAGGTAAGATTAAAACGTACTATTGATTTATGTCTTTCTTTGGCTGCTGGACACAAGCAATCGCCATTCGTCTTAAATAGATGACATCAGCATAAGGCTCTTTTCCTTTTCTATACATATATCTTGACCATCAAATTAAACGGGTTGTCATTGGAATGAATCACAGCCAACACACTACTATATATCTAATGTTCGGGATGTTGTGGGTACATAAGCCTCTTAGAAGTGTGTTAGGATCTTCAAATAAAAGAACTTAAATGTAAGAGCCACAAGCACAGGGGATTTAGATGGGTTTCCTGATCTGCATAAGAATGACTGACATAGGATTCTTTAACATTAACACAATCCGGAAACTCGTGGAAATGTTGACTTTTATTCTTTCTTTTAGATGAAGGTTTAGGGCATCCTCTCCTACAAGTGTTTGCAGACCATGATGCTGAAGGATCATATCGCCCACATCTGAATGACCCTCCAGAGGAGCAAGGCAACTTCTCCCTTCTGCTTGTTCAGCAGCCTGTTCCCTCCTTCTGATCTCATGTGCCGACTCAGCCAATCTGCTCAAATTGATGCAAGAATCAACCTGCACCAAGGCCCCACTGTGTGAGTCTTGTACAATGATAGTTACCACCAAGTTAGACACCACTGAAATGGGAGAAGTTTCCTTATCCCCCTTGCAGGGCATGAAACAGGAGTGTGGCTCACTTCTTCAGTGCCCCGCTGCTCAAACCCCTATGGGGAGCATGAAGATGGGCAGGTCATGGGCAGTGTTTTGGGGCTCCAACCACACAGCAGCATCTAGGGTTGAGTGTTTACAGCTCCCAAAGCCCCAGTGGACATGTGTTACATTGTGCTCCTTCAGCTTTGCCATCTGCAGGTGGCTTGTGTTAATCAGCTCAATTAGACCTTCTGCCTTACTGCAAGGACAGAGGGCTTTCTGTATCCTGGGTTCTTGCCCTAGTGTATAGGAAAAATTGGATCACTTGTGGGCTTGGAGAATGAGTGCAAGGTTTTACTGAGTGGTGAAAATAGCTCTCAGTAAGGTGGATGGGGAGCTAGAAAGGGGAATGGAGTGGGAAGGTGGTATTCCCCTGGAGTTCATCCACCCAGCAGCCAGACTCTCCTCTGACTGTCCCTGGCCAAATACCCCTTGGCATCCACGTTGTTCCACCATCGATGGCTTGCTGGTGTCTACTGGTGTCTGTCAGTGTGTTCTGGACATTGTGCACCTCCCAATGTCCAGCCACTTGTGTCCATGCCTGCTATGGTCTCGGATTTTTATGGGCACAGGATGGGGGGCATGGTGGGCCAGAGCGGTCTTGAAAAATGCAGCATTTGGGTTCAAAAATAAGAGTGCCTGTTCTCACTTAGGTCCATGGGCTTAGGCCTGAGAGTAGAGCCCTCACCAGGGACCCCACCCTTCTCTACCCAGCACTTCCCTGCCCCCTTCCCATATCATTATGATTAAAAACTCTTAGGGTCTAAAGCCATGCTGATGAACCATGCAGAGGGTATGACAAAAGTAGATTTGGCCTCTAGTCTGCTCCTCAGTTATGCTGACCATTTCTGATCTAAACGGTGAAAGTAGGGATGTATGAGGTAAAAGAAAAGGGAATACAACCCTCGTATGAGTTCAAAAATGCCCAAATGCAGGTAATCTGGAGTAGATATCTGCTCTTCAAAACACTTAGCCATTTGTGATAACTTGTGGTTATCTTCTTGCTTTCACTTCATCTGCAGACCTCAAACAATAGCCCCTGGAATCATATGTGGCTCAAACACTTCTTCAGTTGTGATTCCTAAATAGAAAACATCCTCTGGCAGAAACGACTGCTATGGAGCTGCAAAAAGGAAATCCAAGTACAGCCAATGTCTCGAAGAGTGTTTCAAAAATGAAGGAAAAAGAAGCTTTCAAATACACCATTACTTCTCAACAGCACAATTGCTCCTTCAATGTTGAAAACGCTCTCTCTAGTATCAGGAAATAAATTACCTTCATGCTAAGTCAAAGGACAGGCTGGACAACTGGGTAGGAATTTATCCCATTTTCCCCACCTCCACCCCTCACCACTTTTCCAGGAGAAATTCTAAAGTTAAACCCCTTCTCAACCAGGGATCCTGCAGGGAATTAAACCCTCAGATTCTAGGGCATCCATTGTATTAACTTATCTTGTTTGCATTGAAAAAGCTTCTAACTCTGTACTATCTATGGGAGAATTGAGAAAATAGTCATTCAAAGCATTTTCTGTAGGACTTAATTCTCTCAAGGAACACTGGTTGAATAAATCTGTAGGTAAGAGACTAGATTTTGCTTATTAGCAAGCAGAGCTGAACATCTAAGTGAATATTGTCTCTTATAAAGTAAATATCTTCCTGATTCTCATATCTCAAAATAGCTTTGGAACTACTTTTTGGGAACGAACTCCATGGCCCATAGCAACATTCCTTTGACTCTTCAGCACTGGCAAATTTTCATCTTTTCTATGAATTGTATTGAGCTAAACATACATATAGTGAAATGTGCAAGCCTTAAGTATCCAGCTCAAGAAACTTTTACAATGGCAAGACATTCACTCAACGGCCTCCAAGAACCTCCTACATTTTTAATTTAATTTTATTTTTTTCTAGAGACAGGGTCTCACTATGTTGCCCAGGCTGGTCTTGAACTCCTGGCCTCAAGTGATCCTCCCACCTTGGCCTCCCAAAGTGCTGGGATTATAGACATGAGCCACTGCACTTGGCCTCTCACTTTTTTTTCCAGTCATCACCTTCCTCCCAAAGAAAACCACAATTCTGACTTCTATTACTATAAATTAGTTTTCCTGTTTTCGTACTTTATGTTAATGAAATTTAACAATATATAAAAATTTCAGTCTAGTTTCTTATTGTCACACGTAGCCCTCATTTGTATTTTTATTTTTCATTCCCATATGATATGCCACTGTTTGAATACATCATATCCATCATAATTTGAAGCATATTTGGGTTTTTCTCACTTTCTGGCTATGGTGATAATGCTTCCGTAAACATCTCTCATACATTCGTTTGGCAGACAAAATGTTTTATTTCTATTGTTTATATATCAAATAATGTAATTGATGGGTAGTAGGGCATGCATATATTCATAGGTTTAATAGATACAGACAAACAGCTTTTCAAAGTGGTTATATAAATTTACACTGACTGATATTGTATGAACATTCCATTTACTCCAAGTTCTCAACACTGCTTAGTATTTGTGTAACCGAAACACAGGTTCAGTCACTCACCGCCAGCAGAGTCTAAATAACAAGAGTGAGGTCTGGTATAAAGAAAGTGACTTTTCATTCCTAAAGTAGTTTAGGGGAAGTACAGGCTTCCTGCCTTAAGTATCCTTAAGGGTACCACTTCACTTTTGCAGCAGAAAGTGGATGCTTTTAAAGAGGGAGTCTATGCAGAGGTGGAAATGAACACGTCGGGGCCTGTATATCACATTGGTGCCTTACCTACCGGGCAGTAGAGTTGGCATTTTCATGGGCAGAAATAGGTTGTAAAGGTGGCTGAAAACTCTCCAGGTGGGAGAGAGTTTTGTAGCAAACATACTTTGGGTTATGAATTGACTATTATCTCTCAAGGCAGTCTCCTGGTGGGTGAGAGTTCCTCTCTGGAGCTTCTAAGCACATAGTTAGATGAACTTGATCTGCAGCAAGTATCTGGTGAGGGGAGGTAAGAGGTTATAATTGCATTTCTAAATGGCTAAGTAGGAAGTCAGGAATGGGGGAAATAGAGTAAACAGAAAGGAAGAGAAAACAATTTTTAAAAATAGTAACTCATTCTCTTTTTCTTAGAAAAAATAATGTTGCGTTTTGTACTAGGTTACACTAATGACGGTTAAATAATAATGTTGCATGTTGTACTAGGTTACGTTTTTGGTTTTTTTAATTTGGGCTATTTGGGTGTCTAGTAGTATCTCATGTAGTTTTAATTTGCATTTTCCTGATGACTAATAATGTTGAACATTTTTTCTTTGCTGAATGTCCAGTTAAATAGTCTCTTTGGGAAGTAATTTGTTTACCCTTTTTTTTGAGTTTTTTTCCTCAATGCTTTGTAGAAATTCTTTATAGATACTAGATATAAGTCCTTTGTTAGATACATATTTCAAATTTCTTTTCCCAGTAAATGAGTTTTGTTTCTTACTCTTTTATTATAGCATCTTTTGAAAAACAGAGATATGTTATTTTCATGAAGTCCAATTTATCAAATATTCTTTCCTTTCACTTATTGTGGATCCTGTTTAAAAATTATTATCCACCCTAAGTTTAAGTATTTTCTGTTTTTTATAGAGGTTTATTGTTTTACCTTTTATATTTTCTGGAATTGATTTTCCTATTTGGTGTGAGTAAGCAATCAAGATTATTATTCCCATGGGAATATCTAATTGATTCAGCAACATTTATTAAAAATGCCATCTGTCTGTGATGCTGTAACATTGCTGTTGTAAATTAGGTGACTGTATATGTATGGAATTGTTTCAGCACGCTCTTCTCTACCATTGGTATACCCTTAAATCAATAACATTCTTCTATATTTACTGTAACCTCATAATAATTGTATCTGTAGTGTGGAGCCTCCAACTCTATTTTTCAAGATCATCTTTGACATTGTTGGTCACTTGCTTGTGTATATAAATTTTAAAATTAGTTTGTCAATTTAAAAAAAATCTTCGAAGATTTGATAGGATATTGCATGTATAAGTTGGTTTGGTGAGAATTACCGTCTTTACAATATTTAATCTATGACTATAACATGTTTTTCCATTTATTTACAGTATTACTAATTTCTCTTGATAACTGTAGTGTGTTAGAATTGTGGGTTCCCCAGCCCAAAAGATATTTCCACCCAAAACCTGTGAATGTGACCTTGAAACAGGAGAGTTCCCTGATCCCCCTCGTGAGACATACAACAGGGGTGTGGCTACCCTCTTCGGTCTCTACCACTGCTCACACCCCTGAGGAGTGGGAGCACACAAACAGGTAGGTGCAAGAGCTGGAGTGAGCACTTTGGGCTCCGGCCCCATGGTGGCGTCTAGGGGTGGGTGCCTGAGGCCCCAGTGTTACAGTGCTCTTATAGCCTTGCCATCCACAGATGGCTTAAATGTTAACCAGCTCAATGGACCCCTGAGCCTTTTCACAAGGGCAGAGGGCCAATGTGACAGCTTTTTTTATCCTCAGCTCTTGCCCAGCATCCCAGAAGAATCAGATCACACACAGGCTTGAGGGATGAATGTGGAGTTTTACTGAGTGCTGGAGGTGGCTCTCAGTGAGATGGATAGGGAGCTGAAAGGGGGATGGAATGGGAAGTTGATCTTCCCCTGGAGTTTGGCCATCTAGTGGCCAAACTCTTCTTCAACAGCCCCCAGCCGGACTCCTCTCAGTGTTCGGATGTTCCTTCTCTTCTCTACTTCTCTATCATGCCATTCCACCATTCATCTGCTTGTCTCCTCATCTCCTTGTCTCCTCGTCTGCTCATCTGTCTGCTTCTCTGCTTGTGGAGCCTGGGATTCAGAGTTTATATGGGTACAGGATAGGGCGTGTGGAGGGCCAAAAGGCAACTTTTTGGGTGTGAAAACAGAAATGCCTGTTCCCACTTAGGTCCATGGGTCTCCAGGCTTGAGGGTGGTGCCTTTGCCAGGGAACCACCCTCTTCTTCCCAGTGTTTCCCTTTCTCCTGTTCATATCATTCTTATCAGGAAAAAGACTTTGTAGATATAATTAATGTTAAGGATCTTGACATTTAAAATTTTTGAGATCATCCTGGATCTAGCATAGGTCTTAAATCTAATGTCAGGTGTCCTGATAAGAGAAAGGCAGAAGGAGATTTCACACACACACACACACACACACACACACACACACACACAGACACACACACACGAGAAGGCTATGTGAAGATGGAGGAAGAGATTAAAGTCATGCAACCAAGGAATGCCCGGAGCCACCAGAAGCTGGAAGAGGCAGGGAAAGAGTTCCCCCTGGAGACTCCAGAAGGTGGATGTCCCTGCCAACATGTTGGTTCAGACTTCTGACCTCCATAACTGTGAGAGAATAAATTTCTATTGTTTTAAGGCACTAATTTGTGCCTTAAAAGGCACTCATTTGTGGTAATTTGTTACAACAGACCTATGAAACTAATACAATAATTTTTATGGTGCTCTATGCAAAGATAATAAAATCTCGTTTAGACATATTTCTAGATTTTTTAAGTTATTGGTGTAACTGTAAGAGGTGTCATTTAAAATTTTTCATTTGTAATTATTGGTACTGTATAAAAATACAGTTGATTTTTCTATGCTGACCTTTTATCCACCAATCTTGCTAAATTTACTTATTAATTCTAGTTGTTTGCTAGTAAATTCTTTTGAATCTTGTACATGCACAAATAGTGTTTATATATGTGGCTTCCTCAAATAATAATTGTTTCATTTATTCATTTGCCATTTTTAAAGATTTTTGTTTTCATTGCTTTATTGCACTGACCTCCTATACCATACTGAAAATAGGTGGTATTTGTAAGCATCTTTATCTTGCCCCGATCTCAGCGGGAAAGCTTTCAATATTTCACCATTAAGTAGGGTGTTTGCTATAAGTCCTTTATAAATAACTTTTATCAAATTTAAAAAGTTCCCTTTGTTTCCTAGTTTGTGTTTTTTTATCATGAATAGGTGTTGAATCTTATCAAATATTCTTTCTGCATCAAATGAGATTATTATGTTTTTTAGTCTTTATTCTGTTAACATGGTGACTTACATTATTTGATTATCAAATGCTAACCCAAATTTGCATTCCAGGAGGCAAATTTGCATGATGTGTTACCCTTATACATCACTGGGTTTGATTTGCTAGTATTTTGTTTAAATTTTTATGTATTTTTGTAAGAGAGATTGGCCTATAGTTTTCCTTTCTAGCCAAGTTTTTGGTATCATTCTTTTACAAAATGAAAATCAATAACCTCCAATTTTTTTAATCTACAAAATTATTTCTCAAAATGTCTATATTTCATCTTCATTTATTAAGGGATCGTTTTTCTGGGTGTAGTTTTCTATATTAGCACCTTTTTCCTTCAGCACTTTAAATGTATCATTTTATTATCTTCTGGCTTCTATAGTTTAGGCTGAAAGACAGCTTTTGGCCATATAATTTCTCCTTTGAATATAATATGTCTTTTTTCTCCAGCTGCTTCTAATATTTTTTTACTTTCTTGGTCTTTCTGCAATTTTAATAGGATGGGCTTTGGTGAGGTTTTCTTTACATTTACTTCACTTAGTATAAGAGATTCTTCAATTTGTGAATTGATGCCTTTTGTCAACTTGGAAATTATCAACCAGCATCTTTTCAAATACTGTTACTCCCTAACACCATTTCTCCTCTTTTTCTGGCACTCCAATTACATATGCTAGCCAATTTCAGAAATTTTCATATGCTTCTTACACTTTTTCTATATTTTCCATTCTTTATTTTAGTATCTGTGCTCCAATCTGGGTATTTTATTTTATTTATTTATTTATTTTTGAGACGGAGTCTCGCTCTGTCGCCCAGGCTGGAGTGCAGTGGCGCAATCTCGGCTCACTGCAAGCTCTGCCTCCCGGGTTCATGCCATTCTCCTGCCTCAGCCTCTCCGAGTAGCTGGGACTACAGGCGCCCGCCACCATGCCCAGCTAATTTTTTTGTATTTTTTAGTAGAGACGGCGTTTCACCGTGGTCTCGATCTCCTGACCTCGTGATCCACCCGCCTCGGCCTCCCAAAGTGCTGGGATTACAAGCGTGAGCCACCGCGCCCAGCCTCAATCTGGGTATTTTAAAAGACAATTTACTAACCATTTCTTCTTCTGTGTCTAATCTGCTATTAAATCCATTTATTAAATTCTTAATTTCTTATGTTATTTTTTAACCTATAAATTTGTACGTCTTTTTATCTACAATAAAATCACTTCCAATTCTCTAGTGAAATTCTCTATATGTTCATCTGTTTTTTAACATATTTATAATATTTATTTTAAAGTCTGTGTCTCACTACTGTCTGTTTTTCCTGTTAGGATTGGGTCGATTGGCCCTGCTTCCCGGTATATCAGGTCATTTTAATTGACTGTCAGACGTTGTATGTAAAAACTACAGTGGTTCTAGGTGATGTTATCTTTCTCCAGAGATGATTAATTTTCTTCTGGCAAGCAAATATGGTTAGTCCCATCACCTTGATCCAACAAGGGATGAAAACTCTGTTTCAGGCTTTGTGAGAGCTGGTCAATTTCTGGTCACCTTAATCCTAGTGCATAGCACTTGATGAGGCTCAACTAAAAGCCTAGGATGTTCGCCAGGCCCCTCCTTCGTGGCAAGCTCTGAATTTCAATGTTTGTCTCTCCAGCAGTGAGACTGCTGAAATCTCTGCTTAGCTTTTTATCCTCTAAGCTACTATTTTCTGCTTGTTTTTTTAGATCAGTGCTCTAGGCATGTGGAATTTAGAATCAGTAACTGCTTCAAGGAGAAATAGCACTTAGAATGTGAGACTTATTTCTCTCCAGTTTACTGTGTTCTGGGACATTGGCACCTCACGTCCTGGCTGCCTTGGTAATCCTGAGCTCAAGTTTTACCCTTAGTCCAGTGTAACTGCTTCAAGCTCCAAGCAACCTCATTTTGTTCTCTATGACCCATGATGTACATTTGCAAATTCCCTGAGGGGAGGATAACACGTAAAGCTCACTTCAAGGTATTTTCCTTCTCACCTGAATCTGGGCCCCTCTTGTTCAACTGCTTTGGCTGCCTTCCAGTACCTTCACAGAAATGTTTATGAATGCTATCCATCTTTCCTAGTTATTTTCAGCAGGATTGTTAATCTGTAGAAGTCATTCCATAGTTTTTGGATGCAGAATCTTTATTTTACATTTCAAATTTTTGAAAATGAGCAAATTAGCCACAAACAATTTCAGCAAAAATGTTTATGTGTATATATATATATATATACACACACACATACACACACACACACACACACACACATCTAGAGTTGTACTTCGTAGGTTAAGAAAAAGGATGGCTATAAAACAATTTTGCCAGTATGTGCAAGGGTTAAATGAAAATACAGATGATTCATACTGGCCAGATGTAAGACACTAAGAAATAGAAGACCTCTGCTAACTACTGCAGACTGTGTGTGTCCCGGTAAAGGGGTCAATAGCTTTTCAGCCCTAGATCTAATCAGCCAAGCTTTTCTGTAAGGGCCAGATATTAAATGTGTTAGGCATGGTGGGCCCTACGGTCTATCAAAACTACTCAGCTCGGTCACTGAAGTGTGAAAGCAGTCATTAGACAGTAAGTAAACGGTGAGTCCGGCTGTGTTCCAAGAAGATTTTATCTACAAAAACAGGTGGTGGCTATATTCATGAGAGACGCTGGCTTGTTGTTTTCTTTCTTTGTACTGTCGTTTTCTGTTTTGGATATCAGGGTAATACTGGCCTTAAAACATGAGTTGGGAAGTGTTTCCTCTTCTATGTTTCTGGGAGAGATTTTATAGAATTAGTGTTAATTCTTCCTTAGACATTTGGGAGAAATCTCCAGCAAAACCATCTGAGCTTGGAGATTTCTTTTTATGAAGTTTTTAAATTAAAAAATTCCATTTCTCTCATAGTTACAAGGCTATTCAAATTATCTAGTTCATCTTTTGTAGTAGTTTGTGCCTTTGGGGGAATTGGCCCATTTCATTTAAATTGTTAATTTTATGTTTGTAGTGTTGTTTGTAGTATTCTCTTATTAGCCTTTGGATGCCTGCAGAGTCTGTAATGATATCTTCTGGTTCATTTCTGGTGTTGGTAATAGGTGTTTCCTTTTTTTTTTTTCTTTGTAAATTTTGAAATTGAGATTTCTCAGTTTCATTGATCTTTCCAAAGAATCAGATTTTTGTTTCATTTATTTTTACCTATTCTAGATTTTTTTTAATCACTCTGCCACTCTCTTACTTTTCTTTCCTTTTCTTTGTCTTGCTCTTCCTTTTATTTCTGAAGGATATTTTCAGTGGATGTAGAATTGTGAGTTGACAGTTCTTTTCCTGAGCACATTGTGCCATGTCCTTCTGGCTTTCATGGGTTCCAAGGAGAAATTACAGTGAAAATGTTATCTTTCTTTCAATCCTTTGCAGACTTTTTCTTCGTTCTAAGTTTCTGGATTTCGATTATGAGGTGTGTTGGCATCAATTTCCTTGGCGTGGATTTCTTCAGGTGGGGGGCTGGATTTGGCCCACAGACCTTGACTTGCTATACTCTGCCTGAATGATTGATGCTACATGAAAATCCAGGCTCAGTACCGTCAGACTTTCTGATTTCTTTAAGAGAAACTGGAAATCCAGAGTTCTTTAAAACTTGAAATCACCTGAGTTTTTAAGTCTCCCAGTAAATCCTAATTTTTTTCACCAAAGAACTGGACAAAAAATGAAAACAAAAAAAAAAATCTTCATACCTTCAAAGGCCATGGGACATATTTGTTAGATATTAATGTGGTGCTCTTTAAAATTGTAAAGTGTCATTCTTTGTTTCATTTAATGCTTTTTTTGTGCCTTTACTTTAACTTTGATACAAAAATAGAGATTCATACTTTTTTTTTTTCAAGACAGGGGTCTCACTTTGTTGTCCAGGCTGGAGTGCAGTGGTGCAATCACAGCTCACTGCAGCCTCAACCTCTCAAGCATAAACGATCCTCCCATCTCAGCCTCTGGAGCAGCTGGGACCACAGGCATGCACCAACGACCAAGCCCAGCTAATTTTTAAATTTTTTTTTTGTGGAGACAGGATCTCACTATGTTGCCTAGGATGGTCTTGAACTCCCGGGATCAAGCAGTCCTCCTGCCTTGTCCTCTCAAAGTGCTGGGATTATAGGTGTGAGCCACCAAGCCTGGCCCATACTTTCTTTTAACTTATATTTGCCTGTCATGCATTTTCCCATCCTTTTATATTCAATTTCTATGAGTCACTTTGTTTTAAACATGTTTTTTTTCTCAGCTTATAGTTGGGTTTTGAGTTGGGAAGTGTTTCCTCTTCTATGTTTCATATTTTTAAATCATATTTTAAAATTATTGGTTTTAGCTCAATTATAATAATCGACATGCTAGATATGATTAGTCTTAAGTTGTTTCTTCTCTGATGAATGCATGGGCTTTTATGCACGGCTTCTGAGGACAAAGAAGTAATGATTATAGAAAAGGCCTACTCCAGCAAAGATCTGGAATAAGCATGTCATCAAGATGACTACATTGATAGGGTTTAATGATCTTTAATGCCCCCGGGGATGTATAGCTTTTGACATAGCAAATATTTAAAAGGCCATTCTCATTTATTTATAGTTAAATCACAGATTCCTTTCAAAGAAAATCATTGGAGAATAAAGCAATTATACTTCCCTCCTTTCTTTCTGCTTCCAATGCCCAAGGGAGCCACAAACCTGTTAGGGTGGTAGGTTTTTAATGTTTCCCATACACCACCTGGCACCTCCACATCCCTTAGCTGCTGGCTGTCAAGCAGCTGGCTCTAATTTCAAGAAGTGGAAGAGCTCAGGCATGTGACATTTGGGACTCACTCTGCTGCCCAAAGCAATTGGAAAAACCTGTTCTATTTTTGCATTCCTAAAACTCAAGCTGCCAAAAGGCAGAAAGGAATCATGAGAAAATTACTTTTTCATCTCAGGCCTTCTTTTTGGTCCTAAATAGGGAAAATTGGTATGGGAGAGCTATGTCATCCCTTGGTCCAGTGGCCCGTCTCCTATATCATGGACCCTGGATTTACTTCCTTCCTCCCTTGGGCCCTATGCTTTTTGGATCCCATGTTTAGACTGAGAGAGGCAGGAATCAAGGGGGTTGAGGGCAGAGGGCTGCTGCCAGGAAATATCGAGAAGGAACGGAAAAGCAGAGCATCTCTTTGGCACGTGGTTGATGAGATAATGGACTCTCCAGGTGAACTCCCAGGCACCTGGGATGGAAAAAAAATCACCTCTCCTGCCACTGAAACTGAAGGGCTCAGAAGGATCAAGTCATCCTGATCCTAGCCAACCTGAGCTGGCAAGGACCTGAGATTGTGTTTTCTCAGCCTTGAAGACCAGCTGTGTTTTGTACAGCACAGCATAGTGAAGCAGCAAGCCCAGTTACTTGATTCTCCATTAGTTCCTCACACAAACAAGAGTATCCATGATCCAAGTTCTAGTGAAAAGGCCTCATTGCCTGGGGTGGCACCCGAAGTTCTTGTCTCACAGCCAAGGAAATCAAGGATGCAGACACACCAAGGGTGAGGTTAGAGCAGAAGTTTACTGGGCAAAAGAAAGAGAACAGCTCTCTGCTGCAGAGAGGGGTCCCAAAAAGGGTTGCCATTCTGCAGTGAAATGCAAGAATTTTTATAAATGAGCTAGTGGGGAGGGGGTACCTTATCTACATAGGGTGCAAAAACCAGTTAAAACAAGGTGTGTCATCTACATAGAGCATGAATCTCTGGCAGTATCCATCTCAATCTTTTATTATGCAGGCAGGTCCTTAGCCTGAGCTACTTTGTGTTGTTTATCTCTTTCCTGCTGTGCATGTGCTAAAGGAGAGGGGATGGAGCTCCCACAATGAGCGTGCCTGGCCCAAGGTAATCCTTTCTATCAGTGCAGCTGCAGGCAATCCCCGTGCAAGTTTCCAACTTCCTTATCTGAGTATGCCTAAGAAAGGAAAGGAATGTGCTTACTAAGCCCCACTGTGCTTGCTGGGACCCACTGTACGTATGTGAAGCTAGCTGATTACTCAGGAAGCTCCCTCTCTGTGCCAGAATGCACTTCCTTATCTGTTTGCAGCCCCATCTTCCAGGCTGCTCTTTGTTAGAAGTGATTTCTTGGGCTGCTTTTCATTAGAAGAGAAGTTCTGCCGAGGACTCTGCCCTAACTATCTGCCTCAGTAGTTTCTTTCTACCTTCTTTTTCACTAGTTTTTCAAAAGCCCTTTTCTGGGCCCCAAGGAGGGTGATTTGATGAGCAGAACATGGGACTTGATGTGGATTTGAATATTGTCTCTACCACTATTTGTAGCTATTTGACCTTCAACAATCAGTGCCCTTAAGAATGCAGTGAGATATGCACAGAGTGCCTATGACGTCACTGTATTGGTCTGAACTCTCCAGAGAAACAGAATCAAGCGGATGTGGAGAGAAAGAAAGAGATTTATCTTAAGTCATCGGCTCACACAATTGTATAAACCTGGTGAATCTAAAATCTGATTGGGGAGGCCAAGAGGCTGAAGACTGACTCAGGAAAATGTTGAAATTCAAGTCTGAAGACAGTCTGCTGGTGAGCCGGGAAAAGCCAATGTTGCAGATGAAGTTGGAAAGCAGTCTGCTGGCAGAACTTCCTCTTGCTCAGGGGAGGTTAGTCCTTGTTCTACTCAGTCCTTGAACTGACTGGATAAGGACAACTCATATTTTGGAGGGCAATATGCTTTACTTAAACTCTACTGACTGAAGTGTAAATCTCATTCAAAAACACCCTCACAGAAACATCCAAAATAATATTGGCCAAATATCTCAGTGCCATGGCCCAGCCAACTTGACATTACCACTGCCAACAAACACTGGAGATCCAGTAACTATAATTCCTTCTTTCTCATCTCCCTAATTCCTGAACTATTAACTCCTCTTTCTCCCAGCTCCTTTACTTTTTTCTCTGTCTTGGGCCCTTTGGTCACTGACAGTCTCTGTCACTGTAACTGCCCAGTGGATTCTTCCTTACTGCTGCATAAACACATACCATGGCATTGCAGTGAGGAAAGCATTTAATTGACATGAAGCCAGCCATATCACACAAGAGATGGAGTTATTACTCAAATCAATCTCATTGAAGGCTTATAGGTTAGGAGTTTTTCAAAGATCATTTGGGGGAAGGAGTAGGGGGGCTAGGCAATGGGTGCTGATGGTTGAGTTGGAGATAAAATCATAGGGAGTTGAAGCTGTCTTCTTGCACTGAGTCACTTCTGGGTGGGGCCACAGGAGCAGCTGGCAGATCTAGGTGGAGCCATGGGTGTCAGACATGCAAAAAAACCTGAAGATATCTCAAAGGCCAATCTTAGGTTCTACTGATAGTGATGTTATCTGCAGGAATAATTGGGGAAGTTGCATATCTTGTGACTTCTAGAATAATGGCTGGCCATTGTTTATGTTTACACCTTAGCAGAATTTAGGCTCCTCTCCTCCTCCTAGCCTAGTGGTCTCTCATTAGCTTTACAAAGGCAGTTGAGTTTTGGGAAAGGGCTATTATCATTTAAACTAAATGTGTCCCAAAGTTACCCAGCCTAAGCCCAGGAATAATTAAGGCAGCTTGAAGGCTAAAGGCAAGAAGGAGGTTGGCTAGATCAGATCTCCCCCACTCCCATTTCACTGTTATAATTTTTGCAAAGGTGGTTTCATGATTGCTGAGTGAGAATTGTCTCCCAGAATGCTTGCTCCCAGAATCTTCTACATATGCTTTTAAACTGCTGTCTGCTTTGCTCCTGATAACCCTCTGTCCTTCACTGTGCCCTTGCCTTCTTGTTCTACTGGCCTAGGCACTTAGCAAATGTTTACTCATCCTCAAGGCCACCAGTCTGACATTACATGCAGTCTCCCCTCCACATTTTTATCTCCTCTCAAGAAAATTAATGATGATTATACATAAAAATAACCACAAAGAGGAAATAGCAAAGATTGAATTTAAATTCTTCTTGATAATCACCTGTTTCAAATATTTCTGAGTTCCATTTCTCTTATATTTGGCTTCCTGGTCGTTGCTTTTGAGAAAACTGAACAAACAGCCTCCCCACTTGGTTGCTCTTCCCTTGATGCTCCTCCTCTTTCAGTCAAGGCAGTGGAGCTCATTTTGCAAATCTCTTCAGGTATTTTCTTTTAACAGATGCAGAGTGAATGAAGATTTTCTCTAGGCCATCAGTGACCCACTGATATGGTTTGGCTGTATCCCCACCCAAGTCTCATCTTGAATTGTAGTTCCCATAATCCCCACATGTCATGGGAGGGACCCAGTGGGAGGTAATTGAATCATGGGAGCGATTACTCCATACTGCTGTTCTCGTGATAGTGAGTGAGGTCTCATGAGATTTGATGGTTGTATAAGGGGCTTTTCCCCCCTTTGCTCAGCACTTCTTCTTCCTGCCATCATGTGAATAAGGGCATGTCTGCTTCCCCTTCCGCCATGATTGTAAGTTTCCTGAGGCCTCCTCACCCTTGCTGAACTGTAAGTCAATTAAACCTCTTTCCTTTATAAGTTACCCAGTCTCAGGTATTCCTTCATAGCAGCGTGAGAATGGACTAATACACTCACTGACCAATTAACAGAAAAATTAATTTGGGTAGAGAAAAACTTTCTCAAAACTAGAAAATATGCAAAGATTTATAAATGCATATTAATCTGTAATCTGTCTGTAAGAGATAAATGTAATGGTCTTCTATATAAATTACAGAACCAGAAAAGAAAGATCATTTCTTGAATATACAATTTTACAGAGCTTGATCCTGGGTACTGGGAAGGCACTCTAAAGATAAAGAAGGCACAAAAGGCCAGTCACAGTGGCTTATGCCTGTAATCCCACCACTTTGGGAGGCAAAGGCAGGAAGATCACTTGCGGCCAGGTGTTCAAGACCAGCCTGGCCAACATGATGAAACTCCATCTCTACTAAAAATACAAAAATGAGCCAGGCATGGGGGTGCAGGCCTATAGTCCCAGATACTTGGGAGGCTGAGGCATGAGAATCGCTTGAACCTGGAGGCAAAGGTTGCAATGAACTGAGATCATGCCACTGCACTCCAGCCTGGGTGAAAATGTGAGACCCTGTCTCAAAAACAAAGAAAGCTACAAGAAGCAATAGACAATGAAGATGAAGAAAATGGAGAAAATACCTTAAATGACAACCAATGCATAATTGAAAGAATGCAAAAAGTAACAAGCACTCCTAAATTCAATAAACACCCAGAAGAGCATCAGAAACACTTCGTCCTCTTCTCCAGACAGCTAATTTCTACCCAACTTAAATCCCCAGATCAAAACTCTCATCATTCTTAAAGATTTCCTAAAGCACTCCAACTCACATGTTATCACTTTCTTCTCCAAACTCTTAGAGAAGTGTGTTGCCATAAGCTTTGTTCAGCACAAGATTGTGATGTCTAATAAACTGCGACAGCTTTGCTTCGCTATTGATTGATCTTTCACCCTTGTATGTCGTGCATTTCTCATTAGACTGGAACATACTTGAGGACTGTGCATATGACTTGTTTCTCCGTGTCACTCGGAGAACATAACACAGTGACTGCAATGGTCACTCAAGACATATGAGCTGTTTGTTAAAATGTGTCCTATTTTACCCACACTATCAGGAAATGACCCAAGAACACCCACCTAGTATGGTGAATTCTTACAATTTTATGTTGCCTCGGCACTCATTTTGAATATAAGTTTAACTTTCTCATACCAAAGCAGGGCTCAGTCACCCTTAACATAGTTTTTAGTTCTATATCTCCTTCCAGTACCTCAGAGAGGGTGATCCAGTTGTTTGCCTGTAACAGGAATGGCACAGCAGAGATTAATGCCCAGATATCAGAAGTAAAAAACACCACACCTAAATGGCCCAAACCAGTGGCCAGAGATAAGAACTTAGAGGCATTCTTCCTGCCTACTACACTGGGCTCCCACTTTTCAGCTGCTTCCTTTAAACTAATCATTCAGACATTTACCCAGGAACTTAAATGTGATCCACATCCTATTCTTCTATATTCACTGCTAGTTGTTGCACTCTCTCTCAGGCTCCAATTTTTTTTTTTTTTTTTTTTTGAGATGGAGTCTCACTCTGTCGCCCAGGCTGGAGTGCAGCAGTGCGATCTTGGCTCACTGCAACCTCCATTTCCCGGGTTCAAGCGATTCTCCTGCCTCAGCCTCCCAAGTAGCTGGGACTACAGGCACATGCCACCACATCTGGCTAATTTTTTTTATTTTTAGTAGAGAGGGGTTTCACTGTGTTAGCCAGGCTGGTCTCCATCTCCTGACCTCATGATCTGCCTGGCTTAGCCTCCCAAAGTGCTGGGATTATAGGCATGAGCCACCATGCCTGGCCTCAGCCTGACTCTTTATTTCTGCCTTGCCTGACCTGGAGATGGAGGACTGCCCTTCTGACTCATTTCTCTAATGATTAGTAATGTTGAGCATTGTTTCTTATGCTTGTTGGCCACATGTACATCTTCTTTTGAAAAGTGTGCCCTCCCTACCCAGGATCTATAAGTAATAAATCTTTGAACTTATCTCCTGCTGCAGTGGTGGATTGAATTTGTGCCTTCCATCTGAGGAACACAGGCTGAGTTTTCCCTAGGATGTTGGGAAGAACACAAGGCCAGGCTCCCGGTGCCAGAGAGATGGTGATGTGGGTATAAACTGAAAATGGCTCATACAAGAGCCATCAAGATGTCTGCCAGTACAAACAAGTTTCCTGTGTGAGGGTCACCTGGTCATAGGTTGGGCAACTAGGCATTAGGCCATTCATGAGGTAAAAGAAAGATCCCATGAAAGGCAGTCACTTATAGACTCCCAGCTCCCTTTTATTTACCACTATCACAGGGCTGCTAGTTGCTTTGGTACTGGAACACCAATTTAGCTAGGAGCTCTCAAGTCACCTGGTCATATATATAAATTACAGAACCGGAAAAGAAAGATCATTTCTTGAATACACAATTTTACAGAGCTTAGGGTCACCCCTAGCTAAACTAAGCTCTTTAGTTTAATTTAGTTTAGTTTAGCTCTTTAGCATTTTTTCACGGCTGTGTAGAATTCCATGGTATATATGTACCACATTTTCTTTATCCAGTCTATATTGATGGCATTTATTATTCTATCTTTGCTATTGTGAATAGCATTACAGTGAACATACATATGCATGTTATGCATGTTTCTTTATGGCAGAACGAGTTATATTCTTTTGCGTATATACTCAATAATAAGATTGATGGGTCAAATGTTAATTCTAAGTTCTTTGAGGAATCACCACATTGCTTTTCACAATGGCTGAATTTACATTCCCACCAGCAGTATATAAGCATTCCCTTTTCTCTGCAACCTTGCCAGCATCTGTCATTTTTTGACTTTTTAATAATAGCCATTCTGACTAGTGTTAGATTTTTCTCACTGAGGTTTTCCTTTGCACTTCTCTAAGTATTAGTGATGTTGAGCATTTTTTCTTATGCTTATTGGCCACATGTGCATCTTCTTTTGAAAAGTGTCTGGTTCATGTCCTTTGCCCACTTTTTAAAGGGGTTGTTTGTTTTTTGCTTGTAAATTTGTTTAAGTTCTTTATAGATACTGGATATTAGATCTTTGCTGGATGCATAGTTTGCAAATATTTTCTCGCATTATTTAGGTTGTCTGTTTACCCTGTTGATAGTTTCCTTTGCTGTGCAGAAGCTCTTTAGTTTAGTTAGATCCTATTTGTCTATTTTTTTGTAGCAGTTGTTTTTGGCATCTTCATCATGAAATCTTTGCCAAGTCTTATGTCGAAAATGGTATTTCCTAGGTTATCATCCAGGGTTTTTATAGTTTCACGTTTTACATTTAAGTCTTTAATACATCTTGAGTTGATCTTTGTATGTGATGTAAGGTAGGGGTCCAGTTTCAATCTTCTGCATATGGCTAGCCAGTTATCCCAGCACCATTTATTGAATAGGGCCATTGCTTGTTTTTGTCAGCTGTGTCAAAGATCAGATGATAGTAGGTGTGTGGCCTTATTCCTGGGCTCTCTATTCTGTTCCATTGGTCTATGTATTTGTTTCTGTAGCAGTACCATGCTGTTTTGGTTACGGTAGCCCTGTAGTATAGTTTGAAGTTGAGTAACATGATGCCTCCAGCTTTGTTCTTTTTGCTTAGAATTGCCATTCCTATTTGGGCTCTTTTGCAGTTTCATGTGAATTTTAAAATAGTTTTTTTTTCTAGTTCTATAAAGAATGTCATTGGCAGTTTGATAGAAATAGCATTAAATCTGTAAACTGCTTTGGGAAGTATGACCTTTTTAACAACACTGATTCTTCCTGTCCACGAGCATGAAATGTTTTCCATTTGCTTGTGCCATCTCTGATTTTTTTGAGCAGTGTTTTGCAATTCTCATTGTAGAGCTCTTTCACCTCCCTGGTTAGCTGTATTCTGAGATATTTTACTCTTTTCATGGCAATTGTGAATGGGATTGTGTTCCTGATTTGGCTCTCAGCTTGGATGTTGGTAGTGTATAAGAATGCAATTGATTTTTGTATGTCAATTTTGTTTCCTGAACTTTTGCTGAAGTAGTTTATCAGATCAAGGAGACTTTGGATAAAGACTATGGGGTTATGGGGTTTTCTTAGAGTGCAATGGCGTGATCTTGGCTCACTGCAACCTCTGCCTCCTGGGTTCAAGCGATTTTCCTGCCTCAGCCTCCCGAGTAGCTGGGATTACAGGCATGCGCCCCACATCCGGCTAATTTTGTATTTTTAGTAGAGACAGGGTTTCTCCATGTTGGTCAGGCTGGTCTCGAACTCCCAACCTCAGGTGATCTGCCCACCTCAGCCTCCCAAAGTGCTGGGATTACAGGCATGAGCTACCACACCCAGCCAGGGTTTTCTAGATATAGAATCATGTCATCTACAAATGGGGATAGTTTTACTTCCTCTCTTACTATTTGGATGCCGTTTGTTTCCTTCTCTTGCCTAATTGCTCTGGACAGGACTTCCAATACTATGTTGAATAGGAGTGATGAGACAGAGCATCCTTGTCTTGTGCTGGTTTTCAAGGGGAATGCTTCCAGCTTTTGCCCATTCAGTATGATGTTGGCTGTGGGTTTGTCAGAGATGGCTCTTATTACTTTGATGTATGTTTCTTCAGTGCCTAGTTTATTGAGGGGTTTTTTGTTTGTTTGTTTTAACATGAATGGATGTTGAATTTTATCAAAGTCCTTTTCTGCATGGCCCAAACCTTCTTATTACTGCTGACCCCCATACTCCAGAGCTCTGTCAACATTCCACCTACTTTTCAAGGCCCAGCTGAGATTTGCCCCACCCAGGAAACTTAGCCTTCTATTTCTTTCCTCATCAGAATTTATCCTCCTCTCCCCCTAAAAGATGACATTTGTAATAATTTCACCACTGATGACTTGCATTCGATAAGCTACCTTACACAGATGAGAGGCATGAAGCCAGAGCTGGTAAGCTGGTTGGCACACATGCATCACCACGTCTTATTTCTCAGCTGAAATGAAACAAGCACTCCTTATATAGATTCACAGGGGTACGGGGGACATGTGCATCAGGAAAAAAAATTTAAGTTGGAAACTACATATTTATGTGAGTTTCACACACATACATAATGCTAGAAAAATTATGAAGGGTTATAGTCAAAATAACCCTGAATCCACTTAGATTTATTTTTCAATTTTTTTTTTATTTTGTTTTGTTTTTATTTTTTTGAGACAGGGTCTCTCTTTGTTGCCCGGGCTGGAGTGCAGTAGTGCCATGTCATTTCATGCAGCCTCGATCTCCTGGGCTCAAGTGATCCTCCCAACTCAGCCTCCCAAGTAGCTCAGACTACAGATGCACACCACCATGCCTAGCTAATTTTTGAATTTTTTGTAGAGACGGGATTTCACCATGTTGCCCAGGCTGTTTTCCAGCTCCTGAGCTCAAGCGATCCTCCCACCTCAGCCTCCGTAAGTGCTGGGATTACAGGCATGAGCCACCGCACCTGGCTAGATTTATTTTTCTTAGTGCATTTTATTCAGTACTTTAACTTTTATTTGTAACAAACTGCTGATGACGTATCTCACAACTGATAGAGCCCACCAGAATGTGTTAACAGCAAGGCCGAAAGCTGCTGAACTGATAATGCCTCCTCTTGCTTCAAAGGCTTTGGAAGGCACAGACTGTATCTTCTTTGCTTAAAGGTCTCAGCCCTGTGCTTCAGTCATAGGAGGAACTTATGAATTGTGAATGGTATTGACCCGAACTGACTTTACCAGACCTGAATGAGGGTTTAATCAGAAAAGCTCCCAGAGTAGAAGAGAGAGCATCCTGAGGAATCCAGCAGTTGGTAAACAAGTCTTTACTGCACTCCCTCGGGAAATGAAGCCCTGTAAGTAGGCACTCTGGATAATGGATGGTGGGGAACAAGCCTGTCCCCACCCTGTAAAGAGGGCGTATGGGAGACAACACCAACAAATGTGTAATCAGCATAAACACAACGAGAAAAATATAGTCATTCCAAGAGTATGTTGAGGGGGAAGAATGAATGGGTAAGGTGGGAGAAATGAACCACAAGATCACTGGAGAGAGAAGAGCCTGGTTGTTGTGTCTCTGGTTCAACTAGTCATTAGTACCCTGAAAGCAGAGAAATCCCAGAAAGCAGTCTTCCAGGGGCCCCACACTGCCCATTCTCCACCAGTGCAAAGGGCTGGTATTAGCAAAGTCCTGCTCTGAACTTCATAAGGCTTTGTTTGGAGTGTGGATCAGTCAGAGTCCACTCAGTCCACTAGGGAAGGGTGACACATCCTCACTGGGAGCCCAGATGAGTCTTTTCCTGTATGGTTCTTTCTAGAGCATTCATGTGGTCACCCACACATGAGAATGGGAGGACAGCTCCACACAGAATGTGGCTTAGAGCTCACCTCTTGATCTCTTTGCTACCACTAGTTTTGATGGAGACATCACTGTATGGAATGTGGAGACCCCATTGGCCTCTGCTGCTTCCGAAAGACACTACATGTCCCTCTCAGAGAGAGACGCCAAATGACAAAAGAAGGTTGGAGATCCAAGCTGACATCCTTTCAAGTTATATTAGTTGATGATTAGGAATCTTTCTGCTGATAGACTGGCTTCCCCGTGAGCAAGTTGACCCTTTAAAAACAACACAATTTTGAACGGTTTGGGGCCACTTATATGCAAATTTCCTCCTGCCTCTACCACCCTTGAGACAGCAGCTCCAAGCCCTTCTTTTCCTTCTCCTTCTCCCCCTCCTCCGTCTACTTAACATGAAGATGACAAGGATGAAGACCTTTATGTCGATCCACTTCCACTTATTGTATAGTAAATATATTTTCTCTTCCTTAGGATTTCTTAGTAACATTTTTTTCTCTAGCTTACTTTATTGTAAAAACACAGTACATAATACATACAACATACACAATTTGTGTTGATTGTTTCTGTTATCAGTAAGGCTCCTGGTCAACAGTAGACCTACTGGTTAAGTTTTTGGAGAGTCAAAAGTTATACACAGAATTTTCTACTGTGCAAGATTTAGCACCTCAACCCTCACATTATTCAAGAGTCAACTGTATATTCACTATTTGTATATAAATCTCAGGAAATATCCTTTTATATGAAAGGTTCTTATTAATGTCTTCCTGCAATATCATTTTGATGAGCTGGGGAAATGAGCAGGCTTGCTCTCCTACATTTGACTATCCCAAGAATTCTCAAGTGATACAACTTAGCAATATTTGTGTGGCCTCCAAAAAAACTGGAAAATCAGTTCTTAAAGAATTAAACCATTCCACTGAGCAGTTTTGCAAATATTCAGTTGCCTGTCTGCTGCAGAAAAGAAATTAGGTTAGTAGAAGGGTACTGCATGTACTTTCCTGCTTGTACTAGATCTTGGAGGAAAAGGGATTGCTGTTTTTAAAACAATTTCACAAGCTAATTTTTATTTACTTATGACCTCATATTTCCAGTATCATGCAATGTTTGTTTTTATGAAGATCAATCTTTACTACCATAGATTCATTACTTTTTGGTCCAAAACAATGGGATAAAGGAAAATATTCTAAATGTCCTGGACTTACTAATGACTTATGTTATTATTAATGATAGTAGGTAAGTCTTAGAATCTCTGGTCTTTAGTTTCTCCCACTTTAAGAATGGAGATAACTAAAGTGTCCCATGCAGGATTGAGGAGATTAAATAAGAAAATGCACATGAATCTCTTTTGTAAAGAATAAGATATACCAACGTTAATGACAGTGTTGCTGTTACTATTTTACCCACTGTGATCACAGGGCATTGGCCACCAGATTCAAGAGTGTCATTAAAATCCACATTTAAGGATAAGCAAGATCCCACTCTTTTCATCAAAATGTAATAGTGTGGCATTTGACTATTTAGCTTTGATTCTCAGAAGTATAATTCATTGAAACTGAAATGGGCTGAAAGATTCTTGGATAACCTATGGGCTACCCATGTTTTTATTTATGAGTATTTTCTCTGTGTCAAAGCAATTAACATTTTCTTAATTCTTCTTTAAGGAATAAAGGTAAGTTTTAACCCATTTCTATGTTCATTTTTCCATTGACATCCTGTGAGGCTGGCAGTTTTTCATTTGTGTAGGATGGGCTCAGATCTGCCTGATTCAAAAAGAGTAAGAACATTATCCCAGAAGAAATGAGAGTAAAGCTGAAATGGTCTTATCCTTCGCTATGATGGAGGCAGCCTACATAATCTGTCTATTTCTATTTGTTATTTCACTCTAGAGCTAATAAAACACATCAGTGATAATTCTATTAGCAAGAAATAGTGCAAATAATGGCAATAAATCTGCAGGACAATTAAGCTTCTAGAGCTTCTATGGATCATCTAAGAGAATCAAGTTAATATCTGAATGCATTAATATATGTGTGCCTGGCACATAGGATGCTTCACGAATGTGGTAGCTTTTAATATTGAGTGACAGCAGTGTTTTTTTGTTTTTGTTTGTTTGTTTGTTTTTCAACAGGGTCTTGCTCTGTCACCCAGTCTGGAGCACAGTGGTGCAAACACGGCTCACTGCGGCCTCGACCTCCTGGGCTCAAGCAATCCTCCCACTTCAGCCTCCCAAGACACTGGGATCACAAGTGTGTGCCAACTTGCCCTGCTGATTTTTTTTTTTACAGGCATGGGGTCTTCCTATGTTGCCCAGGCTGGCCTTGAACTCCTGGGCTCAAGTGATCCTCCTACCCACAGCCTCTTAAAGTGCTGGAATTATAGGCATGAGCCACCACTCCTGGCCAACAGATCTTCATTTATGAGGTGGGACAATGCAGCACGACTAGGCCTGTCTTGTGTTTCTTACTCTAATTTTCACCTCCTTGATCCCATTGGGTAAAGCGGAAGCCCAGTAACAGAAAGTACTTCTCAGGTCCCATCTTCACCTCCTGTCAAACTCTGGCATCCTTTAAAGTCCTGATGGAACCATCTGGGGGTCCCCAGGTAGTGTCTCCTTCTGAAAGATAAACAAGTCTTGTCTTCTAAAAAGGACTTGCATCTCAGCCTTCCCACAAACAGACCCATCCAAGAAACCCTCCAAGACATCATTAAATGTCAAGGTAAATACAGTATCATTTGCCAGAATAAGACCTGACTGACTTACCATAGTTTCCCCACAGGAGACAGCACGGCACCTAGAACCAAGATTTTGGAATCTGACAGACCCAGAATCAAATGCAGCCACAGCTACTTACTAGGTGTGACATTGAGTAAGTCATTTAACCTTTCTGATCCTTATGTTCCTTGTAAATGGTAGCTATTTGAAACCCACAATATATTTGGCCAATCTGTTGCTTCTGTACAAAATTTGTGTTTTATCAAATACTTGTATGTAATTTATTAAGTGCTTAGCAAACGTCAACTCATTTAATTCTCCTAACAAGCCTATGGTGTAGGTACCATTTTTATCCACATGTTATAGATGAAGCCAACAAGACACAAGAAGATAAAATAGGTCACAAGGTCACACAGATTGTGGCAGAGGTGAAATTCAAACCCAGGTATTCTGGCTACTGAATCCTTATTCTTAACCATCATCCTAGCTAATCGTTAATAGCCAAACAAGGAAGTATTTTTTAGAGCTTTTTCAGGGAAGTAGTTTTTAAAATAAGAAAGTATTTTTTAAACCATGTTGTCATGGACATTTTCAAACACACAAAAGCAATGAGAACTCCTTGTGCATTGCATGTTCCTCTCATTGCAATAAAAAATATCTTTGTTATTCTTTTTTATCTTGCTCATATCATTGGCTAAATTATGGTACTTACCATAATTTACCTTTCATTTTCTCACACAATCATAAAGGTAATGATGGTGACTTCTTATATTTCTGCAGTTTTTTTTTTTTTTTTTGAGACAGATTCTTGTCCTGTCGCCCAGGCTACAGTGCAATGGCATGATCTCGGCTCACTGCAACCTCCACCTCCTGAGTTCAAGCAATTCTCCTGCCTCAGCCTCCCAAGTAGCTGGAATTAAAGGTGCACGCCACCACGCCTGGCTATTTTTTTTTTTTTGTATCTTTAGAGACAGGGTTTCATCATATTGGCCAAGCTGGTCTTGAACTCCTGACCTTGTGATCCACCCACCTCAGCCTCCCAAAGTGCTGGGATTAAAGGCATGAGCCACTTTGCCCAGCCTTGTACAGTACTTTCATAGTATTATTTTCTACATTATTTTGGAATGTTCACTAAGTACTTTTATTTTATTGTTTCATTGAATTCTCCAGCAATCTTCTAAGGCAGGCAGTGAACTTTCTATAACCCCATTTTACAAATAGTCAAATGCAGCTCAGAGAGCTTAAGGAATTTTCCCAAGTTCACACACCTAACAAGTGATGGAGTCTATTAAAATATGAATCTGATTTTTAAAGTTTTCAGTTCATTTATTCTCTGGACAACAACATATAGTGGAAAAATTAGTGAGTCCTGGAACTCAATAGACTTCAGCACAAATCCTCATTCTTCCTCTTAAAAGTATGACCTTACACAAGTAATTCTCTAAGCCATAGACACTTTATCATTAAAATGGGCTAATACTACTTCTATCACAGGTGTTTGGAAAGATTATATTTTAAATTATTATAATATATAAAATATTATATTATAAATACATGTAAAACACATGCACATATAATGTGTGTAATCTAATATGTACGTATGTGTAAAATCTATACATACACATATGTAAGCATGTGTGTAAGTGTGTGTATAATCTAATACCACGGCTATCCCTAAGCAGATGCCCATTGAATATAAGTTGCTTTTTCCTGCTTCTAGATAGGATCAATCAGAAGAAACACCCTGCTGATTGCTCAGTAGTCAGGTGCCCTACATCCAAATCTCCCCAAACCTTCTCAGCATTAGGATATTCACCAAAGACTCCTGGATGCTTTTTTTCTTCCCCAAAATTGCCTACTTCTTTGGTGCTCAGTTGCCCCATCAAACTGAAAATGTTCCAGTTTTATTGATTACGTTACATTCATCTCTTTGGAAAAACTAAGCAAAACCTCCATTATTTTATTTCAACTTGGGGGTCAGGTGGGAGGCTATATGTTATATTTTTATAAAAAGAATCATTTGTGTAAGATCAATTTTTAAAATGCATTACAAGGCCAGGCGCAGTGGCTCACGCCTGTAATCCCAGCACTTTGGGAGGCCGAGGCGGGCAGATCATGAGGTCAGGAGATCGAGACCATCCTGGCTAACACGGTGAAACCCCATCTACTAAAAATACAAAAAATTAGCCGGGCGTGGTGGCAGGCACCTGTAGTCCCAGCTACTCGGGAGGCTGAGGCAGGAGAAAGGCGTGAACCCAGGAGGCGGAGCTTGCAGTGAGCCGAGATCACGCCACTGCACTCCAGCCTGGGTGACAGAGCAAGACTCCATCTCAAAAAAAAAAAAAAATGCATTACAAAAGTGGTCTTCCCACCCCTGAACTAAGCCTTCTCTGTGTCAAATAAACGTATCTGTGGCTTCATGTCTTCCTTCTATATTTATGAATAGTTTATTAAGAACATCATGGATGAATACTTTTTAGTTGAAAAATATTAGACTTTAACAGGAAGGCACAATTTGTCTTTTGTGACTGGATATGTCAGCTAGCCTGTTTCTTTACTCATGTTTGCATTTAAACTCTCCTAAATCCATAGAAACCATAAGTGACTTTTAAAGAAGAAATTCAAGAAAAGCGGCTCTTTTCACTTGTTCCATTACAAAATGAAACTTCCCTGCTTAGAACTAGATGGCATAATGCCTGGTACAGAATTGGCACTGAATGTATTTTTGTTGAATGACTAAATGAATGAATGAGATCATCTAAGTATCTTACTGAAGCATATGAATTATGACACTTTCCAGAAATCTGCTTTTTGATTCTTTTCCATATATATGTGAAGTAGTTTCAATTAGAGCTAATAGTTTCTTCAAGTATTAATATTTTGAAAACCTATTTTAATGAATAGTGATAATATTTAGTGAATATATTGATCATATTATACAATAAATCTCTTAGACACACACTGTTGCTCTCTCTTTCTTTTCTAATAAAAAATATGAAGGTAAATATCAGGCTTTCTCCGTCTAAATAATTACAACTTCCGAATTAGTGAATTAAGTGAGGTTGTATTGTATCTAACTTTAATACTTTATGTTTAGATTGGAATCCATTTTCATACTGAGATACGAAAAACATATGGTTGCCAACTGTGTAGTACCAGCCCCTGGGCAGGGTGCATCACCTTGCAAAGCAAATGCATGAACTCACATAGACCAACTCTCAGCTGTTCCACTAGTTGAGCAATTGAAGCTCTTTAAGGCTTTTCTCAAAAGGCCTTCTTTTCTCCCTTTTAGCTTACAGTGTCCAGTGGAAAAATTCTTGTTTCTCCAGCATCATCCTACCCTTTCCTCCCTAAAGAAGGCTGCAGTCCTGATAAGCTCCCATTCAGGGTCCCTCCACTGATGGAGTGTCTCTGAGGAAAGAAAGAAGTATGACAATACATAGTTCACAGTAACTATGGCCTCAAGGCACAGGGATGCACTGGGGGGTGGGAGGAGACTTGGGTGGCCTTTATACCTGGAATGGTGAATTTGGAATCAAGAAATCAATAGTCCAGGTCTGGTTCTATCATTAACTGTGAGATCCTCCTCTTCTGTATTTAAGAAAAAAAAACATCGAAACTCAGTGTTTTAAATAACCTCAAATATCATCCAATCTGACTCAGAGGGAATCACCACTTTCCAGTGCAATAGGCTTAGATTTCTTGGGTTGAAATCTCCTGTTTTCACAGTCTCTTGCAGACAAAAATGGAAGTAAAATGATGTGAACCAGACCTGGCTTAGTTATTATTTCACTGTTTGGAAACTCTATGCCCTGCATCAGAGTAGCATGTCTTTATTTTGGTCTTCTGTGAAAGATTGAGATTCTTGATGGGAAGTTTCAGTAGATTTTTTTTTTTTTTTTTTTTTTTTTTTGAGACAGAGTCTCACTCTGTCACCCAGGCTGGAGTGCAGTGGTGCCATCTCGGCTCACTGCAAGCTCCGCCTCCCGGGTTCATGCCATTCTCCTGCCTCAGCCTCCCAAGTAGCTGGGACTACAGGCACCCGCCACTACGCCCGGCTAATTTTTTTTGTATTTTTAGTAGAGACGGGGTTTCACAGTGTTAGCCAGGAGACTCTCGATCTGCTGACCTCATGATCTGCCCACCTCAGCCCCTCAAAGTGCTGGGATTACAGGCGTGAGCCACCACACCCGGCCTCAATAGATGTTTTTTTCCATCTCCAATGTTTTATGATTCTGTATTCTTTGGATAATGAGGATTGCTCATTATTGGTAACTTCAGTAAGCCGAAGCTAACCCCACAGCTAACACTGATACATAAAAATTCTATGTATCCTCTTTTCACTCACCCCGCTACTGTAAAATACAATAAAACCTCAAATAAAAAAATCAGGTAAGCTTGTGAAATGGCTAATAAATACAGGAAATATTTTATCATAATTTTTAAAAAATCATAATGAAACTACAACAGCATCAAAGTTGAACTCTTATAAAGAGAATATTAATAATAAATACATCAATTATTAAATTAATAATATTTGTTATTTTTAAACTACCATTTACTGAATATTTATTGTGAGTCAAACTCATAGTAAATAGAAAAAATAATAATAATATGCCAGACATTAGTCCAAATAGAATTTAATCAGAAGAAAGATATGTGGATTACATTTTTTAAATACTGATCAAAATAAAGATGCTCTAACCATATAAATTGGCAGATGAAATAGACTTTAAAGTAAAAACGCTATCACACAATATGTCAGAAAAATATTACAAACCTGAACCAACAAACATGAGCAACATAGCTCCAAAATATTAATAGTTGACCACTTTTTGACCTGCAAAAGCAACAACCCATATAAAGTAAAGGTCAAGCAATGGGCAAAGGATTCCCTATTTAATAAATGGTGCTGGGAAAACTGGCTAGCCATATGTAGAAAGCTGAAACTGGATCCCTTCCTCACACCTTATACAAAAATTAATTCAAGACGGATTAAAGACTTACATGTTAGACCTAAAACCATAAAAACCCTAGAAGAAAGCCTAGGCAATACCATTCAGGACATAGGCGTGGGCAAGGACTTCATGTCTAAAACACCAAAAGCAATGGCAACAAAAGCCAAAATAGACAAATGGGATCTAATTAAACTAAAGAGCTTCTGCACAGCAAAAGAAACTACCATCAGAGTGAACAGGCAACCTACAGAATGGGAGAAAATTTTTGCAACCTACTCATCTGACAAAGGGCTAATATCCAGAATCTACAATGAACTCAAACAAATTTACAAGAAAAAAACAAACAACCCCATCAAAAAGTGGGCAAAGGACATGAACAGACACTTCTCAAAAGAAGACATTTATGCAGCCAAAAAACACATGAAAAAATGCTCATCATCACTGGCCATCAGAGGAATGCAAATCAAAACCACAATGAGATACCATCTCACACCAGTTAGAATGGCCATCATTAAAAAGTCAGGAAACAACAGGTGCTGGAGAGGATGTGGAGAAATAGGAACACTTTTACACTGTTGGTGGGACTGTAAACTAGTTCCACCATTGTGGAAGTCAGTGTGGCGATTCCTCAGGGATCTAGAACTAGAAATACCATTTGACCCAGCCATCCCATTACTGGGTATATACCCAAAGGACTATAAATCATGCTGCTATAAAGACACATGCACACGTATATTTGTTGCGGCACTATTCACAATAGCAAAGACTTGGAACCAACCCAAATGTCCAACAACGATAGACTGGATTAAGAAAATGTGGCACATATACACCATGGAATACTATGCAGCCATAAAAAATGATGAGTTCACATCCTTTGTAGGGACATGGATGAAACTGGAAAACATCATTCTCAGTAAACTACCGCAAGGACAAAAAACCGAACACCGCATGTTCTCACACATAGGTGGGAATTGAACAATGAGAACTCATGGACACAGGAAGGGGAACATCACACTCCGGGGACTGTTGTGGGTTGGGGGAGGGGGGAGGGACAGCATTAGGAGATATACCTAATGCTAAATGACGAGTTAATGGGTGCAGCAAAACAACATGGCACATGGATACATATGTAACAAACCTGCACATTGTGCACATGTACCCTAAAGCCTAAAGTATAATAAAAAAAAATTATGGTAAATTGAATTTCTTAGAGTGTAATTTTTAATAATTATTACAGACTGATAGATCAAGTGATGAAAAAATGATGTTGGTGGGTTAAACAGCATGATTAAGACATTTGGTCAAATTCACATATTTAGAACTTTATGTCGACTCTTAAATAATCTGAATTCTTTTCAATTTTCCAGGGAATATTTTCAAAAACTGAGCACATACCAGACCATAAAGGACATTTCAATAAATATTAAGGAATTAATTGATAAAACATGCAGACTATATTCTCCAACACAATGCAATGAGAACTTAATTTCAAAGAAAAAAACAAAAATACTTTTGTGTGTTCAGAAACTGAAAGAAATATGGTTCTAAATTATTCATGACTCACAAAGGAAATTATAAAAGAAAGTCAGTCCGGCTTATCACGATCTGATTTTCCTATTTGATTTGGTCAGCATGACTTAAAATCTGGTAATGCTGCCAAAGCTAATGTAGTGGGCTTCAGGAACAACAAAAGAAAATTGCTTGTTTATTTCACCCATTTGTCCATAGCTTTTGCCTCTAGGTTTCATTCAGTCTTTTCTCTATTTTTTTCTCCAGGATTTATCTAAGTGTCACCCCCTTCAAAGCTGAAAAATACACAGGAATATCATCAATGGTGTTCAGTACTTCTCATGTGGCTCCATGATCATCATGTTTGAGATACTTCTACAAGAAGCTCCAAACAGTGAACTACTGAGAGAACACTTGTGGGAATATTTGCGGACACAAATAAATGTCATCTCAAAATACCAGCTACTGTAACTTACCTACAACAAGTAGGCTTCTTGGTCTGTATTAACCCTGTAGGTACTATTGTTGAAATAGGCATCTCCCCTACTCAGGAATGTGGGCAAATCTGATCATGCCTCTTTAAGGTTCTAAGTTGACAGAAGCACATGAATAAGCCATCGTTTAGAAGAGTATATGCCTCCAAATCAGAGCAATACAAATAAGAGCAGGGAAAGCTATTTCACTTCACTGCTCATTTCCCAAGTATCCAAGCAAAACACCTCCTTAAAGTGTCACATGCATTAGAACACAAAGGAGAAAAACAGGCAGAGGTAAGCAAAGTTTAAATCTGTAAATCTGTTCTTTAAGACTCCAATTAAGAAAAACTCAGGGATTCTACTTGGAATATTCTACCCATAACATCATAATGTCAATACTCCAAAAGAGTCAAGAGCCCCAGAATCAGGGTCTAGAATGCCAGATGAAGGATAGAGAGGAATCCCCATGAATCCTGAGGTTTTGTATAATGGCAAACACTAAGAAGTAAGATACAAAGAGTGAAATCCTGGGCCGGGCGCGGTGGCTCACGCCTGTAATCCCAGCACTTTGGGAGGCCGAGGCGGGTGGATCACGAGGTCAGGAGATCGAGACCATCCTGGTTAACACGGTGAAACCCCGTCTCTACTGAAACTACAAAAAATTAGCAGGGCGCCTGTAGTCCCAGCTACTCGGCAGGCTGAGGCAGGAGAATGGCGTGAACCCGGGAGGCGGAGCTTGCAGTGAGCCGAGATCGCGCCACTGCACTCCAGCCTGGGCGAAAGAGCGAGACACCGTCTCAAAAAAAAAAAAAAAAGAAAGAGTGAAATCCTCTTGGCACTGTTGAGTCTGGACACCATCCTAAAAATGTCCCATTTCACTAATTGGAAGGGCATCCAAGTAAGGAGAAGCTTGATGCCATATGACAACATCAGGTACTCAGCTCATTTCTCTCTCTCTCTCTCTTTTCCTTTACGTCACCAAGGACAAACTCAGGATGTTGACAGGACAGACTTTTGTAGGCAAACGGTTTGGCCAATCTGTCACCAGTATATTAACAACATGGGCAAAGAAAATATTTTTTCAAAATGGATGTTTTTGCTTTAGGGTGGAGGGATATGATATTTTTCTTTCTATCTTGATTTCCTTCCATGTTTATGTTTAAAATGACTTAGTAAGTAAAAGTAATGGTTATGTTAAATAAAATTCATTCACCACCCTTAATATGACTCGGTGACTCAAAGACAAAGGTCCAGATAAAAGGGTCAATCTTGTGAGAGAGTTCATGCAGAATTTACAAAACAGAATTTATACAGAGCACTCAGAAGTATAAAAAAGATGAAGTTCATTATTGTTTATCATTACTCTCTTACTCTGAAGCTACCTTTCCTCCTGATGGCAGAGAAAAATTCAAATTAATTAAATTAATTTTAATTAAGGGCAACTGACTTTGTTCCTGTTTAAAACATTTCACTTTGGGATTAACTCAGCTTCATTTGGGTAAATTGCCCAGGAAACTCAAAGACTGCTTCCCTCCTCTCTCAGGGAGTCACTTTGCCCATATCTTCTTCCCAAGGTGATATCTGGGGGCAGAGAAAAGCTGGCATACAGTCCTTGGAGTCCCGAGTCTTCAGCTACACACTGGTTTTGTCCCTGCATGTCCTTGGCTGGTGTTTACTTAGGTGTGACGGATTTCACTGTCCTTTATGGGTATCCGCTGGCATCTGCTGCTGATGTCCAAGGTCTCTGGGTCCCTCAAATCACCAGCCCTCTATGGTTTGTGGCCTCTTGCTTCTTAGCCCTAAAGTCTATACCAAGACAACATTGTTCTCAGCACCTTGGTGTCCTCTCCCTGGGGCAGACAGGAACTCTGGGCCATAAGGAACCCTCTACCCTGGAAGAGGGATGGTGGAAGTTTCACCACTTCCCTACCACAGTAGTCACAGGGGGGACACGGGGGACAAGTCAAGATGTGTTGACTCTCCCTCAAGCTATCTGGGCTTTCTGTGAGGGTTTCTAATGCCTCATCACACCCTGCCCCAATTTTGCTTAAGGAAGGTGGGGTTGGGGAGGAAACAGTCATTTCTCAGTGACCAAGCTGTGGTACACATCCTGGTTGTGCCTTCTCAAAATCTCCCTTCCTTCTCCAGGGCAATGGTTTCTATTTCCTCTTCCTGTCTGGTGGAAATTTCCCACAAGTCATTTCTCCTGCCTGCTCTCCACTTGTGGCTTTGATCCTCTGTGACCTAGCCTGGCTTTCTATATGTTAATGGAAACCTCCAAGAATTTTAAAAACTTTTTTCTCTCTCCATGAAGCCTGATTTCTAGGACCATTACCTTGCTGTGGATTCAAAAATATCATCTTGAGATTAGAACCTTAAAATTAACTCGTTTTCTTTGATTTTTACTTTATTCTTTCTTTCTTTTTTATTTTGAGACAGAATTTCACTCTGTCACCCAGGCTAGAGTGCAGTGGTGCAATCTTGGCTCACTACAACTTCCACCTCCCAGGTTCAAGCGATTCTCCTGCCTCAGCTTCCCGAGTAGCTGGGATTACAGGCACCTGTCACCATGTACTGCTAATTTAGTATTTTTAGTAGAGATGGTGCTTCACCATATTGGCCAGGCTGGTCTTGAACTCCTGACCTCAAGTGATCCACCCACCTCGGCCTCTCAAAGTGCTGGGATTACAGGCATGAGCCACCATGCCCAGCCACAATTCTAATTTTTTTTTTCAAGGCAATGGAAGCTACATCAGCTGATGATTTACTGCAAGTAGGATAAGTAGAAATTGTTTTGATACAAAAGATTGTCTACAAAAGGTTCAAAGACATATGAGAGCACTGCAAAAAACGTGACAGAGCCCCAGGGCTAGTGAGAGTGTCATCATTACCACCCCAGGTCCAAGACCTCATGATCTGATGGAAGGGTTACCAAACTCAGAAGGAGAGAGTATTTGAAGGGAAGTAGTAACCTTCAGTGAGGGTCTCAGCAGGCTCAATGCAACGCCTTAGGGAAGAAGCTAGACAGGGGAATAAATAGTGACACCATTATCCCCTACTGATGTAATCCAAACAAGTCAGCTCCCGGGTGGAAAAGGGTGAAGGGTGGATGTGACAGCAGAAGATTCTCTGTCAAATGCTTTTCCCTAAGAGGAGAATATAGAGAAGACCAACTACAAGGAAGTATGAAAAAAGAAAAACGCATTGTATTTTTCAAAAATATTATGTCCCTATAACAAACGTGTGTGTTATCCACAGTTTAATTTCTGTCGGTGTCCACTTAGGTATGTATTTCAATTAGATACCCATTAATTTGCAAAGCTGCCTAATAATGATCACAATAATAGCTAACCCTGAGTTCTTTCTCTCCACCAAGCGCTGTGAAAAAACTTTTTAATTGAGGTTTTTTAATCCTCAAAAGAAACTTTTGGGATAAGCGTTATGATTATCATCTTCATTTTACAGATGGGATAACTGAGACTAAAAGAGTGGAAGTGTTTGTCCAATCACATGAGCTGGTCAGTAGTCAATATAAGAGCTAACACTAGGTTATCTCTAAGATAGAGCACTAGGAAGAAACAGTGGTGGGAACTGGAAAGAGACTGCCCTTCTAAGTTACAGCTGATGGTCATGATCTGGAATGCAGGGGGCCTTGTGTTGCCAGATCTGGTTTTTCGAAAGAAGCTTGTCATCCACATTGCATAGGAAAGGTCTCCATTTTTTAAACTTAATTGGTCAATTTGGATTTTTAACACAATTTGAAAAATAAGTGAGTTAAACACACCAGGAGCTTCCCTTTTGCAGCCTTTGCTAGACTGTAACAGAGAAGCCCTACCCCATCACTCCGGCGCCCTCTTACCATGGTTTTAGTGCTTGTCAACAGCCCTTACAGGGCTACAAACCAAGAAGGTATATTTCCTGTCAAACTGACACCATTATGTTTGTGTATTCAATGATAATAGCATGACAGACTATTTGTGGTAACCAGCATGAAATAAGTATCATCTAAGAACTTTACATATGTCATATTATTTACTCTTCACAACAACCCAGCCATTTACATGTGTATAATTATCCATACTTTACCGATGAAAACACTGGCTTCAAAGACATTAAGTCAAAAGCCTAAAGTTGCAAAATAGAAAACAGCAGAACTAAGGACTGAACTCAGGGCTCTCTGACTCCAAAACTTAAGGCTTTTCTATACCAACAGTAGAGGAGTCTGCCCTGCACCATTCTGAGATTCTACACACACAAAGCAGAAACCCGCAGGGACAATCTCCTCTTCCAAGTCTGGTACCAATGCTAACATCAAAGTAATGTACTTTGCTTTGCGGACTGTTCACTAACCAACCAAATATTACGCTTTCTAAAAGCACCATAGACCCCTTTTGAACACCAAAAAGAAAGAGATAAGCAAAGAGTGGGACAGCTTGTACTTGGAAATGAGCAGGCAGGTGGAAAAACAAGCCCAATCTGCTGACAGTTAATAGGAAGGCAGAGACTCCACTGAAGAAATGTTAACAAGGGCCTCGGGTCACTTTTTTTTCATGCCTGATTTACAGAGAAAATATCATTTTAAAGAGTAGCTTTAAAAAAAATGGGCTGCACTCCATCAAACTCAAAGGACAATATTAAATAAGTACATTGTATCATCTCCTAAGTGTACCTTCCAACCCTGGAGTACTTCCTCCTCTCCCTGAATCATAAAGCTCATCTTCCTTGCTGGACATTTTGGCCATCCCCTCTCAGCACAAGCAGCCCTCACACTCCCTGCACCCACATCTCAGTCAGCACATTTGTTTCCAATACAGAAATAAAGTCTAATCAGACAGGAAGCTACAAAGGAGAAAACCCATGTTTACACTTTCCCATATGCTATGTCATTTACTAGATTTATTGCTAACCCTGAATCATCTCTGATTTTCCGGACTTCGGTTGTGTCAAGTTCCATCTCATGTTTTTCCAAATGTTTCTGTCATTACGTTGAGAGTTATAACAATGAGTTACAAGGTTTGCTCTTTCAAGAGATATATTGCCAAAAGACTTCTTCATTTCTACATACAGCTTACTAACAGATCTTCCCAGTTAATAGGTTCAAGATGAATTTCCATTCCCCACCTTCCCACAAAACAGTCGTTCCTTCCCTAGGATTCTTCTCACAGTCACTAGTACTGTCAGCCACCTCATTGCAGGTCAACATGCTAGCAGCTCCCTTGAGTCTTCCTATTGTCTATCTCCTCTATCCAATGCATCCACAAGTCTTGTCAGTTCTACCTCCAAAACCTCTCTCAAGCTCATCCTCCTCTCCCAGTCTCCAGTGATGCTATCCCAGTGCAAGCTGCTGTGGTCCTCTCTCACCTGGACTGAGCCAACCGCCTCCCACCTGGCTTCCTTGCTTCCCCCTTCCCCCTTCCAATCTGTTCTTCATAGATAAGCCGGCCTGATTCTCATAAAATGTAAATCCAAGCATGGCATTTTCCTTTGGCTTTCCATTGCTTTTGGAATAAAATCTAAAATCATGAACACTTCCTATAAAATCTGCCTGGGCAGGCTCAGGTTTCTCTCCAGCCTTATCTCCTGGCATCCCTCCATGCCATTTTCCCCCTCTCTGTCCACTCCGACCACATTGGCTGGTTTTCCGTCCCTCAGATACTGCAAGCCCTTGTAGCTCAGCATTCCCATCTATCATATCAGGAAGCTATGTGGTGCATTTTTCGTCAACCTCAAGTCCACAGTGATGACCAGAGGCTTTGATAGGCTTTGACTATCTCAAAGCCTTTGCAGATGCTGTTTCTTCTGCCTGGAATCCTCATCCTTCCATTTCTATTTGAGTAGCTTGTTCTTAGCCTTCATGCCTCAGCTCTAAATTCTTTTCTAACCACCCAATCTAAAGATTGTCCTTGACAATCTTGTGCTTGATTGTCTCTGTCTCCCATGTTTATTTCCTTTAGGGCAACTTTTGCAAACCATAATTACTTTACTTATATATTTACTTACTGAGTATCTTGTTCCCACTGTATCCCCAAAATGTAGCATAGATTCAGGGGCATGACAGGAAACGAAAAATAAGTGCCAAATGAATAGAGCCCGCCAACATCATGCTTTAGCTCCAATAAAGCACAACTCAGAGTCAAAATGAAGGAAGAAATACCGCTGACTTGTGTAAGGAAGCAAGCAGCCAGATAAACTTATAAAAACATGCTTTCTGCTAAGATCACAGAAGACCTTTTTCTAACTGATTATGCTGAGCTGGGGAGCATGACACAAAGATAATAAACACGTTTAATTTGAAACAGATGGAAATCTGGTCAGTTCCCCCACAGGTTCTTTGACAAGGAGGCCTTTAAAAAGCATTCTCTTCTCTTCAACATTTTATGAGTATGATTTTTAAGTGCCAGAATTTGTTCCCATGGAGGGCATCTCAGCTCACCAGCAGTCACTGGATGACTCTATTCATCTTGACGAGGCATGGCCTAATTGAGTCCTGTGGGCTTACATCATTTGCGTACCTTCTTAATATGATAGATGGGAATGCTGAGCTACAAGTTTATAAACAAGAATCCCAAAGCGAAAGAAGCACTGTCCGATTTTTTAATGGGGCACTGGAGAAATGTGTAATAACCTATTTATTGAGCATAGATTTCCTTAATGTTCTGAAATATGCCTTAGGGTTGTCAGTTCAAATGTCACAACTTGCTAAAAAAGTTGGCGGAATCTAGCGAACAGACACAGAGCAGATGTTTTTCCAAGCTTAACAATTTTGTTTTCCTAAAAAAAAACTGCCCAGCTAGTCACAACTGTGCAACACATAAACTGCTTAAGCTGAGTCTTTTGAGAGGAGTAAAAGAACCATCAGAAATAAATAGAAGCTTCAAAAACTGCAACTTTAGGCACCAAGTTGAAACTCAAATGAAAAATGATGCATTTTTTTTTTAATCTGGAAGGCATGAGAAAATTTCAGGTTTCTACCCAACATCGATGAGGAGAGTTCCAATGTCTGATGTGAGCATAAGGCTCCAGTTGGGACTCTATTATTTCTACATCCTTAACCATTCTCTTCTAATTATCACCTCCGAGATCCTTGTTTTCAGATTAAGTTTATTTGGCTCTCAGGAAAAAAAATATTAAACCTAACAAATATATTGCCACTTAGTGCTTCTGTAGGTGGGCTACCCACAAAATGCCAAAGCAATGTCATGGCCTATTGTCTGAGCCCTTACTATGTAGCAGGACACTCTTGAACAATCCCAGACACAACCTTCTTGGGTGAAGAAGCACTCCCTTGACTTTCTGCTCCTGACTGACTCTGGTCATCACTGTGGACTTGAGGTTGATTAAAAATGCACCACTACCGGCTGGGTGCTGTGGCTCAAGCCTGTAATCCCAACACTTTGGGAGGCTGAGGCAGGTAGATGACTTGAAGTCGGGAGTTCAAGACCGGCCTGGCCAACATGGTGAAACCCTGTCTCTACTAAAAATACAAAAATTAGCTAGGCGTGGTGGCACACCCCTGTAATCCCAGCTACTCGGGAGGCTGAGGCACACAAATGGCTTGAACCTGGGAGGCAGAAGTTACAGGGGGCTGAGATTGGGTCAGTGCACTCCAGCCTGGGTGACAGAGCAAGACTCTGTTTCAAAAAAAAAAAAAAAAGCACCGCTATTAACTCTCCCTTCTTCATGGTTAATATTTAGAGTTTACAGTCTACTATCTATGTTTCCTCTCTGCCTTCATCCAATACTTTGTAATCCATCCATCTATCCCTCCATCCATCCATCCAACAAATACAGATCGAGCATCTATCTTCTGCCAGATATAGTACTACATGGTAGAGGTACACTGGTGAACAAGGTGTGCAGAATTCTGACCTCATGGGACATATAATCTAACAGTGGAGATAGGCATGAAAACTGACCATTACATATAGCACAACTGGTCATTACTAAAAATATATAAACGAATAATTAACATAAAGTGAACTGAAAAACAGAAAACACAGTCTAACATGCAGTATGTTGACCCTACTTACTCTAAAATGAAATACTTTGTTGTCACCACTGTTCTCCAATCGTCTGACTATTTAGAAGAGTATTCCCACTTAATGAGAATATTAAGTGGGAGTTACTATTTTTTGCAAGAATAAGCTGACTGTATTCTTTCTTTTTTTTTCTTCTTTGAGACAGGGTCACTCAATCTGGAGTACAGTGTCACCCAGGCTATAGTACAGTGATGCCACCACAGCTGACTGCAGCCTCAACCTCCTGGGCTCAAATGGTCCTCCTGCCGCAGCTTCCGGAGTAGGTGGGACCACAGGCATGTGCCACCACACCCAGGTAAGAGTTCAGCTTTTTTGTAGAGACCAGGTCTCGTTATATTGCCCAGGCTGGTCTCAAACTCTTGCCTCAACCTCCCAAAGTGCCAGGATTATAGGTGTGAGCTGCCACACCTGGCTCATTTCTTTTCTTTCTAGATTGAGTCATTTTTCATGAAGTTGGGGGTTCCAGTTCAACATCTTCCTCTTGTGACCACATGGTGGGTCACTCACTGGGGTTTGTTGAGTCACTCAAGATATCACACCTGAGGGTGGATGTTTCTCTGTCTAGAGCGTTCTCCGTGAGAGGAAGGAGGGGAACAAGAGGCAAGAGGGCCGGCCTGAAGACGGGCACTCACCTCCCAGTCAGGCTTTGCAGAAGCGGGAGGGTGCCTGGAGCATTGAGGATAAGACAAAGGAGGCAGGAGAAGATAAGGCTGCTGAACAAGGCCCTTCTCTCAGCAAAGCAGAACTGTGTAAAGATGCAAAGGGTAAGGCCAGCCCAGGGCTGCAGACCCAGCTCTGGTGCATTTCGTTTCATGAAATGAGGTCCTGGAGCTAGGGTCTTTTGGGACAAGGCCAGAGCCAATGTCATAGGTCCAGACCAAAAAAAAAAAAAAAAGCCAGGCGCGGTGGCTCACACCTGTAATCCCAGCACTTTGGGAGGCCGAGGCGGGCAGATCACCTGAGGTCGGGAGCTCGAGACCAGCCTGACCAACATGGAGAAACCCATCTCTACTAAAAATACAAAATTAGCCATGTATGGTGGCGGGTGCCTGTAATCCCAGCTACTCAGGAGGCCGAGGCAGAAGAATCACTTGAACCCGGGAGGCAGAGGTTGCAGTGAACCAAGATCGCGCCATTGCACTCCAGCCTGGGCAACAAAAGTGAAACTCCGTCTCAAAAAAAAAAAAAAAAAAATGTTGCAAACAGCAAGTCTGCAGAGCTACTACTACCCACGACTGGAATCTGGCTCAAAAACTCTAATTCTCATATTTAGGTATTATCTGGTGTTAGGCCAAAGAGGACGACTTCCAATAAAACCAAAGCCCACGCATGCCACTAGCTCAGTAGCTGCATATGGCCTTCTGGGTCCCAGAGACTCAGCCCCATCTTCTCGATGAGAGAATCTGATCATTTGAAGGAAATGTAGACGGCACCACCTCCAGGGGCTAGCTTGATTCTGGCCAAGGGCCCCCTACTCTTTGTCCCATTTATTGCCTTTGTGTCTGTGGAGTTGGGCTCCTCCAGGTTGGGTTCAGTCTCCAAGCTTAGCAAACCACATATCTGAGCCCCAGGCACATCCCATTAAGGCAGGGAGCAGTCACTAGCCAATGAGGCATCTCTTCAAGTATGAGGAATGAATCTGCTGGGGATTTGGTGTCTTTAGAGCAGCAGGCCACAGTCATGAGCTGATGCACAGAAAGGCAGCTGAGCTGTCTGGAAGCATGTTACCACCTCTCCTCTTTTCTTCTCTTGTAAATTTTTTTTCTCTTTTTTCCGCCCCTCTTTATCGCTCCTCCCCTGCCTAACCTATTACCTAAGGAATCATCTATCCTTGCCATGGCTGTCCGAGCTCTGACTTACTAACCTCGGGTTCAATACAGAGAAGCCTGTGCTCTCTATGCCAAGAGATGTTGGGAAGGCACAGAGGCAAGGCGTCTTTGCATTTGCATTTCTTTCTCCAGCTAAAGAAATCAAGCCTTTTGCAAATAGCTCTACATGATGTTTCTGCTAAGTTTGCCTTATTGATGGAGGAGGGAAAGAAAGAAGGTGTTTTATCTTTAAGCCTCATTTACTAAGTAAAATATGCAACCCTTTGTGATTATTAACATAGAGCTATTACTCCAAGTACTAAAGAGAGTGACAAACTGCAGCTGGCAAAGGGGGGTACATAAATTCCCCAAATTTCCTCTAGAGCTCCAGTCACATACAGTCAGAGAGGGTTTTTAGTTATGCAGATGCTGTGTGCTTTTTGGAAATCACAGTTTCGATTCCCTGAAGTCTCAGCTTTAGTCACATTCAGGCCAATGAAAGCTGTCAAGATGTGAATTTGTTAAGAGAGAGTTTCGAAATGGGTCTTTTGCGAAGCCCAATCTTACCATCCAGAACTGAAACTAGCTATTAAGGAGAAGTGCAGTGTAGGGAAAGAGAAGAAAAGAGATGCAGCAAAAGTGACGGGAGAGAGAGGGAAGACCCTTGATCTCAGGATAAAGGCCTTGGCCTTGAGGCAAAGCAAGGGCCAAATCTTCACTGCAGAGTTCAGAGTGAGATGCAAACTTCAAAGGCATGTGAGAGAAACGACTGGCCTGTACCAGGCTGAGACACTTTCCAACGGTCTGCGTACGAGCCGTGGCCTCCCCAAACATCCCTACACAGCTATGTTGGCTCCCTTATTCTCTTTCAGCCTCCTTAATTTATATTTCTCTCAAGTTCTGTCTAGAGATCAAAGTTCCTTTTGTTTTTTTCTGTTGTTGTTATTGTTGTTTTACCTCCATTTCAGATATCAACCAAATACAGAGCCAACTAAGACATAGAAACTTTAGAGAGAGCTTAGGACACAAAAGTACATTCATTCTGTCATTCAACAAATGTTTGTTGAGCACCTACTATGTGTCAGGCACTGTTCCGGGTGCTGAAAACTCGTTGGTGACTAAAACCAAGAAAGATGATCCAATACACTAACACAGAGAACTCATTAATGGGCTCCAATCCGTCATTCTCCAACTCATCTCCAACCTTACAGAGCAATGTTGGGAGGGTGAATTTGATCACCACTCCCAGCCATATATGGTCCAGTCTGGGCCAAATAAATCGTTTCATGAGAAAGTGAGTTCTTGCTCCCTAAGAAAGTACTGCTTTGGAAACATTTACCCCAGGGGCCTGCAGTTCAGAATCCACAGACTGCACCCATGCGAGCTTGTCTGTTTCTTATTTTCCTCCCACTTGAAAGCAATTAGGCTTTTCTTCCATTTGGGGGTTCCTACCCACTTCTGACCCTAAATGCTCAGGAAATTACAAAGCAAGTTTTCCAACAGATGCTTTTACCAGCGTCAGACAGTCTTACACAGCTGCTAATTTGCTCTTGCTACATCTTGCAAGCCTGATGCACCACGGAGGAATAGAGGCTTGAGCTGAAGGGCCCTGCTCCTTCCTTATGAGATGCCCAGCTGCAAAAGTAAGGTTGGTTTTCATTGCCTGATGAGGAGCTCCCAGCCCATGGAGGTTCTGCCAGGCAAGAGGTCCTAAAAGAGAAAAGCCACAGATATAAGATGTAAAGATTGGCAATGAAGTGGGGTAGTGTGTGTGTGTCTGTGTGTGTGTGTGTGTGTGTGTGTGAGAGACAGAGAGAGAGAGAGAGAAAGATTCACAAATGTTTAAAAAGAAATTGGCTTTCTTGGAGGTGTGTGGTTTCTACAGCAATTTTTGGAATGTAAGTGCAGAGAATAACGGGGTTGACTGAATCTGAAGAATCCACAGCCACGCCCCAGTGAGAAAGCCATGTGTTCCATGAAATCTGAACCACAGCCCTTGCATATAATCTGCCTCTGCTTGGGGGTATCTGGGGAAATTTGGAAGATTGCAGATCAAAGGGAGAGCTTGCTTCAATTTGTCCAGAGTCAGGAAAACACATCTTTCCGACCAATACTGTGTAACTGCACATCCTCCCCAAACATGCTCGCCAAGCCCAGATGGTTTAGTAAAGCATGACTTAGTTTTTTTGCGTGTTTTTTTTTCTCTGAAAGAAACAACCGTTTGAAAAAGAAAGGAGACTAGAGAGAGCAAAAGCTCAGAGAGAATGAAGAATCCGCTACATATGTGTTCTGTGGCTTTGTACAACTCACTCTGGACCTTGGTGCATCAGTTTCCCCCATGCAAAATGGAATTCATTATACTCAGAGTATCAAAGAATCACAAAGTTAGGAGAGATTTCAAAGGCTGTGGTCAGTCAGACCAGGCTGTAAGAGCCTGACACATGGCAGGCACCAATAATTGTTAATTCATCAATTAGCAATTAACTAAAAGAAATCAATTAGTTCATTGAGTGAAGAAGCCAACAGGTGAATGCATGCTGGTATCCCTGTACCACATCCCAGCAAGCGGTAGTTCCATATGTGCTTAAATATCACCAGCAGTGGGACCAGCCACTGAGATGGGTCACTCTGTCTTTGACATATACAGATCCGAGTCCCAACCCCAAGCCAAATCTTGCAACCTGGAAGTTTTCACCGTTGGTTCCAATTCCACCCACTGCGACTGAGCCAAAGGAGTTTGATCCTTGCTCTATGTGGAAGCCCTTCAGATTTGAAAATAACTGTCATGTCCTCCACTGGGCCCACTTTTCTTCAAGCCATTATTCCTACCTCCTGTAGTCATGGCCCTAAATAACAAACAGGGTTTTGGTTTTCTGCCCCATCCTCATCACTTTCCTCTGACTGAGCCCCAGTTGGTTGGTCCAGGTGCCTACTGGAGTCAAGCCCTTGAGCTAAATTCAGGAGTTTGGCTGTGACTGGACTGAGGAGAGAAAAATGTGCTCATCCTCTTCTTGTTCCATAATATCTGGTGTCCATTGATGCAGATGATGTCTGATATGGTTTGGCTGTGTCCCCACCCAAATCTCATCTTGAATTGTAGCTCCCGTAATTCCCACATGTCATAGGGAGGACCCAGTTGGAGGTAACTGAATCATGGGGCCAGGTCTTTCCTGTGCTGTTTTCATGATGGTGAATAAGTCTCACAAGATCTGACAGTTTTATGAAGGGGAGTTACCCTGCACAAGCTGTCTTGCCTGCCACCATGTAGACATGATTTTGCTCTTCCTTCATCTTCCGCCATGATTGTGAGGCCTCCCTGGCCATGTGGAACTGTGAGTCCATTAAAATGGCCTTGCTGGGGTATACATTGGTTACTGCCCACTTGTCTTACCCCAAATCCCTACATATTTTGTAGATCTCAAGTCAAGTGAACTCTCTCCCAGGCAAGGGGTATTCAAAGACAGACAGCAACTCTTTCTTGGGTCTTCTCTGCCTCAGACAAAATTAGACACATTAGGCCTGATGGGCAATTTGTTACTCTGATTAAATTATATTTTGGCCACACATTCCCATACCGTATCAGGATACTTACTTCCCACAAGACAGTACTGAAGAAGAGAGACATCCCTGTCCCTTCTCCTTTCGCACTGATTATATCTCTAGGAAGGGATCCTTAATAATAAAGTTGTTGAGTGACTTCTTGCTTATGTTAACATCTGATGGCTCACTGAGTATTTTCAAATATTTGGGAAGTGTACCTTATGAGGCAGGTTTTTACATCAGCTAGAATTGCATTTGGCCTGAAGGAGAAAAAGAAAAAAAAAGATCACCAATAGAAAGAGAAGTATATTTCCCCCATGTGTTAAGATGTCCAAAGGAAGACAGGGAAGGGCTGGTGGGTAGCTCCATGATGCCATCAGAGACCCAAACCATTCATAGCTTTCTGCTCCTCCTTATCCTTAGGCTCACAGGATGGCTGCTCACCTCTGGACATCACATCTACATTCCAGGTAGGAAGAGGACAGGCAGGTAAAGGGAAAATGAAAAGGAACATTCTAGCTTAGTACAGGAAAATGATAACTTTCCAAGACACCCCTTCTTTACCAGTAGACTTTCACTTCTCACTAGCCAGAGATAGGTCTTACAGCCATCCCAGCAGCAAGACAATGAAATGGTTTTAGCTAGAGCACACTAACTTCATCCCACGGTTAGGCTCCTCCTACTGAAGAAGAGAGGAGAATGGATACTGAGTAGGAGGTCTTCCCAAACATTATTATCCCTGTTTTATAGAAGAGGAAATGAAGGCTAAGACAAGTCAAGTGACTTGCCCAAAGTTACACAGCTGCCAGAGGGTAGAGTATGGTTCACCTACCTTTGAGTCAAAGTCCACGTCATGGGCAGTTACAGAGTTGCATTGCTCACTGGAGCTCACACAGCACCATTCAGCTTATAAATACCTGTGGACTGCTCTGGTGTGGGACACCCATGACCTTCGCACAAGATGATAGAGGGGTGGTGACCACCTCTCTGAGAACCCATTTAGAAGCCAACACAAGAACACACACCTGTGTTCACCAAGCTGGCTTTGGCCACCCAGCGTAGCAAATGTCCTGCAAAGAAAGCCCATGTGGCCCCAGTCTGAGAATAACCAAATCTTTTTTTTTTTTTGAGACGGAGTCTCACTCTGTCGCCCAGGCTGGAGTGCAGTGGCGCAGTCTTGGCTCACTGCAAGCTCTGCCTCCCGGGTTCATGCCATTCTCCTGCCTCAGCCTCTCTGAGTAGCTGGGACTACAGGTGCCTGCCACCACGCTCGGCTAACACGCTCGGCTAATTTTTTTGTATTTTTAGTAGAGACGGGGTTTCACCGTGGTCTCGATCTCCTGACCTCGTGATCCGCCCGCCTCGGCCTCCCAAAGTGTTGGGATTACAAGCGTGAGCCACCGCGCCCGTCGAGAATAACCAAATCTTAAAAGTTCTGTCTCAATCTCCTTAAGAAAGTGGAAAAGCTGGGCCAGGTATGGTGGCTCACGCCTATAATCCTAGCACTTTGGGAGGCCGAGGCAGGCAGATCACAAGGTCAGGAGATTAAGACCATCCTGGCTAACACAGTGAAACCCCGTCTCTACTAAAAATACAAAAAAATTAGCCAGGCATGGTGGCGGGAACCTGTAGTCCCAGCTACTCGGGAGGCTGAGGCAGGAGAATGGCGTGAACCCGTGAAGTGGAGCATGCAGTGAGCCAAGATCGTGCCACTGCACTCCAGCTTGGGCGACAGAGCAAGACTCCATCTCAAAAAAAAAAAAAAGAAAGAAAATGGAAAAGCTGGATTAAAATATACATTACTAATGAAAGTAAAGCTTAGTTTTTCTTTAAGAAAGGACCACTGTAATAATTATGATGTTTAAATTCTGGATCTGATCAGAAATGTAGGCCAACACCCTCGCCTCTCAGCTGGAGCAAAGCAGATATGGTTGTCACCACACGACCACAGCCCCGTCTCTTTCTTTCTTAAGGTTTATTTGATGTTCAGTAAACTGGCCTTTGAGCTCCCAGTTGTGATTAAAACAGCCTTCTTCAGTCCTTCTCTTGTGCATGACTGACATATTTACCAAATTGGGGGCACAGCTTGGAGTGTGGATCTGGAAAAGACACCATTTCCACACCTCTGGCCCTGACCCTCCACATGTGTGGGGTATGCTGGCAGCTCCTGCCTCTAATTCCACATCATTGCACAAAGCAAGCAAGATTTTGAATCCACCTTGGCTTTGTCCCAGTTTATAGCTTGCAGAAAGCCAGTGGGCTAGTGCAAATGAGCCTCATTTTATAAATAAGTGGTGGTGATGGTGACATGGTTAAATAGCTCGGGGTCAGAAATGTCAGGGTTTGACTCCCAGCTCCATCAGCTCCTAATGTGGAGCATTGGCCGAGCCCTTTAACCTCTCTGTATCATGACTTTTCCACTGGTGTATTAGTGTTCTATTGCTGCATAACAAATTACCACATATGTAGTGGCTTAAATCAACACCTGTTTATTATGTCATGGTTTCTGTGGGTTGGGAATCTGGGTGACTTAGCTAAGTCCTCTTACTCAGAGTCTTATCTGGGGCTCTGGGATGTTAGCAGAATCTATTTCCTTACAGCATTATTACTCATGGTGACTTGCTTATCAGCAGGCCTCCAATCTTTAACACTTCTTTTAAAGGGCTCACCTGATAAGGCCAGGCCTACCCAAGATAAGCTCCCTTTTGATTACTTTAGAGTCAACTGATGAGGAAACTTAGTCACATCTGCAAAATTTCTTCACCTTTGCCATAATATAATCATAGGAGTGATATCCCATCATATTCATGGGTCCGGCCCACATTCAAGGAGAGGGGATTATATAGGGCAGGCACAATAGGGGGCAGAATATTGGCGTCATCTTAGAATTCTGCCTTCTGGACCTTCCTAAAGGAAGATACTAATAGGACCTCTCTCATATGGTTGTTTCGAAGATTACATGAGGTGTTCAGTGTAACAGTAGGTACCCAGCAAGCAGGAGCTGCTGTAATTATTGTAGCGTTTTTTACTATCTACCACATGGTAGGCCTCATTCTAGAAGCTGGGGATTCAGAAAAGAGCAACACAAGCCTTGCTCTAAAAGAAATCATGACATTTCTCTAGCACTAATAGTTTCCACCCAATTCAAAAGTTGGCAAAAAGCAATAAAACTTTAATCCAACTAAATGACTTTTGTATATAAAGATTCAAGGTTTGCTTGACTTGTTGGAACCACTGCCAAAAATAAAAAGTGCTGACTCTAATCAAATACTGTAATCCACAGGATTATTATTTCCACTCTCCAAAGCCCCCTGATTTGACTGCTAATTTGCAATCAGAGGAGCAGCCATTTGGCGCTAGTGCTCCAGCATGGGTAAATGCCAACTCAGGGGTGTCTCAGCCTAGGCTGCCCACATCTGAATTACCTGGAGAGCTTGTCCAGAATCCCACCTGCCAAAACTCAGATGCAATTGGTGTAGAGTGCACCTGTGTGTTGGGATTCTTTTAAACCCCTCAGGAGGTTCCAGCATACCACCAGGGTTGAAAATTGCTGCTCTAGCCAAAGCTTGATAGTTTCCCAGTGGTCTGAAAACTAAATTCCCTTTTTAACAAAAGTGTTAAAGACATGATAAGCCAAAGAGACATGAGCAGCAATAACACATTTTTCCATTTATTTTCAGCAAAGGGATTGAAATTCAACACATTGCACACCTTTTCAAGCCACTGTTGCAGGTCTGGATGTTGAATGTAATTCTGCTACTTTTTGCCAATAACAGCTTGTCTCTGGGTAGAGAAAGGGTGGGATCGTATGGAGAAAAGATTTAATTTCCCACATATCCAGAAAAGCTGATGGTGCTGAGCACGTATTCTGCTTGCTCATCTGATGTTCACTCTGTCACCTACAAGTATTAAGCACCTACTGTATGTCATGCTTCATGCTGGATGCCAAGGCTTCAAAGATCAGTAGAACCTGAATTTTACCTTAAAGAGACTAGAGTCTAATGTCAACATGCAAACTTGCCTTTTCTGTACCAGAGGAGAAATGCTTCTGGTATCAAGGGCATGGAACTAATTTTGAGGTTATAAACAATCTTTAAAATTTGTCTCAATTTGGCTGGGCGCAGTGGCTCATGCCTGTAATCCCAGTACTTTGGGAGGCTGAGGTAGGCGGATCATGAGGTCAGAAGATCGAGACCATCCTGGCTAACATGGTGAAACCCCATCTCTATTAAAAATACAAAAAATTAGCTGGGCGTGGTGGCAGGCACCTGTAGTCCCAGCTACTGGGGAGGCTGAGGCAGGAGAATGGTGTGAACCTGGGAGGCGGACCTTGCAGTGAGCCAAGATGGTGCCACTGCACTCCAGCCCAGGGGACACAGTGAGACTCCACCTCAAAAAAAAAAAAATTTGTCTCAATTTTCTTTGAATATGTCTCTCTCTTTCCAGGGTCTCATAACTTCCAGAGAGCAACCTCTTTCCAACTTCCCCTCCTTCTCCTCCCACAACTCCCAGCAAAAAAACAAAATTGTTATTAAGGATGGGAGCTTAAAAATTGCCCAAACTTCCTAGTTACCTCACAAGGAAACAGGGCAACACAGAGCCCCAGCCTCCACTTCTCCTACCCCTCCAAACCCCCAGTTCCTTCTCCCCTACAAAGGAACAGTCTCTACAATCCAGAACAAGTCCAGAGCTAGGTGGGGGCTCATGGCTTCTACGTGCTCAACATTGCCTGCTGCCAGCAGGACCAATTGCAAATGCAGCAGAAAGCAGACACTTATTGATTTGGGCTTTGGCAAAAACCAAGGAAGCTGGATTCCTCTTTTGAGATAATGCTGAGCCAGTAGCAGCTATTAGAAACAGGGAGCCGTGTGGACTCTGGTGTCATAAAAGTAAGACTGGATTTGATGTGCCAATTGCCTGGGATCCAAAGGGGAACTTCTCTCCACTCCTCAGAATGTCATATGTTTCTACAAAGACCTGAGAGGCAACCCAAGAGGCAGTTCAGCTGGAAGGAAACCAGAATTCCTGTTCAGACAAAATGCTCTTCTAAACCCTCATCCCCTTCATTTGTGTAGTAAACCTTTATGGAGAGCCTACTAGACACAAGATACTGCACTAAACTATGGCAGTCCATCACCTCCCCACCCCCACCAATGAACATTTTTTAAATATCAGAATCCCACCGTGGTCTCAGAATTCAGCGCCTTGGCAGACTCCAGAAAGAATCATCCTGAGTTATTTTTTAAATGCCTACTCTGGTATCTTGAGAAAACTGCTACATTAAGCTTACTTTATTCTCTATTTTTAAATACTGTTATAGTGGTGCTTCACTCTGGGCTGCTGGAGACATTCAGGAACCACATCAGCAAACACCACCCCCATTCTCCATAACATCAGCTTCTTCCATCTAGGGAAAAGGAAATGATCCACACCTAAGGTCATAGCTGGCCCAGTAGAGGAAAATGTCAAATAAAACCCAGAAATGGAGAGTCGCCATTATTTACCCCTTTGGTGAAGATGTGTAGGGGAATAAACAACTCTCTACATTACATTACATTACATTACATTACATTACATTACATTACATTACATTACATTACATTACATTACATTACATTACATTACATTACATTACATTACATTACGTTACGTTACGTTACTCATCCACAACATTAGGAAGTGAGATTGCATTACACCCCTGAAAGCTGGCCAGTGTGAAAATGAGTGCTTAAGGGACATGATGATGAAATTGTTTACTCTAGGAGTTAAGGTCTGTTTTCCTCTAACAGAGAGGGGCCGTGTATCCCTAAGTTGGTTTAAATGTGGTCATGAAGTCTGGAATATGAACTGGAAGACTTCAAGGTCCCTGGAAGCCACAGATTTCAAATTGGAGTTAGGCAGGCAAGTCCAGGCTTGGTTCTTTTCAGACTTATCATGGACCAGTCATCTAGCCTGAAAACGGATTTTGAAATTGCTGGGAAAACTTCAAAATACTCATTTCTATCCTGGAAACTAGCTCCAATCTCCTTGCAACAGGAGGTGCACTGAGGCATCCCCTAAGGCAGGAGTCAGCAAACTACAGCCCACAGGCTAAATTTGTTCTACCACTTTGTATGGCTTGTGAGTGAAGAATGGTTTTCCATTTTTAAATGGTTGACAAATAAATCAAATGAACGGTTCTTTTTTTAACACATGGAAATTCTATGGAAGTCAAATGTTAGTGTTCATATGTAAAGTTTTACTGAAACACAGCCATGCCTACTCATTCACATATTGTAACTTTCGTGTTCCAACAGCTGTGTTGTATAATCGCAACAGAGACCATATGGCCCACAAAGCCTACAATATTTGATACCTGGTTCTTTAAGAGGAAGTTGATTGACCCTTGCACTAAAGTAAAAAAATAATAATAATAATAAGCCTGTACACATACAGAAAAATGAGAGGGTCACATAATTTATTCTTTAATTATCTAATTAAACAATCCTATTGTAGCCCATAATTATCTTCTCCACTCAGTAAAACCTCCACAATGAGAATCAACTCATGTGGCATTAGCAGAGCAACTTACCAATAATGCACCTGGCAAAGACACTTTTCCACCATGTTCATCACATTATCAGAACTTCCAGAAAAGCATATCAGAATATCAGGTAGATTCTGTTTATCTCCTAACCAGAGTTTTCATTCTTGGCTATTGGTTGAGAGTCTGCTTCCTTCTCAGTTGCACAAGCCTCTTTCTTGTTATGCTGTAAGGTCAGGCAACCCTAATCTAGCCATGGAAGAAGTGAGTGCCATATACGGAGTCCTATAGTGTAGCATTTCTCTCCCTGCTTCCTGGCAGCAGATTGGTCGCTGCCACTTTCCCTGGGACCTGTTTATCCACCATTAATCTCTTCAAGTCTGACCACCAACAAACCTGTGGGATGAAGCTGGAAATTGTCTCCTCCAATAGCAAAGAGCTTCCTAATGCGTGACGTAAGTCTTTCAAGGATCCCTTTTTATCTCTTATCCTTTGCAGACTGAGAAGTGACAATGTACCCCATACAGGGGTGGGCTGAGTAAACAAGGTGTTGTGATAGACCAAGACCAAAAGAGCAGGAGTAAGGGGTTTCTGTTCACCGCCATCCCCACTCTCACCACCCCCACCCGCCCCCGTCACCTCTCTGCCTCTGTGTAAGGGCAGCTCAGGGAGAGAAACAAAGCCCTTAAAGTCAGTCATAATGCACAGCAAACCTCACCAGCGAGCCTCAGAAAGAAAGAAACATAAGAAATTCTTAAAACTGAATGATTTTCTGATATTCCTAATGATTTTTTCCAACCCCCTGGGCACCCCTCTTCCTCCTCCATACCCTAAATTTCTGCTCCATGTTGACTACATAAAATGTTATGAGTCTCATCCTCTGATACCTTACCCTGTAGTTACTAGGTTCATTTTGCTTTGTGTGAAAGAGGCATTTTGGAGAAGTTTGGTATTATCCTAACTTTCTTCCTATTATCTTAAAATCCAGAAATGTCCTCCTTCAAAACTTAGTTATTTAATGTGACAAACTCCTGGTGAGCACTTCCTACATGACATGTAATTCATGTAGAAAGATAAAACACAGGCATCGTTCTCAGGGACCTTGGAGTCTGAGTGGGACATTATTAAGTATCTCTACTTGATCACTTACACAAGCAATAAATCAACTCGGGGACACAGACCCTTGAAGTAAATGGTGTTGAAGCCTGGAGGAGGAGGAGCTAATTCCGATTTGGGGGCTAGAAAGGCCTGCAGTAGAGGTGACACTTCATTGGAAGCCCAAATTAGGGTCCTGAAAGATGAATAGGAGTGAAGCAGGAGGAGGCAGGAGAGCAATGGGTGGGGGGCAGTGGTTGATACAGCCAGAAGAAGAGATGCAAGCAGGCTTCAGCTCCTATAGTAAAAATGTAATGATGGTGGTGATGATGGTGATGGTGATGGCGGTGATGATGGTGATGCTGATGATGAGGGTGATGATAATTATGATGGTGATGGTAGTGATGATGATGACGATGGTGATGGTGATGACAGTTGTGATGATGACGATGGAGATGGTGATGATGATGATGGTGACTCTCCTGAAGAAAGGTAAGATGACAAATCAGGGGAAAGAGAAGAGCCAGAGAAGTCCAGGGATGGAAGCCTCTCTCATGTTTCACTGCAGACACAGCTCTGCACTAGGTCAGCTCTGAACCAATCAGAATGGCCAGACGGGCTGGCCCCTGGGAGGTCCACTGGCATCAAGCTGCTGCTCTTCAAGCAGAACTCTGGAAACTACCTTTTTTGGAACCCAGTCTCCAACCTGACACTGATTAAATTAATTTAAACTTGATGCAAGAGAGTGACAGCCGTTGGGAAAATGCTTGCTTTCACTTTGCTGGGTCTAAGTTTCCTCATCTGAGAAGGAAGATATTTGATCTCTAAAGTCCCTAATGGCCTCTGATTTTTGTCAGCTCCTCTGTCTCCTGCCTGCCTCCAGAGCTTCTATCTCAGTTCCTGTCTGGCATCTTTACGGTCAATGCTGGAAGAAATAACACAACACACATCTTTGTCTCCTGCTGTGTGGGAGGCAGGAAATGGCCTAACTCCCTAATTGCCATGAGTTTCTTGTGGTGTGTCCAGCTGCCCACTCCTTAGCACGCCCCCACCCTCCCAGGTGTCTCAGCCAGAAAGGAGGGCATGCTCGGCCATCAACAGCTGGAATCCATTCACGACCACCATCAGTTGCCAACCACACCCCTGGCTCTGTGGAGTATAAAATAAATCAAGATGTGGGTAGAGGTAGCATTTGCTGAGCCTCCTCTGAACACAAGGGGGATGGGCAAGCATGGCTGAGGAGGGCTTTCTGGTCAAGATTCTAGGCTGGGCATCATTTTCCCAGTGACTACACATGGACAGAACAAGAGCAGGTATGAGCTCCAATGGGGAAACTGATGTACAAGCCGAATTTGGGACTCTGTTGTCAGTCAAATGAGCTAGACCAGAAGAGAGAAACTAGGTGAGAGTGGATAGTCAAGAGCTAGGAAAACCAATGGAGATCTGGGGTCAAAGCAATTGGAAGCTAAAGTCTGGTGCTGCTGGAGCTGTGGCCCCCAGCAGGAGCTGCTGTTGATAAACCAACCTGTAGACCTGTCCTGGGCAGGAGGCGATTGTTAAGTAAGACTTCCTGGTTGGGAGAATTCACTGGGCACCTTATGTTGGTGTCTTTCCTAGTGGAAGGCAAATGGGATTCCTTTGCTTCTTGATTTCTAATAGAGGCAAGATGAAAATTGCAAGACAGGACCCCTCATCACACATCAGATCCTACTTTCTGCCTCTAGGAAGAATGACTCTCAACCCATGACATTCTCGTCATGCCTTTTTTTAATGTAAATGATGCAATCTCATGGCTATAAAAAGATCTTAATCAATAATGCACTGTAGAGATGAGTGATGAGTCAAGGTCTCGTAGTGAGTGGCACAGTCAGAGCTAGAACTCAGTCCCAGGCTCCCAGCAGCAAATAAGGGGATGGCTCTTGTGCCTGCCTCCCCAAGGCTACAGAAAACTTTGTGTCTGCCTCCCCAAGCCTACAGAAAACTAATAAAGGTAAATGGAAGTCCACTAATAAATGAGAGGCGTGAACAAGAACTGCCTGCTTTAGAAAGTACACCTTGCCTTGGAGTGGGCACTTGGTACTTGGTAACCGCATGCTATCTGGCTCCTCTGCAGGCACTGCAGGTCTGCGCCAGCAGGGCCCTTTCCAGTGCTTCATGAACAAGAAGGTGGAGAAGAGACTAGCCGGCTGGAAGGAGTGCCGCAGTCTCTAAGGAGTCATTGACGTGCACAAGTACTATCAGTCTGGGCAGGTCTTCACCCCTTTCCAAGCCCTCCCCACCACGGTGAGCCCTTCTTTTATAATATGTCTTAAAGTCTTTTGGTGGGACCAGTGGCAACCCAAATTATTTCTCCTTCGAGAAGTGAATTCGTTCTGGCCGCAATCATGCTGAGAAACATACGACCCTAAAACTGAGCGGGTTGCAATAGCAAATATCCGTGCTTCTCAGTCACAAGAAGGTGAGAAGCATTCTCTTCCACTTCTGTTCACTGCAAGCTCACAGAGCAGAAGAAAGTCAAGAGCTGAGAATAATAATCTCATCTGCCACAAGAGACTAAATGTAGCCCACTGAAGGTCAGTGACCTGAGGTTTAGGAGAAAATCTGAGAGCAGACAGCTGCAGCTGTGGTGTTCAGAGACACGATCATTTCAAGGAGAGGAAGAAGTCTGGAGAAAGGGAGGTTTTTGTGATATAAAGGAAAATGGTTCTGGTTCCCATTCCTCTGCCTCACCTGCGATTTTCTGTACCCAAGTCAATTCAGGCAGGGCTATTCTGAAGTTCATTTCTTTAAGACTATTACTATTATGTTTTTGCGATACTTTATATACGTTCTTGTGATTCTAAAATTTGAGCATGCATGTGAATCACTTGGAAAGCCTGATTCAAATGCAGATTCCCAGGCTTGTAGTGATTCCACTTTGGATGGTCTTGAGTGGGGCCTTTAAATTCCCTTTTTTAACAAGTTTCTATTCACCACCTTTATGCATTATTACTCAGTCAGTGCTTCCCAACCTTGTGCATGTCATAGCACACATAGAAAATGGCACATTTTGGAAGGCACACTGGAGTGAAATTAGAAGGTTGCTAATGGGGCTAGACAACCAGTGCCCTTGAGTCTGAAGGGAGCCAGTTTGTTAGCCCACCTGTAACCCATCCACAGCTCAACGATGTGCACTGCAACTCTGTCAGGAGCTCCTGCTCATCAGCGCTTCTCATCCTTTTCTGAACATCAAAATCACCTGAGTTATTAGACACACTAATGTCCAGGCCTCACCCCAGACCACAGCTTATATCTTAAGCTCTGGGGCTGAGTCCCAGCCATCACATCAACATGTTTTAAAGTTCCACTGGTAGGGTGACCACTCATCCCAGTTTCCCAGGAATTACTTTCACACCTTTCCCAGGACTTGCCAACTTTTAGCACTAAAAGTCCTGGTTTTAAAACTGCAAGTCCCAGGTCCTTGGAGACTGGGCAAACCAGATGGTTGGTCACCCTATCCACAGGTGACTCCAATGTATAGCCAAGTGTGAGAACCACTGCTCTCTGAACTTTCTAGAAACTAGCCCCAATTCTTCATATCACAGGTAGTTGCTGTCCGTCTACCCATTCCCTGGCCAACATTCCTTGTGCATGTGCATGTGTGCAGCCCAGAGCTCTGCATTCTTGAGAACCCAAGAATGGAAATCCCAACTCTTCCCTCAAGGAGCTTCTCATCTGCTAGGGGAACTGAGCCACGTGCCAAAATCATGCTACAAACACAAATACAATTAAATGTGAATGAGAGAAACAGTTCATGAATTGACAGACCCAGAAGAAGAGGGTTATCCAAATTTGAGCTGCCATCTGCTAAATCCAACTCCAGAAGGTCTTGCTAAAGACCAAATTATCCCGATAGAGACATTTTCTCCCAGTCACAGTGACATTTGGAAATAGCAGTTCTCCCATGTATTGTGAGTAGTAGTATCCATGTATAGAGTTCTTACTACATATTAGGTATAATGCTAAAGACTTCACACATACTTCATCCTCCTGACCTCCACCATATTACCATCATATACATTTTATAATGAGAAAACAAAGTCAGAGACATGTTAAGTAACTTGCCCCAAATTCTTGTTAGTCACTGGCAGAACCAGGATTTGAACCTGGTATTGTGGAACAGGTGCTTCCAATCCCCACGTTCTATTTTATTGCTATTATTCTGTGCCTCATAGGACATGCAAAGATTGGTGCTTCCCTGAGACCTGCCCACTAGTCACCACATGCAGAGAATGGACACTTCATGCCTCACTGATGTGAATCTCCAGGATTTACCCTTGTCTTCCACAGAGCTGGGTTTGTGAAAGGATGACAGCAACCACGAGAAAGAGAAACCAGTGAGCCACATTAAAATGCCTTTATTCCCCACAACAGTTAAAGCAACAAAATCTAATGACATGAAATAAACACTACAAAACTGCATTCTAACCCCTTCCTGCAAGGTTTTTCATCAAAACAATTAGAGCCTATGGCCCCAAGAATGCCGAGACACTTTCAAACTTGACAACATTTAGATAACTTGAGGAACACCAGCATCATGCCTCTGTGTGAACATTTTGGAGAGGGTGAAATAATTAGGACCTGCAATACAATTGGAACTGAATCCTCAATAAGAACACTTCCCTCAGAAGTCTGAATATGGGCTGAGGAGATGGTTATATTTCGATGAATCAAGGACCCCACTCTTTCCATCTTTCTGTTCTACCATCCTCAGAGTACTGGATGGTAACCTCAGGTTTTGCTCCTCATGGTCATAAAATGGCTGCCACTGCACCAAAAATCACATGCTCAAAGAGTACATCAAACACTGGAAGGGTGATGCTTTTCTTCATGTTACACATGCGCGCGCGCGCACACACACACACACACACACACACAGACACAAAGGAGAACCTCTCCCAGGAGCCACTCGGAAGATTTCCCAGCAATTCTTGGCCAGGATAGGGTGGCTCGCCTATTCCCTAACTACAAAGGAAGCTGGAAAAACAAGTACTGGGCATATACTGGGAGGCTAGTCCTACCATCAGGAAAAGAAAGCCAGAAAATGGCTGATGGAAAAGCGATTAACATCTGCCCCCAGTGGGAGATTCAGTAGTTTGTATGTCAGATCATTACAGTGAGAAATTTTTATTTATGCTGAGTGAAAATCTGCCTTTTTATAATTTCTAAGCATCAGTCCCAACACTGCTCCTCTGAGAAGATGGCTCCACCCTAAATAGTTTTTATTTTCCTTTGACGTTTAAAGTAATACATGCCAATAATAAAAATTACCGAAAGGTATAAACTAGAAAATAATTACCCAAAATCTCACCATTTAGAAATAACTTGTGTTTGCATCTGAGAACTTTCAGATCTTTTTTTAAATCTCTTGTCCCTATTTATAATGCTGAGATTGTCTTTGGGCTGAGAACTTTTTTCCATAGTTTTTATTAGGGATTCCCTTGGAATCACTGCCCCACATCTCTCAAAGGATCATCCAGTCCACTTCCGGGTCCTGTGGTCCACTTCCAGGTCCTGTGGTCCACTTCTGGGTCCCCTTCCAGGAGGCTATGGTTATAGATGCTATGGCATCCTGGGCGAGTGCTCATCCTCCCCTTGCTACAAACTTCTGCACACACTAAACAACCCCCCAAAACAAAAATAAAACCTATTCCTTCTTTTTTGAGAAAATAATTAACCTTTTTACTAGATTCATGGAAAGCTTTGCCTTTTTCTTTTTTTAACATCATCGTATTTATTTCTGAACTACATGATATGCAGAAGACACCACAATTTCCCTACTTTTTGGCACGTGTCCTCTTTCAATCTGGGGTAAACAGTTCCCATTGAAGCTATGTTGGCTCATTTAATAATTGCCTTGTTAGTTTTCAATTTGCTGACATCATTTGCAATTACACAGGCAGAATTTTATATTTTCGTGTTTCCCATTCCTCGTAAGCCAAGGGTCCACAAACTATACAAACCTGTTTTTATAAATAAAGTTTTATAGGAACACAGTCATGCTCAATTTTTTACACATTGTCTGTGGCTGCGTTTGTGCTGCAATGGCAGAGCTGACTAGTTGCCATAGAAACCGTATGGCCCACAACGCCAAAAATATTTACTACCTGGCCCTTTACAGAAAAAGCTTGCTGAACTGTCTTAGGCCAAAATCCCCTCTATGTTTTCTACTTCATTTATCTTTGACTTTTTTAATTAAAAAATTAAAGTTTTAGTTAAATTTTAATTTAAAAGTTATTTTTTAGATTTCCCTAAAGTCTAGGGCCCATGACTCTCCATCTAAACTTTCCCTCACAAGTATGAATTCAAGTAACAATCATACTAACAGCTAATCTTTATTGAATATTTGCTGTCTACTAAGTGGACTGATTTATTTGATTTTTGCAACCATGACATGATGTAGGTACTACTATCATCCCCATTTTACAGAGGAGAAAACAGAGGCACAATAAGGTAAAGGAATGTCACTGCTAAGTAGCAAAGCCAGCATTTGGACCATGAGGCATGATCTCAGTGCCTATACCCTTACCCCTGTGCTATCTGCCTGCCCAGTGAGGTTATTTTCTCCCAAAGCTTCCCTCACCTTTGCGCTCCCAATCAGTTTTTCCTTACTGGTTTAAGTTCCAGATAGAAGATCTCTGTGTGGTTTTCTTTACCTTCTCGAAGATTAATTTGCCAGCAAAGAAAGTCAAGGACTTATCCTGTTCCCTTCTACTTTTGTTTAAATGTTTGTCCCCTCCAAAACGCATGCTGAAATTTACTTCCAAATATGGCAGTATGAAGAAGTGGGGCCTTTAAGAGTTGATGGGGTCTGCCTTCCTGAATGGATTAATTGGATTAATGGGAATGATGGGTTATCGAGGGGGTGGGATAGGTAGTTTAATAAGAAGAAGAGAGGCCCTGATGAGCATGCTCAGCTCCCTAGCCATGTGATGCCCTATGCCAGTCACTTCGGGACTCTACAGAGTCCCCACCAGCAAGAAGGCCCTCACCAGATGTGGCTCCTTGATCTTGAACTTCTCAGCCTCCATAACTGTGAAAAATAAATTTCTTTTCTTTATAAATTACCCGGTTTCAAGTATTCTGTTATAAGCAACAGAAAATGAACTAAGACACCTTCCTAGAAGGACCTATAGTTGGCATCTGCCTAGTGCCATCCCCATCACTGCTCTACATGCCCACAGGCTAATTTATCGTCTGTATTCAGAAACCAGCCTGCATACCTTGTGCACGTCCTGGCAGTTTGTGTATAACTTCTGTCTCTCCTATTGTTCTAGCCATGAGCTTCTCTATTCCATCTGTGGAGGGAGGGAAGGTTCCATACAGTTGGCCCCATACAGGTGCCAATGAGGGCTTAACATCAGTGTTCCCCTACCTACATGTTTTCTTTTAGACAAGGAATAGCCTTCCAGAACCCAAGCGAAGTTCAGTGGAGACCAACAAGTGCTTGAGACCCACAGAGGAGATTTCCAACACTTAGATCACATGCCCAAGCATTAAAAAGAAGAACTGTCAACTTAGTTTCACAAGTGACAGTAGATCCAAGGTATATACAGCTTTGCAGGAGCCCATTAATTACACAAAGCAAGATCTACATTTTAAAAAAAGTGTATCTTCTACTCAGAGGACTCAGGAAAGTAAGAACTCAGAAGTGAAAACTAATAATGTTCGTATCAGACAAAATATCCTGAGTAATTACTTTGCTCCATGTGCTACGTTAAAAGCTTTTGTGGATTCACCTCTTTTAATCCACACTATTGTTCCACTATAATAATCAAGTATTATTAACCATGAAAAAACTGAAGTTTCAAGATATTTTAACAGTGCTGCCATATACCTACCTCCCTCTCTCTACCTCATCAGCAAAAAGTAATCCTGCACATTTGTGCCCAGCCACCACATGCATTCTTACCCCATCCTGCCCTGCAGTTTATTTGTTCTGTGTTCTTTTCTCAGTTCTCTTGGTAAAATAGCCTGTGCGTCTATAATAAATGCTAATGGATTCGTCTGCCACTGTTTCTTCTTTTTTTATAATAAAATCCAATACATTTGTTGAACAATTAATACATGCTGATACATGTACACAAATTCATTTTATTTCTATCTCTTTCTTTGTTCTTCCAATTTTGACTGCTGCCTTCTAGAGCTAAGACATAAAAGTGAGCACATTAATCTCATGGCAGCTGAGTGGGGCAGCCAGGTTCCATGGCAAGAGCCCTCTAAGAAAAATCAGAGGAAAGGAGGGGAGCAAGCTAAAGTTAGTCCTGTATGGTCAAAAGCTGGAAGATGGGTTCAGGCTGAAGCTCTGCCATTTATGACCCTGGTGTGCCTGCATGAGTGTGTGTGTGTACATGTATATGTAATGAATTCGGCTAGAGGGGTGAGAGACATGATTGGAGCTATGAAATCCAACAAAGCAGCCCCTTATTCTAGAATCATTCCCTCACCCAACCCCGGGAACTGTGCCTGTCTCTCTGATGACTTACTCTTCTCCCTTCCAGTGAAGATGTCCCGTGCTGCTATTCCTACCATGAAGAGCAGGGCCCTCACCCTTCCCTACAGCCCAGACCAGAAAAGCACTGCCCTTTGCTAGGTGCCCAGAGCCAGGCCTGAGGATAGACAGAGAGACCCAGTTGCTAGGGAAGGGCCACTGCTAAGGGTAAAATCAAGAGCCTGCAGTTTGCCATTTGCAAGGAGGAAGCAAGACTAAAGCCCACAGAAATGGGCTCAGCTCCATTTTTGTGGGGATCAGGGATACCTTTTATTTGAAATTCTAGAAATTATAACTTTCTTATTGTACATTAATTAAACTTCCCCATCTGCTTTGCACTGTGACTTCCAATAGGGTCACTGGGTAAAGATGGATGTGGCTTACGCCTCGTAACAGCCCTCAAAAACCCTCCCAAAATGCTTCAAGGTGGAAATTAGTGATCCTGGTTAAACTGGGCTGGTCCTGAGCCAGAAGGAGAGATGCTCTGACATGAGCCTCTATCTATGGTTTCCTGCCCTTGCCCTACATCTGCAGGGGACTCTGGGTCCTAGGGGTAACAGGTAAGGGAGTGAGGCAGGGAGGGATTGGGGAAGAAGGAAACCAAGAAGGGGTCCCCCAACCTCAGACTCTGCATTCATCTCCGTCTGTAGTCAGCAGTCATTTCCTGTGCATCTCCCACTCTCTGGGCCTGGACCATGCTCTGGGCTTAAAACACTCCCTGCTACCTGTTCTCAGCCCATTACCTGAGCCCTTGTCGCCCTGCTCTGTGGTCCTCAGGTCATGGCTCCCTCCCACCCCCTGCCCCGCTGGGATGCCGGTTACAGACTGTGGCAGCCACCACCATGGCTTGGCCTGATGCCATCTCTATCCTGACTGTTCACCCAGTGGGGTGGCTGTGGGGAGGGGCAAGCCCTGTGGCCATGGGGGGCAGTGGAACTCTGAGCACCTCTCGCATGGACATAGTGTCATGTACAGTCACAAGTGCCTGCACCTCGGGCACATTCATTCATTTGGCAAATATTTGAGTGAGTGCCTGTCATGTTCCAGGCATGGTACAGGTATGAGGAATATCACAGGGAGCAAGACAGATATGGACTTTACCCACCTGCACTATCCCTCGAGCCTAGAGGTTAGTGGGAAGAACAGATTCATGAACGATCTCCACAGGAAAACAGCTTTACCCGGAGAATCAGGGAAGGCTTCCCTGAGGAAGTGACATTTATACTGAAACAGGAATGAGTCAGTCATAGAGCAGGCATCTACCAGACATGGAAAACAGTATTAGTGAAGTCCCAATGGTGAGTTAGCACAATGCTTTCAAGAAACTGAAAGGGGGCCTATGTGGCTGGAATAGGAGACAATGAATGGGGAAGAGGCACCAGGCCCTGCTGCAGAAGGACCTCAGAAGCCATGCCAAAGACTTCAGGCCTTACCCCATAGGCAATGGGAACCCATTGAAGTGTTTTTAACGTGGGAGAGCCTAATGAAAGGACATATTTGGCCAGGCACGGTGGCTCACACCTGTAATCCCAGCACTTTGGGAGGCCAAGGTGGGTGGATCACCTGAGGTCAGGAGTCTGAGATCAGCCTGATCAACATGGAGAAACCCTGTCTCTACTAAAAATACAAAATTAACCAGGCATGGTGGCACATGCCTGTAATCCCAGCTACTCGGGAGGCTGAGGCAGGAGAATCGTTTGAAACCGGGAGGCAGAGGTTGCAGTGAGCCAAGATCGCGCCATTGCACTCCAGCCTGGGCAACGAGAGTGACACTCCATCTCAAAAAAAAAAGAAAAAAAAAAAGACGTATCTACCCATCATGTGGAGGGAGTGTCAGGGTATCAGAGATAAGAGACTCTAGTTGGGACACTAATGTCATGGTTCAGGCAAGAGATATGAAGGCTTGGACCAAGGTGGAGGCAGAGAAGATGATGGGACACACAGTTTGGGGTGGACAAAATGTGTGGTTTGAGTGGATGTAACAGGTGGGAGCTTTTCAAGATAGCTTCTTGGTTTCTAGCTTGAACAACAGGATGGAGGATGATGGTGTTTGCTAGAACACGATTATTTGCCCAGGCTGGCCTGGAGACCTATAAATTACCATCTCTACGCAAACCTGAATTCCAAGTTTCAAAATACAGATCTAGCAACAAACTTTTGAAGCAAGGCCTCCATAAAAATTGTGAATAGCCTGTACTTTTATCATTTTATTAATATCAGGTGTTTTCAAAAGAGGCTTGTTCTGTATAACCAAGCCTGGGTCTCAGATACCCACATCCTTGAAAAGCAAAACAAAACAGAAAAAGAGAACAAAAAATATTGCTCGCAGTTTGGCTTTGTTTTGTTTTGTTCCTATTTCTTGCTGACTAAAACTAAATGCTGCCATATGCTCAGAAAATATCCAGCGTTTGCATGTTTTTTTTTTTAATTTAGTTTTATCTGGTGGAGTCACAGAGACTTCAGCTAAGTAACCCTATAATCTGCACCTCGTGAATAACCATACAATTGAGCAATTGCAGTAATCACTGAGGGCTGCTGTGTGGACAGTAGGTTTTGGGGATTTTTCCAAAAATGTTTTTCTGAAATGCCAGGAAAGAGAACACGTGAGTTGAATCTCATGGCCCGGTGTCCTTTGGAATCTGCAGCCTTCCTCCAAAAATAATTAAGGTGAAGAAATAGGGCCTTGGTAAGCCAAATGCATTTCCCAGCCTAAGTCCATTTCCCAAAATAATCTTTTGGATTTTTTTTTTTAAGTGGAGAAACTTGGGAATAGCTAAATCTGTGCAGAGCCTTTTTGAGTGCTTAGAATTGTCTTTTTTTTTTTTTTTTTTTGAGACGGAGTCTCGCTCTGTCACCCAGGCTGGAGTGCAGTGGCGCGATTTCGGCTCACTGCAGCTCCGCCTGCCGGGTTCATGCCATTCTCCTGCCTCAGCCTCCCGAGTAGCTGGGACTACAGGCGCCCGCCACCACGCCCGGCTAATTTTTTTGTATTTTTAGTAGAGACGGGGTTTCACTGTGGTCTCGATCTCCTGACCTCGTGATCCGCCCGCCTCAGCCTCCCAAAGTGCTGGGATTACAAGCATGAGCCACCGCGCCTGGCCAGAATTGTCTTTTTAGAACCCTTCACTGCCTGATTATTGCCTATAGTGTCTCCACATCTCAGTGCATTATCACAAACCCTGTAGATTGATATTAACAGGCCCCGTTTTTCTGTTGTGAAAGCTGGCTGGTAGCTGTGGGTTAACCTGTATAAAGTCAGGATGCTGGGGCCAAGTGTGGTGGCTCATGCCTCTAATCCCAGCACTTTGGGAGGCTGAGGTGGGCAGATCACCTGAGGTCAGGAGTTCAAAACCAACCTGGCCAATGTGGTGAAACCCTGTCTCTAATAAAAATACAAAAAATTAGCCAGATGTGGTGGCACATGCTTGTAATCCCAGCTACTTGGGAGGCTGAGGCAGGATAATCGCTTGAATTGGGAGACAGAGGTCACAGTGAGCTGAGATCGTGCCACTGCACTAAAGCTTGGGTGACAGAGCAAGACTCTGTCACAAAAAAAAAGAAAAAAAGTCAGGGTGTTGGTAAATTTGAGTGACAGAATTTGAACTTAAACTAGTCAAATGCTGAAACTCAAGATGATAAAGATTCCCATTTTACTCTAAAGTTGTTGATCCATAAGCGAAGGACAGAGATGTTCTAAGGCCCAGAAACAACAGCACTGGTAGTTTCATACTATTCCCCTGAGTTCTAGATTTGACTGGATATCTCCAAGTTCAACATATCCCAAACACAAACCATCACATTCCTTCCAAAGTTTGATTCCTTCCCATCTTCCCCAACTCATTCAATAAAGCTGCCATCTACCAAGCTATTGGTACTAGAAATCTTGGGATCAATCTTCATGCCTCTCACTTTTGGTGTTGCCACCTATAGCTCCTACCTTCTAAGCATCCTTCAGATTAATTATGTTCTTCATCCCCATCCATCTTCCACTACATTAGTTTTAGCCCTCATCATCTCTGCTCTGCACTTACCATAGCCCAATAACTCTTCTCCCTGTCAGAGAGATTTTTCTGAACACAAATGAAACCGTGTCCTCACTCCTGAAATGGCTCCCTATTGCCTCTACACAATGAGAGCCACAATCCTGATCATTTTACACGGGGTCCTTCTTCATCGGTTTCAGCTTCATCTCCTGCTTCTCCTCACCCACCTCCTTCAAATCCCCCCTCTCACTTTCATCCCTTCCCTTCACACCAACCATCTCTTGGCCATTGAATGTCCTGCTCTCTTACATTCCTCTATGCCTTTGCACATAATATTCCCTCTGTCTTGATTCTTTCTTCTTTTCTTATCTCCTAGGGAATGCCTACTTATCTTTCATCTTCTCTGGGAAGCTTCCTTCCAACTCACAGGCAGAATTAGTTCCTCTCTATTTTGCTCCGCTTTTACAATGTTTATCACAATGAGTGGTGGTTGTCTGTTGTCTGCCTTAAGAGCTCTGATTTCCTCAAGAGTGGTGATTATGTATTATTCACCACTATATTCCCCCATGCCCAGTCCATGCCTAGTCCTCAACAGCATCTCATTAAGTGTCTGGCAAAGAAGTGGATGAATGAAAACAAAAAATGGCACCCAGGCTTTAGAAATTGGGTGTGGTTTTGCACTAATACAGCAGTTATTATCAGGGAGCAGAGAAGACACTAGAGACAGCACAAGGTGACTCAGAGGTGAATGTGCCTGTGACAGAGGGCCAATGGGATGTTTAAAAAGCTTCAACGAGCATAAATGAATATGGGCAGACTCCCCTGAAATTGGCAGGCATTTTCCTTAGGCAGCTCTGTGTGATTTGCATAATTAACGCAGTTCTGCCCATCTCTTAAATCACAGTCTGAAAACAGCCACATGGCAGCAGTCTGGCAGGGAAACCGAGCAGGACTTTGTGTGAAGGACTTTGCCAGTCAGGCTGGGCAAATCATTTTCCAGGTCTCGTTTTATTTTAACATGAATATATTGCATGCCCATTCAGTATCTGGCCTTTTGCTCTATGCTCTAATGAGGTTTTCTTTTTTTTTTTAAGTATTAGATGTTCCCCTCCCACTCAGGAAATTACAGTCTCACTGAGAAAGCTAATATATACACCTGGAATTATCAGAAGTCACAAGGCCAGGTAAGATCAAGCGTTAGATTGTGCAAAATCATTTGGGAGTAAAAAAATACCTAGGGGATGGATGGATGGATAGATGGATGGATGGATGGATGGATGGATGGATGGATGGATGGATGGTTGGATGGATGGTTGGATGGATGGATGGATGGTTGGATGGATGGATGGATGGACAGACAGATGGATGGATGGACAGACACATGGACAGATGGACGGAAGGACAGACAGACAGACGGATGGATGGTTGGATGGGTAGATGGATGGATGGATGGATAAATGGGTGGGTGATTGAATGGATGGATGGATGGGTGAGTGGACAGGCGGGTGGGTGGCTGGATGTGTGGAAGATAGATGGTAAGCTGAGATAGTTAAGGAAGAGTTTATGGTGTTCATTTCCAGGCACAGAACTTAACACACAGGCCAAGCTTAAAAATGTTTGAATAAAAGACATGGAAGAGGAGACTGGTAGGAAGTGGAAAGGCAGAAAGGAGGAGAAAAAACACTGCAAAATGGAGGGAAATCTTGACAAAAGTAAGAAATGAGCACAATGTGGAGCAGAACAGAGTCTGAAGGGAAGAAGATGGATACAATAACTATCACTATAAAAATGACTGTTTACAGAGCTCTGACCATGTGCTGAGTACTTTTCATGCGCTATCTCCAGCATTCTTCACATACATACACACACACCCACACGCACACACACACACAAAATCTTACGAGTATTGCTAACAACTCAATATGGTATACTAATGGAAGGAAAGCTCAAAGAAGTTAATCACCTTGCTCGAAGTCACCCAGCTAGTAGATGATGAGGACAACACTGGAATCTAGGCTCTCGACTTCTTCTTACCACTGCACTGACCTAACTAGATACACAGAGAATAGATATGGAACATCTTGACTTCAATAATGTGGAATTTCTCCAGGTCCCTAGATCACTAGGCAATGTTTCTAAGAACCATAGAAATTATATCTTTTTCCTGCTTCCCAAAACTTTTAGGTTACTCCATGCAGGATATATATTATGCAGAGTAATTGATTCAGCTGAAGAGCCCTAATAGCCAATGTACCTGCAAAATGTTGATTTCTGATATGGAAGATCAGACTTTTCCAAGCCTCCGTAAAAACTCTTTATTGTGAGGCATAATCCCTATGCTCGCAAGCTACAAACTGAGCTGATAATGACTTCAACCTCCTCTTTGCTGGCTCCTCCTCTTCTTACCAATCTCTAAATGCTGGAGTTCTCCAGCATTCCTTCTCTATCAACACTCTTTTCTAGGTTATCTTTTGTGGTCTCACAGTGTTAAATATCTTGCACGTGCTGATGACTTCCAAATGTCTATCTCCTGCCTGACCTCTCCCTCCAGGGCTCATCTTGTATATGCTCATGCCTACTAGGCACCTTCTGTCACAGGGTTCATAGACGCTGCAATCTTCAGTATGTAAAACAAAGCTGTTAGTTGTTCCCTACTCCCCACATCTGACTACCCCTCAGTGTTTGTTGTCCCAGCCAGGATGTCAGCGTTCAACCGACTGCTCAAACCCTGCACCTGGAAGCCATCATTGGTTAATTTCTTTCCCTCTCACTCTATGTCCAGTCCACCAGCAAACCCTATGAGCTCCACAACCTCAGTTTGTTCCTTTGTCTCCCTCAGCACCACTACCTTTCTCCTGGACCTCTAACTTCTATTCTTGCCATCCTAAAGTCTATTCTCCACATAGCAGCCAGAGTGATGCTTCTGAAATGTAAATTACATTATGCCATCCCTTTGATTAAAGCCCCCCGCAGTGGGCTCCCATTACACTGAGAATAAAGTGACCAGAAGTCTTCAACAATGGTCTACAGGGCTCTCCATGGTATGGCCCCCAATTTCTCCCCTTTCTTTCCTTCTATCTCCCTTCCCCCTCCCACCTTTTCTCTACCTCTTCTCTCCACACTTCACTATGCTTCAGCTCAGTAATCTACACCAAGCTTGGCCAGGCACAGTGGTTCATGCCTGTAATCCTAGCACTTTGGGAGGCCACTTGAGGCCAGGAGTTCAAGATCAGCCTGAGCAACATAGTGAGACCTCATCTCTACAAAAAATATTTAAAAATTAGCTGGATGTGATAGCATGTGCCTGTAGTCCTACCTACCTGAGAGGGTCATGCCAGAGGATCTCTTGAGCCCAGAAGTTCTAGGCTAGAGTGAGCTATGATCATGCCACTGTACCCCAGCCTGGGTGACATGGGAAGAATCCGTATCTAAAAGAAAGAAACAAACAAAACACACCAAGCTTGTTATTCCTCAGTGCCTTTGAACTGTCTGTCTCTTCAACACAGAACACTCAACTCATTTCCTTCTTTGGATGGATGGATGGATGGATGGATGGATGGATGGATGGATGGATGGATGGATGGAAAGGTGGGTGGGTGGGTAGGTAGATGGATGAATGGATGGATGGATGGCTGGATGGATGGATGCATGGATGGAAAGGTGGGTGGGTGGGTAGGTGGATGGATAAATGGGTAATGGAATATGCTCTGCACTTGGAATTGCTCCCAGGTAATCAGATATATGAGAAAATTATAATGCATCGAGATGCCAATCTTTCAGCATTCTAAATAACAGGATGATTTAGCACAAGTTAAAATACTCAACGTTAGTTTAAGGAATGATACTGATTGATGAGTGAAAGGTGAGAATTTTTGGAAGCCTGCAAGAAGGACTGATATTTTTTGGTCCCCAAATGACACCTTCTTTGCCCGCATAAAATGTTATTCCTGGCAGGAAGTACCAGTCACTCCTCACCGCTTGAATGAAAATAAGAATGAAATGAATGAAGGAAGGAATGGAAACAAGAGACAAACAGGAAACCATGTTTATTTTTTACCATAAGTCAGCCAAACTCCCACACACCTATGTTGTGCATTTCCTCTGTTGGGTGTTAGAAGGTGCAGCAAGAAAATGACCCTTTCCTCCTCCCTTTCTCCAAGAAGCTATCTGGCAGTCACCGTCTGGGTACAGAGCATGTGAAATATTGCTGTGGAGCAAAGCTTAGAGGCAGGAAAAATGCTCCATTGCCCATTATCCAGGATTTCTCAAGACAGTCATTTTGAAACTCTCCTTAACAGGGAACCATGTAGATATTTAGCAGTGGTAAGGCTAATAGGGACAAGGTAACATTTGATTTAAAACCCTCACATGCCTGGCTGGGAGCGGTGGCTCACATCTGTAATCCCAGCACTTTGGGAGGCCGAGACGGGCGAATAACGAGGTCAGGAGATCGAGACCATCCTGGCTAACATGGTGAAACCCCATCACTAATAAAAATACAGAAAATTAGCCGGGCGTGGTGGCAGACGCCTGTAGTTCCAGCTACTTGGGAGCCTGAGGCAGGAGAATGGCGTGAACCCAGGAGGCAGAGCTTGCAGTGAGCCGAGATCATGCCACTGCACTACAGCCTGGGCGACAGAGTGAGACTCTGTCTCAAAACAAAACAAAACAAAACAAAAACCCTCACACGCCTTACTGGGCCACAGGGTAGATCAGGTTGCTGTAGAAAATTGTTCTGTGATGAAATGACGTGGAAGAAAACAACAGGACCCCAAGGCCGTGGGATGTGTGCATGTTTCTAAACCTTGCACTCCAGGGCTGGTAAAGTTTACCTGCAATCGATTTATTTTGCTCAGCGAGTTTTCTTTATCCAACAGAGGCTCTTCTCAGGAGAAGCTGGAATGTGAATACTTGTTCTAATTTAGACTGCTCTTTTAACTTCATTTAAATTACTATTATCATGCCCAGTCTTCCATAATGATGCACCTTGGTAGGCTGAAATGTCTCTGAGGTGCAGGCCTTTAATGAAGATCTTAGTCCAAGAGATATAATTTGACCAGTCTGCCATGAAGTGCTCACCGACTCAGCTGGGCTTTGTCCCCACTTGCACTGACCTCCCTGCCCGCTAAGGATGCACTCAGCTTGGCTCTCTTCCATTTTCCACGGTACAGGTACCTGACTGTCTCTTTCTGCTTAGCTCCACCTGCGCATTCTTTGTATAACAATAGCATCACAGTCAAACACAAACAGGAATATTGGCAAAATATCCTTATCCATATCCACATGGGCAAGAAAGTCATTAAAATGTCATTCAGTTGAGAATAAAGTTGCTTTAAAATGTCGTTGTTGGCTGGGCACAGGGGCTCACGTGTGTAATGCCAGCAGTTTGGGAGGCCAAGACGAGTGGATCACCTGAGGTCAGGAGGTCGAGACCAGCCTGGCCAACATGGTGAAACCCCATCTCTATTAAAAACACAAAAATTAGCTGGGAATGGTGGTGCATGCCTGTAATTCCAGCTACTTGGGAGGCTGAGGCACGAGAATTGCTTGAACCCAGGAGGTGGAAGTTGCAATGAGCCGAGATTGCGCCACTGCACTCCAGCCTGGGCAACAGAGCAAGACTGTCTCAAAAAAATAAATAAATAAAAAAATTAAAAAAATAAAAAATAAAATAAAAATAAAATGTAGTTGTCTTAAGTTTTTACACATGCTGAAGAATTTGGAGCTTCATCTGACCTTTTTCCACACACAAAGGAGCCTGAAAATTCTCCTAGAAGTTTCATAAGAGTTTGCAGTGTAGCAAGGATCTTGACTTGAACGGAAGCTGTGTTTCCCTGAGGTGTCAGGTATGTGAAGGTATCACTGGGGTCCAGTGAGCACATGAGATTGATCAAATAAAGGGTCTCAATCATTGGGAAATAAAAGGCCATTTTTGGCATAGCATGGGAGTCTGTCACTCAGATCAGCTCTTCAAGTATTTATGCCTGGGTCCTAGGAAGAAGGGAGTTACAAGTGAAATGATGGGAATTCTATGACATGGTGAAGCCATGACAGCACTGGTCTGGAACCGAGGCCTGGTAACACACGATGGGAAGAGACAGGGGACCCTCTCAGATAGAAAACATGAGCAACTTTGTGCCTCAGAGGTATGAGCAAATTAGCAGTGCCAACTTGTGTGCTTTGACTCTCTCAACCCAGACCCCATTTCTTTTAGAACACCTCCCAACCCCCATTCCTTATATAGTCTTCAGAGATAATTGACAATCCATATCTATGGAGGATCCACCACCCCTTTCTTACCTTTCCAGGAAGGATCCTTGAAGCCCTGCTCTGAAAACAGGGGCCTCTAGCATGGGACTCCAGACCCAGAAAGCCAGGAAGATAGTGCCAGGTTTGGGAAGAGGGATGGAGAATCCTGAGTTCCAGTCCTAGCTTTGCCACTGACAGATGGATGACTTAGGCAGGAAATCGCTTCCCTTCTCTGGGGCTTCTGTTATTTCGTACGGCTGCTTGCCATGTATCTCCTCCAGGGGCCTCTCTGGTTCTGGAATTCATTCTTTTGAAAGGTAGTCTGGGATCTCCAGGCTCTGGAAATACCTGCATGGCTAGGGAGCGACTGCACGGGAAGGTACAGAATTTCCTGAGTTCACAGTTGCGGGCTGACTGTGCCATGCAGGCTCACCTGCCACAGAAGTTGGAAAAAAGTGTCAAACATGCATCATTGTATATTCCCACATCACGCAGCTGATTTGCCTCCAATTCGGATCCAATCTCCTGTCTTACTGCTCTGGGCTCCACTTTAAGGTGGAGAGTTTCACGTCTGGAAAGTGAACAGCCAGAGCCTGCAGGGAAGTTCATCATTCTTTTCAATTTGTTAAAATAATACCACCCCTATCTCCCTCCCTTCAGGGCTGGCCAGTCTTTCTCACCGTCCCTCCTGAAACTGCAAACAACATAGATTCAGAAGTGAAGTGATAGATTAGTGCAATGAACTGAATGTTTGTGTCCTCCCCAAATTCACATGTTGAAACCCTAATCCCCAGTAGGATGGTTTTTGGAAGTGAGGCCTTTGGGAGGCAATCAGGTCATAAGGAGTGCCCATGAACAGGATCAGCGCCCTTATAAAAAGAGACTCCAGAGAGCTCTCTACCCTCTTCCTGCCAAGTGAAAATACAATGAGAAGTTGACCATCTGTAACCCGGGAGAGGCCCTTACCAGAACCCAACCATGCTGGCACGCTGATCTCCGACTTCCAGCCTCCAGAATTATGAGAAACAAATTTCTGTTGTTTATAAGACACTCAGTCTATGGTACTTTGTTACAGTACCCTTGGCAGACTAAAACAATCAATGTGTTATGATGCCTGAATGAGAAATAGAGCAGTTTAATTTGGAGCGAAGGGAAGTCAATGTGGGATCATTTTTGTAACAGGGAAGAATGAGCAGAGGACAGATCCTTCCTTATTTAACCACCTCCCATTCTTACCACTATCCTGCCCAGAGATGAAAATAGACAGTTAAATATTTGGTTAGTCAAGGAGATGTTCACCCAGGAACAAAATCTCTTGTGTGTCATTTGCCTTAGTCCCCTAGATGCTGACCTCCAGTCTCAAACCAAAGGAAATGAAGAACAGGAAAACAATGATAAGACAGGACTTGAACCTTAACTGCTGCTTCCTCAGGCCAGACGGATCTGTCCTTAAATGCACTGTCCTACTACTTGCTAGGTCACTGCTGTTATGTGCTTGCTGGCATTTGGGTCTGGTCTGGTATTGATTTAAGGGAAGGAAATAAGTCACAAATCCTTATGGGCAAAGATAATTGCAATGGGACTCGTTTTTCCTAACCAAAGTCTTTTCTTCATTGCCACTGGATTCAAAAGGACTCCATCTCCACATTCTCCACCATGGCTGTCTCCCCAGAATGGGCATTCCAGTCCCTGCCCTCTGGCCTTTAATGTGGCCATCAGCTAATCTTCGAAATCCTCCTCTTCCACCGTTCCCTAGATAGTTCCTGAGGCTTAAAAGAAATTTTCCTTTAAAGCAACAACTCTATCGTCCAGATACAGGGCTTTGTACTTGCCTATTTGAAGTCTAATCTTTTCATTCATACTTTGATGAATAAAGTGGTCTATTATTTTTACATGTATAGAAAACGGGCCTAAAGGTTACGGCCAACTTACAAGTTCCATCTGTGGATAATGGTAGTTGGTGAAGAATGTATCTATTCTCTCACAGTGTTCCTTCCAAGCTGTAAGAAAAGCAAGTCTCAAACCAAATTTGTCCTATCACCTGGACATTTATTCAGTAAATAATTATTGGCAAGCAGGCTCAACACAGTTCACGCAATCATTTCCACAGACTCAAATGAACTGCCAGCTCTCTTTGGGGAACGATAAACATCACATTTATAGGACAAATTTTGTCAAGACAGACATAAAAACATACCAGAAGCAGGAGTCAGTTACTCTCAGTTATCCTCCCAAGACTAGAAATGCTTCCAAGTCAGAGAATGCAGCCAAGGTCAGTGACCCAGCCTCAGATGCCTGGTCTAAGGGTACGTGTTACAGTCTTGTAAGATGTTCATGCCCTGGTCATGGAAGGTAGTGGGTGTCTCTGAAATATTTTAGCCAACACACAAAACCTGAATACTTTGATTTCTCCAGTGAGAATGCATTTCTAATAATCGTTGTGTTAATTAACAAGCTATCATGTTCACCAATAAGGGTATTTCTAATATCACTGAAAGGAGTTAGCCAGCTTGCTTTAGGCAGACAGTAAGTGAAGGGTTCCCGGAGAACCTCCCACCCGTGTTTTGTGCAGATAAGGGAACTTGCACAGGGGGCTTGCCCTGTGCAACATGCTCGCAGTGGACTAAGGGCCTGCATGTGCACTGAGGGAATGGGGCGGAGCCACAAGGAATTCGCACCTTATACAAATAGGGAAGCCAGCCCCATCAGCATGTATGTAAAAGCCCTTGTATTCAACTGTGAAGGGGACAACCGGGTACCTGCTTTCAGGACTTTTCTCTTTGCTGAGAGCTTTCCTTTTGCTTAATAAGTTCTACTTCACTCACTCTTCGAGTGTTTACATGACTAATTTTTCCTGGTTGTGAGAGAAGAACCCGGACCTAGCTGAGCTAAGGAGAAAAAGATCCTGCATCATCACTATGTTATCTAGCAAAGCCTCGTATGTTGATCAAAATCTGGATAACAGAGCACTGATGGTAACCGCGTTGGGTATGGTACCTCTGACGTAGCTAACTAGATATCCACACTCCCATCTCCATCTACCACCCTTTCCAATGTGAATTCTCATTTTGGGTGACTGGATGGATATAAAGTTAAAGCTTAAACTAACTGCCCATGCATAATTTTGCATAGTCTATATTAAAATACTTTAAAGGAGAACATTGCAATGACTCCTTATAACTCAGCTTCTAAGTCACAGCGCAAATCAAGTCAATCCTAACTCCTTGAGTATTCTGCCTTACGTATTATTTCATGTGCAATGCTGGATGCTTCCTATATCAAATGCGTGCAGATGAAGAAAATACATGATGAATTTATAATGTTGTGGAGGCAAAGACATGTGAGCGTATTATTTGAGGAGGGAGAAAACATAGAAGGATAAAAAAGCAGCTAGTCACAAGACGTCAAATTGAAACATTGGCATTGTGCTCTGCAAAGTTTTAAAAAATCTTATTCCAGTGACATCCTTGATATTAGAAGGCTATGGCTAGTTATGGGGACTGGTTAGGTTAAAGTATTAACCAACTGGATGAAAAGTATGTATGTAAATTTTACTTCACATTTCAAAAAGTAAAATAATATGAAGAAAGGACATATTTAAGGGGAAAGATGAAGTGTTCTGTTTTATATGTTTTATTCATACTTTGGTGAATGAAGTGGTCTATTGTTTTTACATGTATAGAGAATTGGCCTAAAGGTTATGCCCAACTCACAAGTTCTATTTGTAGATCATGTAGCTGGTGAAGAATGTATCTATTCTCTCACAACATTCCTTCCAGGCTGTAGGAAGGAACTATATGTGTTGTCTACGGAATATGGAAATTGTTAGAGTCCGATGTATAGTTGGATGTATAGAAGGAAACTTTCTTTATGATTGGGTAAACTTATGTTTTAATACCAAAGAGAAGCAGTGTGTAAAAAGATGGAGAATGTAGGGGAATTTGAAGGTCATGCACAGGGATTCCAGAGGACACAGGGTAAGGCTGAGTGGGAGAGGAAGAAAGGAAGAGCCAAGTGAGAGGAACAGTATACGTAGGAAGGTAGCAGAGCATCTGCAGCCACGTCGCAGAGACCAAGGCTGATGGTAAAGTGAGACATGGTGTGATGACCGCGTCTCAAGGTCTCAAACAGAGCTAGGAGGTAAAGCAACTTCATGGCAATGAAGGGGAGAGGTTGCACACTCAATGGTGGTCTAGGACTTTATCCAGAAGTCCTATTTATACAGGCCCTGTCCTTGATCTGGGCATGGGAGCTCCAACAGGATAAGATGTGATCTCTTTCCCAATCATGAGTTCTCTGCCACAATTACCTTGCTGGCCCAATTACCTGGTTTCTACCTGACCCAGGTAGGAACACTGCTTCTTTGAACGATTGGGTTTTCTAATCCTAAAAACTACACTTGTATACTCAGTGTCATTATAAATATGCACCCACACCTGGGATGTTCCTCCATCTATCCTAATGGATGACTACATCCAAGAAAATATCCAGAAGTTTAAGAGCACCCAGGAAAGCAAACTTACACACAGGTATACCTACTCTTTAAGTGGTACCTACTTATGGTTTTATCTGATAAATGAAATCACTGCATAGTCATTTGTGAAAAATGTGGAAAATATAAAAAAAGCGCAAAGGATAGAATTAAAATCGCCCATAATCTGTACTCCTCTATCAGAAGTAACTACCATATTACCATTTAAAACCTACTTCCAGACTTTTTTCTTCACACAGATAACTTATGTATTTTATTAAAATGGATCTATTTGCATAATCATATACTCTGAATGTTTTTCTATGTTAGGAAATATTATTCTACTAAAATAATGTCAATGGTTGCATAGTACAGATTAATTTTCCAAGTTTTCATTTTTATGAAACAAATTGTGCTTATTATGCCTGTAAATAAGTTTTTGCAGAAATTTATTCTTACTTCCTTAACATGGGTTCCTAGATATAATTGATAAATGAAAGCATATGTGCATTCATAAAGCTTTCAAGACATCACCAAATTACTCTGCAGAAACTCTAATATGGCCCCCCATCAGAGGTATAGGAAAGAACCTTATTCCCTGTTCCCAAACCTTCCAATATTAAAGAAGTTCAGCCATACCAAATACACAAAGTGGTTATTTGCATTACAGAGGAAGCAATAATTACTGAGTAGTCAAGGGCACGGACTTTAGAATCAGATCGTCCTGCACTCAGATGTGTAGTTCTATCACTTCTTGTGTGAGAGATTTCCACTGGGCTATTCTAAAAGAAAAAGAAAAATGCCTTATTAAGGTATAATCACCATACAATCAATTGAACATATTTAAAGTAGACAATTTCAACCATAAGAGAGCTGGCATGGCATACTAACATCAGACTAAACAGACTTTAAGATGAAGTGTACGAGTTGATAAGTTTTGACACATGTACACAACTCATGAAACCATCACCACAGTGAAGATTGCAAACACATCCATCCCCCTCAAAAGTTTCCTTTTGGAATTTCTCCTTCCTGGTCTTCTCCAGTCCCAGCCCCAAGCAAGCACAGATCTTTCTGTCACTATAGATGAGTTTATATTTTCTAGAGTTTTGTATAAATGCCACAAAATAGCACGTACTCTTTTTCACCTTGCTTCTTTCACTCAACATAGTTTATTTTGAGATTCATTGATGTTGTCACATGTCAATAGGAAACTGGTGACATCAGGGTAGAATTGGGACTGGGAAGGTCAAGTGACTCAATGAAGAGCATGTGATCAGGGCTTGGATGTAATATCAGGAGAACTGCAGAAATGAGTGAGAGCTCAGGATACAGTGGTGAGGGGTGGCAGGGATGGGGTGGAGGGCGACACATTCACAAGCAAAAGACAGGGCCGAAAATCAAGCCTCAGAGCAGGACTCTCTTAGGGTGCACGGAATCACGTGAGCTCAAATCCAACCTACGTCACCACAAAAAGCAAATCAGAGCAAGTCCCTGGCATCTGTAAGAGTCTTTGCTTGCCAAAGGGGCAATCAATCTAATTCTAATTAGAGAATTAGAATTAGAACTATCTACGGACTTGCCAGGAAAGGCCCTTAACACTCTGATATCGATTCATTTCTTTTCAAAAATGGAATTCTTTGTATTGACTGAGTTGAAATCACTGGAGTTATTTGTATTAACAAGCCCATACACATCTGGGAATTTTGCTTTATTCTATTACAGCCTATACAATGCTAATAAACATGGATTTTCTTCCAGTCTCTGAGCTACTTAAGAAAAATTAAAAAGACATATTTCACTGCAAACAATCCTCTTTGAATTGACATGGCAATTCTAAAGCTTTCCCTCGGTCCCCAAAAGTAATTACACCCAGTCAGGGAAAATAAATCTTTGTTTTCTAATTATAGAACAGATGTTTTCCAGAAACAATTACCCCAAGCCACTAGTAAAACTAATATAACAAATTGATCTTTGATTTAGGAAACAGCTGTGTGATTCTGCCAGCAACAAACACTTATTAGAAGAAAAAAAAAGAGTTGCCATTTATATGAACCAAATGTATTTCACATTTCCTGATTTTCCCGATTTCCCAGAATTCTGAGATTCCAGGAATCAAGAGCAAGAGCCAGTCACTGCTGTTTCTTTGAAAGCAGTGGAAGCCTGGGGGGCACTTTATTTTGGCCAAAGAGGAATTTCATGAGTTCACTCCTGTTGGATCTCAGGACCCTAGGTACATCTTACCTATTATCTTCCCTGTAAAGGTACTAACGATTTTCTCCAGGGTGGTTCTGACCAGTCATTCACTCAACACTCAACTTCACTGAGCATCTACCATCTCAGGCACAGTGTCACTGGCCTGCTCTAATCCTTTCAGAGGTTCCCCTGTTGCCTGGTAAACTAAGCTAAGCATCAGTGCCTCACCTGAGAATTGGAGACCCTCCATCCTTTTTTTTTTTTTTTTTTGAGACAGAGTTTATGTGTCACCAGGTGAGTGCAGTGGTGTGATCTCGGTCTTGAAACCTCCGCCTCCGGGCTGACCTCAGGTGATCCACCCGGCTCGACCCCCCAAAGTGCTGGGATTACAGGCATGAGCCACCATGCCCAGCTGTGCTTCTTGCACCCTTTCCTATTCTTAGCTTCCACTCCTCTGTGCTTTTCTTACCTCTACTACTTCCCACTTTAAGTTGACTTCCAAGCTAGAGATAGTCACATTTTATGCCAGAAATTTCTTTCTTCAATTAACATATCTTAGGACCAATTGTCCTGCAGGAACATATATAATGTTTAGAGTATATATAGTTAAAAGCAAAATTATTCTTACAGATATGTAGCCATCAGTTTCCTCAATTTCACCATAATTTTGTCCAATTACAGAATTTTCTGAACCTAAGGTGTACCTACCATACTCTTGTTTTATTTTTTCTCAACATTAGCTCTAATGCATTCTTCTAAATTACTATTACAGTTATCATAACCACTGCTTGGTCTCCTTCAGGCATTTTAATACATCTAGCTTTCCAAAGTTATTGACTTTTTTAGGCACATTTTTTATATCAGGCTTAGCACCTGCACAAAATAAAAGTCTAGATAATATTATTTCACAATATATAAAAGATTTAAAAATTATAATAACTGTAAATATTAAAATAGCAACACATTAATCACCACAATCAGAATTTTCAATACCCATAAACAACAGATTGGTATTTGGGCTAAATGACAGCGACATGGAATAGTGAGTATTTTGCTTAACCAGGAAAAGACGCATCAACGTTTCACAAAAATTCAAACAAATTTTATTATTCACTCAGCCCTCCAGCTTGGAAGTTATATAATAAATTGGCTTTTTTTATTTGAGAAATGAGAATAATTCCAAATCTGTGCAGTAAATGAAACTCCATTAATAAATCTATGCATCATATTTTCAAATTCCTCTAACTCAGGTTCACGTAAAATGAAACCACTTTGAAATTTTCTCCCTTAAATGTCCTCCCTCCTTCTCCCAACAATTTAGACCTGTCAGAATCTTACCAGTGTTTAAAGCCTAGAAGACGCAGAATTAATTTGCTTGTTGCTTAAATCCAGTAACATCTGAACTTCTATTACAGTACTGTCTTATGTGAATGTGTCTTTTCTTATCTCTTCCTATTCCTCCTTAGACTAGCTATTCGTTACAGACAACTAAGAAGTGTCATACAGTTAGAGCCCTTAAACACTTAGCACACAGCACTTGATTGAGGAGGTGTTGAGGAAGTTTGCTGCCAGGTATAGACCCAATCATGGGATTGCTGGATCACAGAACAGTTTTGGTTTTAATTTTTAAATTTTAATTTAACACCATACTGTTTTCCATAATGGCTGTGCTAATTTGCATTCCCACCAGCAGTATATAAAGGTTCCTTTTTCTCCACATCCCCACCAACACTTGTCATCTTTTCATGCCTTTGATAGTAGCAATTCTGACTAAGGTGTTAGCTCACTGTAATTTTGATGTGCATTTCCCTGATAATTAGTGATGTTGATCATTTTTTCATACACCTGTTGGCCATTTGTATGTCTTCTTTTGAGAAATATCTATTCAGGTATTTTGTCCATTTTTGTAATTGGCTTATTTGGTTTTTTTGTTGTTGAGTTGTTTGAGTCTTTATTTTATGTTTTTTCTCTGAGATGGGATCTTGCTCTGTCACCCAGGCTAGAGTGCAGTGGCACCATCATAGCTCACTGTAGCCTCCAACTCCTAGGTTCAACTGATTCTTCCACCTCAGCCTCCCAAATAACTGGAACCACAGGTGCATGCCACTTCACTTGGCTAATCTTTAAATTTTTTGTAGAGATAGGGTCTCACTTTGTTCGCTGGTCTCAAACTCCTGGCTTCAAGGGATCATTCCACCTCAGACTGCCAGAGTGCTGGATTACACACATGAGCCACCACACCCAGCCTTGGATATTAACCCTTCATCAGATGTATAGTTTGCAGATATATTCTCCCATCCCATAGGTTGTCTCTTTGCTCTGTTGATTGTTTTCCTTCCTGTGCAGAAGCTTCTTGGTTTGATGTAATTCCATTTGTATATATTTGCTTTTGTTGCCCATATTTTTGAGGTTTTATCCAAAAAAAATCCAAGGGAAATGAAATCGGTATATAGAAGAGATATTTGTACCTCATGTTTATTGCAGCATTATTCACAATAGCCAAGATATGGAATCAACCTAAATTTCCATCAATGGATGAATGGATGTAGAAACTGTGGTATATATATATACACAATATATTATATATAGCCATAAAGAAGATGAAATCCTGTCATTTGAGACAACATGGATGAACCCAGAAGAAGATACGTTAAGTAAAATAAACTAGGCACAGAAAGACAAATACCTCATGATCTCACTCATGTAGACTCTAAAACGTTGTTCTCACAGAAGTAGAGAGTGTAATAGTGATTAACAGACAATAGGGAGAGGAGGGGTGATGGAGAGAGAATGGTCAATGGGTCCAAAACTTCAGTTACATAGGAGAAATAAGTTCTGGTGTTCTATTGCATAGTAGAATGACTAGAGTTAACAATAATGCATTGTATATTTCAAAATAGCTAGAAAAGAGAATTTTGAATGTTCTCATCACAAGGAAATGATAACTGTTTAAGGTGATAGATATGTTAATTACCCTGATTCAATCAACACAATGTATACACCTATTGAAACATCACATTCTACCCTATAATTATATACAATTACTATGTGCCAACCATAAATTGAAAAAATAGAAACAAAAGAAAAAAATTGCTTTTCATTGAATCAAATTTTAAATCAGTGTAATCACTAGTCTCCAAATGATCTAGCCTCGAAACTGTTTTTTTTTGGTTCAGTCAGCAATAGTGAAAAATCATATACTTTCTAAGAAATAAGATTTGTCATAGTTTTAGTTTCCTAGGGCTGCCATGCAAAGTACCAAAACCTGGGTGACTTAGAACAACAGAACTCTATTATCTCAAAGGTCTAATATCCAGCATCTATAAGGAACTTAAACAAATTTACAAGAAAAAAAACATTAAAAAGTGGGCAAACGATATGAACAGACATTTCTCAAAAGAAGACACGCATGTGACCAAGAAGCACATGAAGAAAGGCTCAATATCACTGATCATTAGAGAAACACAAATCAAAACCACAAGGAGATACCATCTCACACCAGTCAGAACGGCTATGATTAAAATTTCATAAAATAACAAATGCTGGCAAGGTTGCAGCGAAAAGGAACACTTACACACTGTTGGTGGGAGTGTAAATTAGTTAAACCGTTGTGGAAAGCAGTATGGTGATTCCTCAAAGAGCTAAAAGCAGAAATACCATTCGACCCAGCAATCCCATTACCAGGTATCTACACAGAGGAATATAAATCATTCTGTCATAAAGACACATGCATGTGAATGTTCACTGCAGCATTATTCACAATAACAAAGACATGGAATCAAACTCAATGCCCATCAATGACAGATTGGATAAAGAAAATGTGGTACACAAACACCATGGGATACTATGCAGCCATAAAAAAAGAATGAGATCATGGCTTTTGCAGGAACATGGATGGAGCTGGAGGCTATTATCCTTATCAGACTCACGCAGGAACAGAAAACCAAATACCACACATTCTCACTTATAGGTGGGAGCTAAATGATAAGAACTTATGAACACAAAGAAGGGAACAACAGACACTGGGGTCTACTTGATGGGGGACGGTGGGAGGAGAGAGGAGCAGAAAAGATAACTATTGGGTATTGGGCTTGAGGGGGGAGGATGGGAGGAGGGAGAGGAGCAGAAACGATAACTATTGGGTATTGGGCTCAATACCTGGATGATGAAATAATCTGGACAACAAATTTCCATGACAAGAGTTTACCTTTGTAACAAACCTTCAAATATATCTCCAAACCTAAAATAAAAGTTAAAAAAAATTAAAACACTTTTTCAAAAAAGTAAAGGTAAAAAGAACCGTATTGTCTCCCAGTTCTGGAGGCCAGGAGTCTGAGATCAAGGTGTCGGCAGGCTTGGTTCCTTCTGAGGCTGTGAGGGAGGAAGTGTTCCCTGCCTCTCCCCTCGCTTCTGGCAGCTTGCTGGCAGTCTTGGGTGCACATCGGCTTCTACTGCGTTACCCCTATCCTGCCTTTACCTTCACACGGTGCTCTCCCTGTGTGCCTGAGTGTCCGTGTCCAAACTTCTCCCCCGCTTTTTCTGAGACAGGATCTCACTCTGTTGCCCAGGCTGGAGTGCAGTGGCACAAGCACAGCTCGTTGCATCCCCCACCTCCCAGTCTCAAGCAATCTGCCTGCCTCTGCCTCCCAAGTAGCTGGAACTACAGGTGCCTGCCACAATGCCCAGCTAATTTTTTAATTTTTTTGTAGAGATGGGATTTCACTATGTCGCCCACACTGGTCTCAGACTCCTGGTTTCAAACTTCTGGTCTCAAACTCCTGGCCGCAAGCTAGCCTTCCACCTCAAGTGATCCTTCCACCTCAGCCTCCCAGAGTGCTGGGATTACAGATGGGAGCCACCACACCCAGCCTTTCTCTTTTTCATTAGGACACCTGTCATATTGGATTAGGAACCCACTCTACTCCAGTATGACATCATCTCAACTAATTACATCTGCAACCACCCTGTTTCTAAATAAGGTCACATTCTAAGGTGATGGGAGCTAGGACTTCAACAAATGAATTTTTGCAGAGACACAATTAAACCCATAAGAGGCACCCTTCTATAAAAGAGCCAAAGGAAAAACCTGGAATCACTTTCTGGGATGAAAGAAAGGGCCTGTGAGCTGGCTTTCAATGAGCACTGAATGCCAATTAAGAGATAATTCCAGGTTCTCCCAGATAAGTCATTGAGCCTCTTGGGGTTTTCTGAATGTAACAGAACCTGCCCTATCATCTTCTAACAATTGTTTGGAGTAATATGTGGGTTTCACAATGTGAGTGATGCTCAGCAGTAAATTATAACACTCCTTGAAGAGAGAAACTATCTCATGAAGGTACTTTCCTATGCTCGATGCCCAACTAGGGTACTTAGTTCAACATATTAGTTGAATACATGAATGAATAAACCAACAGCCAAGAAACGTGCTGACAATTGATCCAGATGTGAATACTCCAAATAAGTAATACACTGTAGCCAGAAAAGTCATCAATTACACACCTGTGATATTTTGAGGGGAGAGGAGAATGAAAGCATGACCTTTATACAACCTACCACCCCAGCCATCATATAACAAACACAGAACTCCAGGCAAAAGGAAAAGAAACAGTTACTCCATCTGTCTGAACTTTCCTTAAGCATTACGTTTTATAATTCTTCTCGATGACTTAGACAGCAGATTTCACCATCTTTCATACTTTAAGCTATCTTAGGGTTTTTGTTAGTCACAAGTATATTTTATGAAGCAGCCATTTGAAAATGTGTGTTTCTCATGTTATCTTTTTCTTTTAAACACTTGTGAAGATTAATTACCATACATGTGCTCCAACAGCCTCCTTTCTTCACTTAGTAGCATTTCTTGAAATTATTTTCTTATCTACACATATATAGCTACCTTTTCATTTTCAGTAGTTGTATAGCATTTCAGTGAATGAATGTACCACAATTCATTTAACAGATGTCCTATCAGTGAATATTTATGTTCCCAATATAATCAATATCCTCAAATATTTTTCCTTGCAGTCTTGTCAAATAATTTCTGCAGTTATAACTGAGAAGTGTTATTTATTTATTTATTTTGAGACAGAGTTTCATTTTTGTTGCCCAGGCTGGAGGGCAATGGTACGGTCTCAGCTCACTGCAACCTCCGCCTCCCAGGTTCAAGCGATTCTCCTGCCTCAGCCTCCCAAGTAGGTGGGATTACAGGCACTTGCCACCCCACCCATATAATTTTTTTGTATTTTTAGTAGAGATGGGGTTTCACCATATTGGCCAGGCTGGTCTCGAACTCCTGACCTCAGGAAATCCACCTGCCTTGGCCTCCCAAAGTGCTGAGATTACAGGCGTGAGCCACCGTGCCCGGCCAAGAAGTGTAATTTAATGTAACCTGGGAGTGAATTGTTGGGCCAAATTTTATTACTAGATTCCCATTCATTCTTTCTTTCCACAAATATTTAGTGACCATGGACTATGGGCTACGTATTGTTCTACAGTGTTGAATGTGGTAGGCACTGATTCTGCCTTCATGGAGCAGACATCTGAGCAGGGAAGACAAAAAAATAGAACAGTAAATGTATAAATAAGCAAGATAATTTTCCAGAAGAGTAGTGCCTTTGAGTAAATAAATGGGGTAGTTTGATAAAGATCAACTAGTAGGTGGGAGGAGGAGGATTGTATCGATCAGGGTTTAACCAGGAAAGCAGAACCAGTAGGAGATATATATTAAGAGGTTTATTGCATGGAATTGACTTAATCAGTTGTGGGACCTGCCTAGGTAACTTCAAAATCCACAGGGCAGGCTGGCACTTTAGGAATGGATTGAAGCTGCTGTTCACAGTTGGAATTTCTTCTTCTTCAGGGAAGCCTTGGTTCTGCTTTTAAATCCCTTCAACCGATTGAAACAGGCCCACTGAGATGATCTAGCATAATCATCCTTTTTTCAAGTCAACTGATTATGGACTTCAATCACATCTACAAAAGATCTTCACAGCAAAGCCTAGACTCGTGTTTGTTTGAGAACTGGAGACTGTAGCTTAGCCAAGTTGACACATCAAAAAAACCATCACAGTGTTCCAGATGGGATGGTCAAAAAAAAAGTGACATTGAACAGAAAGTTGAAGAATGAGAGAAGGCAGGCAGAGGGAGAAACAAGTACATAGGCCCTAAGATTGGAAAGAGCATGACATGCTTAAAGCACTGCAGGGAGGCCAACGTGCCTGGACTATTACAAACTAGGAGGAAAGAAGGGAAAAAATAAGTGGGAGATATCAAGTCATGTGGGCATTTTAAGTCATAAAAACGTGTAGATTTTATTCTAACTAATATAGGAAGACATTATAAGTTTTAACCAGCAAAGCAACATAATAGATGTAAGTTTTAAAAGATAAACATCCTTTTGCTGTGCAGGAAGACCAATTAGAAGAATGTCCAGGTGAGAGTGGATTGTGGTTTCACTGGGATGTTGGCGGTAGGGAAGGAGAAAATTGGATAGGTTTGAGAAATACTTGGGGTAAACCAAGGCAGGCACTGCTACTTAACTATCAGTATTCATTCTCCCCTTTTTACCTTCCCACCCCATCCCCATCTTCATATTCAATATTCAAGATAGAATATTCCCTATTGCAATATTCTTTATCCCCAGCTATCCGTGCTACTGGACTCAACAGTGGAGATGTAAATGGAAGTTGCTAGACAGGCTTCTAGAAGAGCTCTTGTTAGGAATGGACTCAACTGGCTTGAGTTTTTATCCTTTTGCCCTCCCCCCTTCTTCCTGCCTTAAATAGGAATGCAATTTTGGGTACAGCAATCATTTTGCAACTGTGAAAACAAAAGCAGCACAACTTATGTGCATGCATTTGCATGTATATTTGTGCTGAGACAAGGATGGTTATGTGCATATGCATTGGCACTGAGAAATGAGATGCTTTATAAATGAACTAATTTGCTGGGTCTGGACTTGAGTTATCAGAAGTAAAGATTCCGGAAGTCACTTCTCCTCTCTTGACAAATAGAGCACCCATTTACCTTTTTTCAGGAAGACACAATGAGGCCTTGATGTACAGATGGCTGGTTAAAATACTATGATTCCCTTCATTATGTTCATAACTCCTTTGCTGTATTTGCATCTCTAAAAATCCAGATCAGAATAAACAACCTCCCAGCGTTTTCTCAACTTTTGGCTCTGGAATCTCTCTCTTAATAATTTCCAGAAGAGACAGTAGAAAAAGATGCAGTGGTTCATTCTAGGTCAGCTTCCACAACAACTGACTGATGTTAGCATCAGAATATTTCCACGAATGGTGCCTTTAGAAGAGACAGAAGTGTGTGGGTGTAATGGCATAATCTCCATTCATTCTGAAAGACACTCAACAATGATGTTTATAATCTGGTCCTTTTGGATTTTCCTTTTTCTTTTTGTGGGGGAGGGCTTGCTGATTCATTTAGTTAGGAAGACACCTCCAGCTTGAAATAATGAAATAAATGTCAAAATGGCCTTGGGAATGACAGGACTGAAGGGTTAATTTGTTATTAAAATAGCAACAGTGGCGCTAAAGAATCGCTTGCTATACCAGATTTTTTTTTTCTCACAGCTCTAGTTGCCCAATTGCTATCTTATTTACAAATAATAGAGTAGGCTGCAGGAAGAGCAAAGGCCCGGTTTTTTTAAAGTGCAAATTCTAGGGCTAAATCTCACACCAATAAATCAGAAACTTTAGGGATAGAACCTAGGAACCTATGTGATTCCTATGTGTGTATGATTCTAATATTATTAGAATAAGCTATGTCTCCTTCTCACTCCTAAGAATCCTTAATATTATTATTTCTCCTAGAAGCAAATAAGAACAAGGCATAAAGAATATTCCAAAGGCAAAGTCTGTTGAAATTGGCTAGTTCATAGCTCCATGTAAAACCCTATAGGGTTGGGGAATATGTGAAAGAGAAAAAACTACCAGACCTGCCCTCATTTGCTGGGGAAATGAAGTCTATTTATATGGTAAACTGTTGCAGGAGCAACCCAGGGTAAATGCATTGTGAGAAAGAAAATCAGCCATAATGCTGGAGGTATGAAATCAAAAGAATAATCTGAGTTGGGTGGGAACCGCTTCTTGCAAGAAAATTAGTTTGGTTTTGATATTGGGAAATTGCATATCTCCATAAGAAATATTGATTTGGAGTCAGTTGTATGTTAGAATTAATTCTTTTCATCCCAGAAACAGAAGCATGAATATGAGGGCATATAGCGTATGTGTAGCATTTTTGAAGGGGAGGACAAAAAGAATCAGTATTTACTAAACTGTGTTAGGGCTTTCCATTTAAAAAAGGAGGTTAGATTCCTCCTTCATACCACTTACAAAAATGAATTCTAGATGTATTAAATACCTAAAGATAAAGCACAAGACTATAAAAGCATTAGAAAATATTTTTATAATTCTAAAGCTAAGCCTTTCTGGGCAAGACATAAAACTGAGAAGGTAAAAATGGGAAGATTTGACAGATTTGGCTACACAAAAATAAAAAAAAAATCTGCACTACAAAAGATACCACAAACAAAGTTAAAACAAACCAGTAGTAGGCTGGGAGAAAATATTTGCAGCAAATATGATAGATAAAGAAATAATATCTAGACTATAGAGTTATTGCCAATAATAAGAAATGGGCAAACATCTCAACAGAAAACAAAATGAGGTAAAGAAAACAGATTACCCAAAAAGAAACAAACCATGAGCAAACATGAAAATATGCTCACCCTTTTTTAAACTCTAAAGAGGCAAAAATTATTGTAGCAAATATTTTTCTTTTCCTTCAACTTTTATTTTAAGTTCTGGGGTCCATGTGCAGGATGTGCAGGTTTGTTACATAGATAAACATGTGCCATGGTGATTTGCTGCAAGATCAACCCATCACCCAGGTATCAAGGACAGCATCCATTAGCTATTCTTCCTGATGTCTGGCAAATATTTAACAAGTACTGACAATATCCCATGTCAGCAATAAGGGAGGATAAGGAGCACTTTCATACACTGCTGATATGTTTGGAAACACACAAATACAGCCATATGCTACGTAATGATGCTTTGTTCAATGACAGACTGCATATATGAAGGTGATCCCATAAGATTATAATACCTTATTTTTATTGTACCTTTTCAATATTTAGATATGTTTAGAAATACAGATACTTAGCATTGTGTTACAATTGCCTACAGCATGCAGTACAGTAACATGCTGTACAGGTTTGTAGCCTAGGAGTAATTTGCTACCCCATATAGCCTAGGTGTGTAGGAGGTTATACCATCTAGGTTGGTGTAAGCGCACTCTATAATGTTTATATAATGACAAAATCTCCTAACAACACATTTTTCAGAACGTGCCTCCTTTGTTAAGCGACACATGACTACATAACTTAAAGCAAGTAGAGCTCATGCAGGCTTTCCATTCTGAACTAGGGTTTACATACGGTTTAACCATTTGGAACTTTATAAGCACCTCTCCCCAACTGTTTACATCACTCTAAGTTTTGCTCACCTTTACCAATAGTAATTCAGATACAACGTTCTCTTCCACTAAAACATACTAGAATTCCACTAGAAAGTAAGTTCCATGTGAGTGGTGATTTTTTTTTTTTTTTTTGACAGAGTCTCACTCTGTTACCCAGGCTGGACTGCAGCAGCATGATCATGGTTCACAGCAGCTTTGACCTCTTGGGCTCAGTATCCTCCCGCCTCAGCCTCCTATACAGCTGGAACTACAGGCACTCGCCACCATGCCTGGCTAATTTTTGTATTTTTTTGTAGATACGGTGTTTCGCCATGTTGCCTAAGCTGGTCTCAAACTCCTGGACTCAAGTGATCCACCTGCCTCAACCTGCCAGAGTCCTGAGATTACAGGCATGAGCCACCACACGCAGCCAAGTGATGATTTTTTAAAAACTGATTCTTACTACTGTATTTCTACTTCCTAGAGCAGCACAAGATACATGGTAGAGGTTTAATAAGTAGTTTTTAACTGAACAGAATGAATGAACTCAGCTGTCCAAGCTGTGAAGACCTAGTTCCAGGGACAGAGTTTCTGGCTATGATAGGCCTCTGGCTAACGTAGGCAGAAAAGAAATTATTAAAAAGGTAACAGAGAGTTCTAAGTCTATGAGGAAGAACCTGGATTGGTAATGGCAGGAACCAAGAGAGACTGAGAAGTGGGAAGAGAGACAGGGTCACGCCCCAGGAATGATGTTATATGCTGCCGCTGGATCCACCAGTCCACACCCAGCTGCCATTGACAGACCCTCAGTGCCACCTCTATGCACGGAATCATTTTTCATCTTCCTGTACCTTTGCACTCCTCTCACTAGGCTTAAAGCATTATGTGGCTGAACTTATATCCTGTTCCCCTGTCCTGGCTTCTGAGGAGTGGGGAGAAGGAATATTTGGCTCATCTCCTAATAATAAGCGTATTGGCCTTTGGAGAAAGGAAGGCTACATACAGCCTGCGAATGTCCACCATAATTACAGTACAATCATAAATTTTGCCTGTCCTTACATTTATGGGTGTAAAAAAACAGGCAGTAGTGTGGAAAATGCTTATACTGTCATGTTAAGTTTTTTAAAAGCATGTTACAAAATTAAATAGACATTTGACAACAGCTCTGAATGAAACAGATGCATAAGAAAAAGGATGGGGAAGGCCGGGCGCGGTGGCTCACGCTTGTAATCCCAGCACTTTGGGAGGCCGAGGCGGGCGGATCACGAGGTCGGGAGATCGAGACCACGGTGAAACCCCGTCTCTACTAAAAATACAAAAAATTAGCCGGGCGTGGTGGCGGGCGCCTGTAGTCCCAGCTACTCGGAGAGGCTGAGGCAGGAGAATGGCGTGAACCCGGGAGGCGGAGCTTGCAGTGAGCCGAGATTGCGCCACTGCACACCAGCCTGGGCGATAGAGCGAGACTCCATCTCAAAAAAAAAAGAAAAAAAAAAAAAAAGAAAAAGGATGGGGAAAAAAATGTACCAAATTCCAAACACGGATAGCGCTAAGATTATAGGTTTATGGGTGATACTTACTTTCTTCTCTTTTTCACAGAAATAATGAATATTTAAATGCATAAATTCTGTTCAATGGCAGGGCCCACTTCTTTCATCTCAGAAATGCCTGTGTATGAGACAAGGTGGAAGGGAAGCTAGAGTGTGTTGATCTTTGGAAGACTGACAAGACTAAAATTCTCCACTTGCTTTTTTTTTTCCACAGTTAAAATAATTTAATACATCTTTTTTTTTTTTTACAAAGTTTGTTTCCAGAAGAACTTTTGATGTCAGTAAATCTTCACAATTCCTCCTGTACATTTTAACATTCGTGGACTTGTAATGATGATGGTAAAGGCTAGTAGTCTAACAGATATATTTAATCTCATAGTACACAATTAAATAACAGGGGTTAAACAGCAAGCACGCTGCTTGGCCTTAGATCGGAGAGGAGATGAATCAAAATCTCGTTTCCAAATCCCTCTCTCATCAACCTACCGTAACTCAGAGATTTTCAGGGCTATGGCTGGGGGCAGGGTTTTCCTCCTGACCAGAAAAATGGGAAGACGAATTATAAGAAAGCACAGGAAAAACAAATAAATGAGGAATGAGATTCTTATTAGATGACTTCTTGCAGAGAGAGAAGAAGATCAGCAAGGCAGCGTGCCCTCATAATTCAGGCTGCCATCAGCTTAGACATTTCTTGTCCTCATCAGCTCTGTGGAAAGGTCCTGGTCTTGGGAGTTAAATAAACCTGGGAAGGAAAGCCATTTGACCTTGGGCAAGTTACTTCACCCCATTGACTCTTGGTTTCCTCACTGGAAAAGGAGGGTAGTTATATCTCTTAGGATTATTTAGATTTCTTTTGTTACAAGTATCAGAACTTCACTCAAGCCAACTTTAGCAAAATAAATAAATAAAGGGTGATTTATTATAAGGCAGCTGGAGTGTCTCGTGGAACTGAAGAACAACAGGAACCAGGAACAGGAAAGCCATCAGGAGACCAGGAAGAATGACTTCTCCTTATTCTTTTCTTCTTCTCTCTCTCTCTCCAGTGTTTTCATTCCTCTTGGGAGGATCCTACCTTCCCACACCCCCCAGATTGGCTTCTCAGCTACTCAAGGGGGGCAGTGGGTAGTAGAGAGGATACCAGTGTAAATTTGGCTGTGAAGGTCATTATTTTAAAATACTTGTTTGAGGACTCATATCGATGACACAAAGCTTCTTCACAATTGTTGCTCGTATCGAATGAATTACTACAAATCATACAGCTTCTGCAGCCTGTGTTTGCTGGAACAAAAAGCCTGCCTCTACTTCAAGTGCCCAGGAAAGCCACACCGTGTTCTTTGCTGCATCCAATTAAACTGCTGGCCTAGAAATGAATTTGCCTGCCTCTTCTGGAAGCTGCTTTGTCCAGCCACAAGCCTGTTTTGTTGGCTTATAAAATTCAACAGCTGGTAAGGAATGGGGGTTGTGGATGGGAAAGCCTATTATTATTTCGTTGGTTTTTTTAAACTTTCACAGTAGTGGGAAAAAAAAAATGTTCATGACAAGTACTACTGTCTTGTGAATTTGTCTATCCCTTTGTTTATGTGCATGATTAGAAAAGGGACAGGAGCAGGGAGTGAGGGTAGGAGGGTTAAGGGGAGAAAGGGAGGAAGAAAGCATGAGAGATAGAAGAGCCAGAAAAACACAACCAGTATAATTGTAGTCTTACCACTACTGATGAATTCTATCATCTGAGGTAGGACAAAAATCAATGGAATACAAAAATCTCACTTTTCATAACTGTAAAGAAGAAGGTTATTATGCCATCAAAGGGTTAACGGATACAGCTTCCGTCAATAGAGAGGCTGGCATTTTCCAAGCTCGCTCCCGGAAGAGATACTCTGATTGGGCCGGCTTGAGCAAGCTGCCCCTTTTTAAGCCAATCATCGGTGACTGAGGGTGAGGTCACATCATACAAAATGGCTTCCAGGGTCCACTATTCTTGATAAGGGCACAAAGACAGGATCATGGGATGCTGGGGCTGTTCCACAAAAAATACCCACTACACAATCTCAAGAGGTGATGCGAAGACTACATGTATGTTAAAATCCAAGCGTTGTGTTCAAGACAAAAGCAAAACAAGTGTCTATTTCCTTTCCTGAAGCATAACTCTGTTTCCTGGTTGCTCAGATTGAGGTACCCATTCCGGTTACTCTTGGCTCTGCTGATGTCTATACCAGAGACATGGTAAATTGATAAATGCTTCCAATAATCTGAAGAACCTGTTTCCTGAAGGAAGTGATTAACTGTCACAAGTATCTTTCATTTATCTTTTTGTTGCAAGAAAAATCTCAGTCTTAATAATATACTAGGTCCATGTAGAGGCAAAGCACAATCTCACAGATTACCTCATTAATCCTCACAGTAGTCCTGCAGAAAGACAGACGTTATTATCCTCATTTTGCAAACCTGTTCACTGAGCTCAGAGAGTTTAAATAACTTGTTCAAGGTGACCTGGGTTATGGATGCAATTTAAATTAAATCATCTAATCCCTAGCTCAATGTCATCTTCATTGTACAAGGCAAGGTCTTTTATTTCAGTAGAATTCGGTGCTTGAAGCAAGGCTTGGAATGATTGGTTCATTCTACGACTGTCAAGCACAAACTAGGCTTGAAAAGGCACAGTAAAGATACAGTATTATAATTATTAAAATAAGACTTGAAGGGGTCTGGATAAGAAAATACAGATTTTTAAATGTTTTCTTCATTATTTTGTGTATTTTCTAATTTTTAAAAAATGATCAGACATTACTTTTTAATTTGCTAACTAAAGGTTTAAAAATTACTTTTAAAACACACAAGTAATGCATGAATGTGTTCTTCTAACAATTCTAAAATTTAGAATTATAAAGTACTGTAATCTTAAAGTCCCTTTTCAGTTTCCTCTCCCCCAATCTCATTTCTTTCCCCATAAATCACCCATTAAAATCGGAGTGTATGTATATCCTTTTGGACTCCATATGCAGTACATGCACATATATATATTGAGAGCTACCATTTCTATTCAAGTGATATCATATTATCAAATGTATTATTCTGTAACTTGCCTTTTACATTTAATAATATAACTTGGAGAACTTTCTAGGTCATCATAAATTTCATTTATAAAAGGTGATGTTATGCTTCATCATATGACTTTTCCATAATTTCTTTCATCAGTCCATTGATGATGGAAATTTAAGATATTTTTACATTGCTTTTGCCATTACAAACAACTCAGAAATAAACATTTTTTGTACTTGAATCTTTATAGTGCCAGCACTAGTATTTTCTGAGAATAGATTTTTAGGAATGGAATTTCTGATTCCAGGTATATGGGCATTTATTTGTCATGCATCAGTTAATGACAGAGATACATTCAAAAAATGCATCATTAGGTGATTTTGTTACTGTGTGAACATCCAAGAGTGCACTTATACAAACCTAGATGGTATAACCTACTGCACACCTAAACTACATGATATGGCCAATTGCTCCTAGGCTACAAACCTGTACAGCATGTTACTGTACTGAATACTGTAGGCAATTGTAACACAATGCTAAGTATTTGTGTATCTAAACATAGAAAAGGTACAGTAAAATTACAGTATTATAATCTAATGGGACCGCTGTCATATATGTGATTCTTCATTGACAAAAACATTGTTATGCAACATGGGACTGTGTGTGCCTCTTCCTGAGATTATAGCTATGTCAGAACAGGCTCATAATGATCTTATTAATGAATGCAAATTAAAAGAAAGTGGACAGTCAATTTCTCTGTACCCTAGCCCAGATCTACAGATCTTAGAACTGTGTAAGGCTTCACATCAATAGAAAACCAAACCCATGCCCAGTTATTGGAACTGGGCTTTCAAGAGAGGAAAACTAGGTAGCTCGGAAATGATTCAATCATTCCTCTCAAGGTCTAGTCGTTATTACTCAAACTGCCAATCCCTATAATTCTCTAGGGAGAACTGAACTGCCTCAGGTGTGGGTGAATGAATAAATGGTAAAAGGAAAGATGAATAGAAGAATAGGTGAATAGAGGGATGGATGGATGGGTGGATGGATAGATGGTTGGGTGGTAGGCAGATGGATGAATAGGTGAATGGAGGTAAGATTACAGAGGCTAGAACTAATAGCAATACCTTTCATGAAACTTACATTTTTATTTCTAAAGAATTTGGGGTGCTCACTTTTCTCATTTAATCTTAACTTTTTTATTGTGAAACATAAAGCACAGAGGGAAAAGTGAAAAAGAAATTCACAGCCACCATAAAGCATACACCCATATAACAACCATCAAGTTCAAGAAACATAACTTTCCAAGACTCTAGCACCTCTTTGCTTACCTCTTCCTAATCACAACCCCATCCTTCCCCCACAAGGGACCATCCACCTTTTATGGTAATAACTTACTTGCCTTTTTATGTCATTTTTACCTACTATTTGTTCATCCTTAAAATCTATAGTTTTATTCAGTCTATACTGTTCTTTACATAAGTAGAATCCTAGAGTATGTCATCAACCTTGTGAATAGCTTACTTCACTCCACATCATATTTGTGAGATTCATCCACATTTTTTTGAAACAGGGTCTCATTCTATCACCCAGGCTGAAGTACAGTGGCATGATCACAGCTCACTGCAACCTCCACCTCCCGGGCTCAAGTGATCCTCCTGCCTCAGCCTCCTAAGTAGCTGGGACTACAGACATGTACCACCACATCCAGCTAATTTTTAAAATTTGTTTGTAGAGACAGACTCTCACTCTGTTGCCCAGGCCGGTCTCAAATTTCTGGGCTCAAACAATTCTGTCTTAGCCTCCCAAAGTGCTGGAATTTACAGGTGAGAGCCACCACACCCAGCTGATCCCCATTTTTTATGTAGCTATAATTTATTAATTTTTATTGCAATAGATACTTTTATTGTATGCTATATTGCAATGCATTTATCCATGCTGTGGTTGATGGATATTTGTATTGTTTTCTCTTCAGGGTTATCATGAATGATACTGCTTTGAAATTATTGTATATAACTGCATGCACTTATTTATGTTAGCTATATGTCTAGGAGAGAAATTCCTGGGTCATAGTGTATATGAATCTTCAGCTTCAGTAAAAACTACCAAACCATTTTCCAAAGTGACTATAACCAATTTATCCTGTAGCCAGCAGTGTGTAAGAGTTCCAGTTACCCAAGTTCCTCCTCACTGCTTGATTTTAATGTTAGCCATTCTGGTGGGCGTGTACGGTTACCTCACTGTGTTTTTAACATTCAGTTCAATCGGGCTGGTGGGAAAAATATTAGAGATAGTGTAGAGATAGACATAAATCTTCTTGGAAGGCCGAGAAGTTTGCATAACTTCTATAATAGATCTGGCTGAAGGTGGCCTGGTCCCTTTATCTTTAGTTAAACAAAATTAAAGTAGTAACAAAGGAAGGCAGAGTAGTTTTACCTAGCTAGCTTGTTTACTCATATGATCTTAAGACTAACCTTTATTGTACCACAGGTACTTAAGTGCTTTTTACTCAGGAAGTCCACAGTGTCAATTACTCTTTAATGGTGTTAACTCAAGCTTTTATTAATTAATCTTACCTAATAAATGCGAGTCTCACTAGCTGATCAGGGCCAAGTCGCGACTGTTTACAGGACTCAGCAGGGAGTCTGTAAGCGGCTGAGACACACTCAGCTGGACAGGCAAAGCAGAATATCTGTGTGTCAGTGTACGTTATTCATCTGTCGCTGGGTCAGGGGTCTGCAACGGACAGACCCCCCCTCCCCCGCAGCTGGCGCCCCCATGAGAGGTGCACTGCCACAGTTGGTGCCCTGTGTGGGAAACTGTGTGATGAGCACTGCCACAGCCTCAAGTACCTGGGATTACAGGCATGTGCCACCATGCTGGGCCAGTTTTTTGTACTTAGTAGAAACAGGGTTTCACCATGTTGGTCAGGCTGGTCTCCAACTGCTGACCTCAGGTGATCCATACACCTCAGCCTCCCAAAGTGCTGGGCTTACAGGTGTGAGCCAGCACTCTCAGCCTGGTTGTAGTTTTTCTACATCCTCACCAACACAGGCTGCTGCTAACCTTTTACATTTTGACCATCTTAGTGGTTGTAATTTGTATTTATCTTATGACTAATAATGTTCAGCATCATTCCACGTGCTTCTTGGCCATTAAGATATCTTTTGTGAAGTATGCATTCAAATCTTTTGCTCATTTTTTATTGAGTTTTTGTTATCTTCTTACCATTCAGCTGCAAGAGTTATTTATACATTCTGGACACAAATCATTTGTCATATATGTGTATTGCAAATATTTTATCTGAGTCTGTGGCTTGCTTCTTTGATTCTTAACAGTGTCTTTCGAAAAGCAAAGTTTTAAATTCAATGAAGTCCAATTATTATGACTAATTTTTATGACTAGTGCCTTTTTGTGATCTGTATAAGAAATCTTTTCTTCTCCAAAAGTCATGAAGAATTTTCTCCTCTGTTTTGTCTAATTTTTTTATAATGTTAGCTTTTTCATTTAGATCTAAAATCTATTTTGAGTTCATTTTTATGAATAATGTACAGGTTGAAGTTCACTTTTTGCATATAGATGCCTAGTTACTCCAGGACCATTTGTTGTTACTGATTTTCAACTTTATTAAATGTGTTTAGAAATCAAACACTATATGATTTGCATCATGAAATCTGGTGAGACTTCCTTTATGTTTCAGCATATAGCCAATTTTTATTGTGCTTGAAATTAATAGGTATTCTCCAGCTGTTGGCTGCAATATTCTCTACATGTACTTAGGTCAAATTTGTTGATTGCATTATTCAAGTTTTGTGTATTATTGCTGTTTTATATCTACTTATTTTATCAGCCACTGACAAGTGTGACAAAAATCTGTCAATATGACTGTGACTCTATTCACTTCTGCCTTTTTGATTCCATATTACTGGATCTATACAAATTGAGAATTTTTATACCTTCTTGGTAAATTGATCCTTCTGGCATTATGAAATTCCTCTTTATCTCTACCAGTCTTTTTGCATTAAAAACAGCATTTTTAATCTTAACATAGCTACATCAAATTTCTTTTGGTTAGAGTTTTCATAGTGTATCTTTTTTTTCACCTTTTTATTCTAATCTTTCCACATTCTTGTGTTCTTGATATGTCTCTTGTAACCAACAAGGGTCTTCTTTCATTGCAATTTGTGTCTTTTAATTTGACCATAGAGTCCATTTGCATTTGACATAAATACCGACATGTCTAGGAAGCTTCATTAGATTGCTAGGGCTGCCACAACAAAATACCACAGACCTGACAGCTTAAACAATACATACTTGCTTTCTCATAGTTCTGGAGGCCAGAAGTCCAAATTAAGGAATCAGCTGGGCTGGTTTCTTCTGAGGCATTTCTCCCTGACTTGTAAATGGCTGTCTTTTCCCTCTGTCTGCACGTGATCTCTGCTCTGTGTCTCTGTATCCTAATATTCTCTTCTTATAGAGAGACCAGTCATTTTGGATCACATTTACCTTAATGATCACATTTAACCTTGATTACTTCTATAAAGGCACTATTTCCAAATAACGGTCACAAATTCTTAGGTATTGGAGGTTAGAATTTCAATATATGAATTTGAGGGAGAGAAGGGGATATAATTCAGTAGTAAGTATGTGATCAAGCAAATAAAACTACCATCTATCATGTGTTTTCTATTTGTTCCATCTGTTCTTTGTTCTTTTTCTGTCTTTTCTCATCTTGTTTCAAATTGATTTCTTTATTATTACATCTTTTCTCTATTAGCATGAAAGTTGTATGTGCATTAACTATTCTTTTAGTGCTACCTGGAAATTATAACATGCATCCTTGGCTTATCAAAGCAGAACATTAATTTGTGTCTTTACCTACTCTCCAGACAAAGACCTTGGAACACTTTAACTCCATTCAGCCCCATTCTTATTTATGTTTAAATTAGCCTACATTTTAAATCTAAATATATTTTAAATCCCACAATGTGTTATTATTATTGCTTATATAATCAATATCAATTTAAATTCATTCACATCATCGTCTAAAAACAAAAGCTCCTACTTTATTTATCTTTCTTTTTTTAATTGTTCATGAAGTGAAATATTTCATTTGTCTCTTATGCTATCCTTGTGCAACATATAAAAACAGATATGTTCATCCTCTGGTGACGTAAGTGGAAGAACAACTAAAATTCCCAACTCTATAGAGTCCTAAGAGAGGAAACTACAGAAGTCAGAGGAAACTTCAATATCAAGAAGTTTGGAAAGAGGTAAATATTATAATACCCCATAAAAACATAACTTCTGCCAAACTGGATGACATCAGTTCATTTCTTTGATGTTTATTTTGTTTTGTTGAAGAGCAAACTAGATGGGAAAAAAGCAAAGCTGAGAGAAAGGATGAGAGAAACATGCAAGGATTGAGAGTGTCTATCGAGATGGAAAGAGGAGCTCCACGGAGACCTCCCAAGAGAGTGACCTGGGTGGCATAATAGCAACCAACGTGAGTTGGAACTCAGAAACTGGTAGATGTTTGTCATTCCCAACCATAGGTTCCTGGATTAAAAGAGCCCAGAAAATCACAGCAGAAGCCCAGATATCACACAAGTGACAGCAGAGCAGGCATCCTCCATATTTATGAACTTCCTAGTAATACGATTCAGCTTACAGCGCTGGAAATATTGTCAGTCCCTGCTCTTGGGCTTGTGAAAACCTGTCTGGAGCTTTGCAACTTGCGAATATTCAGACTCAATTAATGGAAATGAGCTATGTTTTTAGGGTGAAAATATCCTTTCCTTTGCCAGCTCCAAACCATGTGTCTTGCATTTTGAGACGAATCCAGTTGCGATGTTGACAGGTGCAGACTAACTACTCTTTCCACAACAAGCATTCGGAAACATTTTCCTGGTGGTCATGCTGCAAGTCTTGTGTATTAAAACCAGGGCTTCAGGTTTGCTAAGTCAGCACGCTCAACGTAAGATATGTTAGAGACATAACTTCTGAGGTGAAGGGAATGATTGCAAATTTACATCAGAAGCTTTGTCTGCTGGTCCTTAAGATCAGTTGACTAATGATCTTTGCCTCTGGGGTTTTTTCCATGTTCAGAAATAAGGACAAAGAAAAGACCTACTTAAAGATAACTAAAATGAGGAAATTTTCAGAAAATTGACCCTTTTTATATGATTGTTATCATAAATTAACATTCATTCTGCTTGCCATGAGCCAGGCACTCATTATACTTAGCTCTTAGTGTGCATTATATCATCTTATTTAAATCTTACAGCAATCCTACCATATAGACACCACTGTTATTCCCATTGCAATAATTGGCAAGGTTTAGTAGCTTGCCCAAGTCAACTATGTGGAAGTGCCAAAGCCAGGAATCAAATGTGGCTTTCTTACTCTAAAAATGATGTCCTTAACAACTCCAATAAACTACACATTCAAATGAGCTTACCACCAGTATTATATCAACAATCGAGTTAATCACCATTACTATATCTCATCTCACTAAAAACTTGCATATAAACGCATCTGCGCTGGATCTAATCGCCAAATGTCTGGTTCACCAACGTGGTTTGTATCCAGGTTCATGTGCCCTCTGAACTCAGTTGCATATGATGGGCAACAGTAAAAGCCACATTTTCAAAACCATGACACAGCAAAGTTTTCAGGTGTGCTTCATTATCCTCCTTCCTTCTCCTCTAGCTCTGAATCTTCCGCCTCTCCCAGTTCCATACTTCTTTGCCAGAGGCTGAGTGAACCAGAACAGAGAAGGACAAGTACAAGGAAGAGCATTTAGGAGAATGATCATATCATTTAAACAGGTGCAGCGTGGAAAAAGAATAGAAACATACATAGATCTGCACAAATTGCATGGCAATTCATCTGGCACATTAGATTTTGTAGCAAATTGATATTTTTTAAATATGTATCTATGTTATCTCTTTTTTTGGCCTTTTCTCCATTTTTAACAGCAAAGCTATTTTATACTTATTGGTTAGGGCATAAGGTTGAGCTTAAAGAAGGAAGCAGAAAAACAAACAATATTTTTCCTGGCTCCAATGTTTTAAAAGCCTATGATGTTAGGAGTCTGGAAAGGATTCTTACCTTAGACAAAATATTTCTTGGAAAACATCTTGAATAAGAGGAAGGCCATGTATGAACCATATAGACAAGAACAAGGAAGTCTCTGTGGTGACATGCTTGGGCCAATGAGGAAGGATCAAACTGGGCGGCAGATGTCTTACCCAATGCCCATATAACCAGACTATATTAAGAGTAGAAAAACCCATGACACGTCCAGTTCCCCTGAATTTAAATACAATGCCAGGGCAGGAAGAAACCTCAAATTAACTGAGATTACATTTTTCCACCCTAGAGAAATAGGAGATTGAAATATAAATCAGACTGAATTTCAAAAATACATTATATGTCGTTTTTCTCATACACTCAAGCTTCTGAACAAAGATTCATACCTATGACAATTTATACAATTGAATGCAAATCAGGAGAGCATTCACAGCTGACTTCCATCCAAAGGGAATCTTGGGAAAGGATAGAAAGGAAGAGGTTACCAGCCACAAGTTTGGGAGATTTCTGGACAGCAAAAGGGACAGGTCATGCTTCATTGCCAGGTCAACTCATATGAAAGGACAATTTGTCTCTTTGTAGACATCCCAGAGCAGGGATGTCAAACAATTTTGAAACACTTCTTTTTGGAAAAAGAGCCAAGAGGTTACATAAAGTTAAAAAACAGGTTTGCATACCAAGGCTCAAGACTAACACTGAACGCTCTCCCAATGTATTAGAAATCTTGTTTCCCTGAAAAGGAAGAGCTAAGCCTTTGCCCTGTGGACGTGATGCCATTGGTTGCTTTTCTCTTTGAGAGGAGTTAGATATGCTCCCTTTTTAGCCAACAAAGAAAGGGAGAAATCCGAGGACACATCTATGCTGAATCTAATCACTAAATGTCCGGTCTCACCAACGTGGGTTTGTATCCAAATTCATGTGCACCCTGAACTCAGTTGATGCCTTGGAGACAGGGCAGAGGAATAAAAAGCAAGAGAGGTGCATTCCACAAAAATAAGAGGCTCTTGACCTTTCTATTCAAAGCACACTCCAGGGATCATCAGGAGCAGCACTGCCTGGGAGCTTGTTAGAAATGCTGGATCTCTGGTCCCAACCCACATCTCCTTAATCCTGGTTTTCACACAAGATCCCTTGGTGATTTGGAAAGCTCATTAAGGTGTGAGAAGCACTTGTCTAGGAAGCCAGCCTCAAGCTTCTGGTAAAAACGAGACTCCTAGCTGTTCCAGCAGGAAGGATTCCTCATTCTGGGAGGTCTTGCAATCGTAAGACTGGCATGGAGAAGATGACAGGCCCTGGAATTAGTCTGCCTGAGTTCAAAGCCTAGCTACTTTATCAGCTCTGGACTCTTCAGCAACATGCTCTCTGGACCTCAATTTCCTAATCTGTGAAATGAAGACAAAAATGATAACACTAGCTAGGTGTGGTGGCTCACGCTTGTAATCCCAGCACTTTGGGAGGCCAAGGTGGGAGGATCACTCGAGGTCAGGAGTTCAAGACCAGCCTGGCCAACATGGTAAAACCCCATCTCTACTAAAAATACAAAAATTAGCTGGGTGTGGTGGCATGCACCTATAGTCCCAGCTACTCAGGAGGCTGAGACAGGAGAATTGCTTGAATCTGGGAGGTGGAGGTTGCAGTGAGCCGAAATTGCAGCACTGCACTCCAGCCTGGGTGACAGAAAGAGACCCTATCTCAAAAAAAAGGGGGGGGGGTAATAATGGAATTTAGTTCCCAGGGTTGTCATGAGGATTAGAAGAAATCCTCATAAAATATTTAGAATAGTGCCTGGCACAAGGAGCCCTCAATAAAAGTTAGCTATTAGTATTTTTAAGAGAAAATGTCTTATGTTTTGGATTCCTAACAAAAGTGCTGAAACCATCTTAGAGAGTTCTTCCATGTTCTTCCTTCTCAGCTACAGAAAACACAAGGAATGATTTTAACTGCTTCTGACCAGTCTATGCTAAGTGGTGGCACATGGAGTCAATTCTAGGAAAAAAAAAAAATGGCATAGTCACTGTTTCCCAAACCGTATTCATTCCAAAACTCCTTCAGTCTTTTTTTAACCATATCCATATACAACCCTTATGTGTTATTTTTATTTAAGTCAATTTACAATGAATTTTGTTCCTTAAGAGATACATCCAAAGCAATACATATTATCTATGAAGTCAGTAGTTTAATGTGATTTTTTTCTAATTCATGTTAAAGTGAAACCATAAATATGAAAATTAAAATGTTCACACATACATAAAAATGTTACTTAGAACTCCAGGAAGTCTCTTCGTTCCTACATTAGCATTTTATTAGCTCTCAGCTGTAATTCCAAATGTTTTGACATCAAATCTCTCCACTCAAGTGATTTGAGCAAAACCTTCGCTTCCAGCTCATGCAGCCCAGCTGAGGACCAGAGCCACCAAGCAATTTGTCCAAGCAACACAGCCAGTGCAGGACAGAAAGATTAGACCACAGCTTTTCTGTAGTAGAGATGGCAAAAGCATCCTTATTCTCCCAACAGCACTGAGACAACAGCTGTGTCTGTGCCCCTATTTCTATTCTCTCTGCTTGGTGACTTTTGTCTTGTTCCTGTAATGATTGAAAGTCCCATTCCTTTCACATCTAATATGATCACTGGATTCATACAACAGAGCTAAAGAAATGATTTCTAAATGTCTTGCCTTTCCTTTTACAGTTTTCCCACATTGGGTGGGGGCAGTTTCTTTTGGGGCCATCAAGTTTTTTCTCACATAACAAATGCAACAGCTTAGGTTTTCCTGCCACCCTACTTTTCACAGAGCCATGTCAAAGAATAAGCCTCGTGGGCCAGATTCCCTGCTCCTCAGTGATTCACAGCTTCTGCAAAAGGAATGAGTAAGCAAGCTCTCACGAGTGACAGCCTCTGGCCCAATTATTTCTTCTCCATGCTTTTTCTCTGTGAATTATCAAGTGACATTCTAGTGATTTTTGACAATGTTAATTAATGTAAAAGGAAGGAGAAGAAATTAACCCAGTCTATCTGCTCTGCTTTATGGCGGGTATGATAATGTTCTCAGATGTTGTGTTATCAACATTCAGTTCCATTTAGTAAATATTTTTGAAGGGCTCCAGACAAGCCACAATTACTAGATGCTGCACAGTTTGCAAGAGTTGGATCTTACAACCCTTACAACAGAGGGATGTGTCTATTCCATAGACTTGCCAAACAAAAAGTTTTCAACTTGTGTTTATCTGAATCATGCATTCTCAAAGGGGGCGATATTACAACCCTACTCAACAAAATCTTATTCTTTAGTATTTAATTTCTCGTATCAGGGAGAAATTTAATGTAATTTAATTATTTAACTTATTTTACAATTAAATTAGCTTGTCATGTTACTTTAATTTAATAATTTCAATTTAATTTTTTCTGAGGGGAGGATAATAACAGAAAAAAACGGTTGAGAAACACTGCTCTAAATGCAACTATAACTCAAATATACTCCTCCTTTGACCCAGCAATTCCATTACAGGAAAGGGGTCCAGACCCAGATCCCAAGAGAGGGTTCTTGGATCTCCCACAAGAAAGAATTCAGGGCAAGTCTGCAGTGCAAAGTGAAAGCAAGTTTATTAAGAAAGTAAAGGAATAAAAGAATGGCTACTCCATGGACAGAGCAGCCCCAAGGGCTGCTGGTTGCCCATTTTTATGGTTATTTCTTGATGATATGCTAAACAAGGGGTGGATTATTCATGCCTCCCCTTTTTAGACCATATAGGGTAACTTCCTGATGTTGCCATGGTATTTGTAAACTGTCATGGCACTGGTGGGCATGTAGTAGTGAGGATGACCAGAGGTCACTCTTATCACCATTTTGGTTTTGGTGGGTTTTGGCCAGCTTCTTTACTGCAACCTATTTTATCAGCAAAGTTTTTATGACCTGTATTTTGCACTGACCTCCTATCTCATCCTGTGACTTAGAATGCCTTAACTGTCTGGGAATGCAGCCCAGTAGGTTTCAGCCTCATTTTACCCAGCTCCTATTTAAGATGGAGTTGCTATGGTTCACACACCTCTGACAATTCCACTTCCATTATTTGTCTTAGAGAAAGAGTCCCTGGAAGAAACAAAGTCATTTGTTGCTGACTATATCATCATTTTTAATAGGGAAAACAACCTAAACGTCCATCATTTGGAAATAGTTCAATAAACTACAGTGCATCTATATTATGCACGCCTGTAATCCCAGCACTTTGGGAGGCTGAGGCAGGTGGATCACTTGAAGTCAGGAGTTCAAGACCAGCCTGGCCAACATGATGAAACCTGGTCTCTACTAAAAATACAAAAATTAGCCAGGTGTGGTGGCACACACCTGTAATCCCAACTACTTGGGAGGCTGAGGCAGGAAAATCACTTGAACCCAGGAGGCAGAGGTTGCAGTGAGCCGAGATCATGCCACTGCACTCCAACCTGGGTGACAGAGCCAGACTCCATCTCAAAAATAAATAAATAAATAAAAGGAATGAGGTAAGCTTAGGGAAACCAACATGGAGAGAGAGGCCTCCAAGCCTGATACAGTTGGGCTGCGTCCCCACCCAAATCTCATCTTGAATTTTAGCTCCCATAATTCTCACATATTGTGGGAGCGACCCAGTGGGAGATAATTGAATTATGGGGGCAGTTTCCCCTATACTGTTCTCATGGTAGTGAATAAGTCTTGTGAGATCTGATGATTTTATAAGGGGTTTCCCCCTTTGCTTGGCTCTTTCATTATTTCTTGTCTGCCACCATGTAAGATGTGCCTTTCACTTTCTACCATGATTGTGAGGCTTCCTCAGCCTTGTGGGACTATGAGTCCATTAAACCCCTTTTTCTTTATACATTACCCAGTCTCAGGTATGTCTTTATCAGCAGAGTGAAAATGGACTAATACAAAGTCATATTATGGGTTGGAAAAAGCACTCTGCAGAATATGTGTGCATGATCACTTTTAGATTAAAACACACAAACAACAGATCTATGTATTTCTGTTTGTGCATGCTCTATGTGTAAATGCAAAAGAAAGTCAATGGAAGGTTGCCCACAAAAGTGATAAACTCAGACTACCTTTGGGGATAAGGATGAATTTGACAACAGAGAGGTGGTTGAATTGGCAGATGCACTATTTTATTTATTGTTTTCTGTGTGCTTTCTTTCACATTTTGCACAAGAATAAGTCCTGAATGACTCATAGAAATAAGAATAATAAATAAACAAATATTTATAAAAATCAACCCTTCCTCATCTAAAGAAAGGAAGAAAAGATCTCTTCAGCCCTAAAGAAAAGATTTGTCACTTGATTTCTAATAAAATCAGGAAGTCGAAAGCCTCTGTGCTTCACTTGGATTATAGTTTTTGTCTTTTTAATCAAATTATAGAAAAATGACATAAAGCTATGCCAGGTTTAAAAAAAAATTCCTAAGGCTTGAAGTAATGAAAGAAATCAAATAGTCAAGAGAAATGGATTTTATGATCTAAAAATGAAACACTGGTGGACAAGACCTCTAGAGGATGGTTGGCAACAGATATCAACATGTAAATAAGCATACCTTTCCACAAGCAGTCACAATTCTAGGAATTATACAAGGATGTTCATTACTGCATGCTGTACAATAGAGAAAAACTAGAAATCACGTGAAAGTCCATTAATGTGAGATTAATAAGCAAAATAAGGCAGATCTATATAGAAGAACACTTTGTATTCATTCCCAATGATGATCTATATTTACTGGAATGAAAAGAGATCTACAAGGTATTATTGTATTAAAGAATGGGTTAGCCCAGGCATGGTGGCTCATGCCTGTAATCCTAGCACTTTGTGGAGCTGGGGCAGAAAGATCACATGAGCCCAGGAGTTCATGACCAGCCTGAGCAATATAGCAAAACCCCCATCTCTACAAATGGTGGTGGTGGTCCCAGCTACTCGGGAGGCTGAGGCAGGAGGATCACTTAAGCCTGGGAAGTCCAGGCTGCAGTGAGCCAAGATTGCACCACTGCACTCCAGCCTGGGAGGCAAAACATTCTTTTACTTGAAGTCTAAATCTAGTTTTGGGGGTACCAGCCCTATCTCCACTTGGCTTTAAGAACACTAGCAGCTAGACTTAGACCACAGGAAGGGTCTTATAGGATTCCTTTTTAAGGAAACTGATTAGTCCAGGAGAAAAATCCTACAAACACTGATATCTGAAAGTCTCCCAGTGAAATGCCAGGTTACTACTTGATTACTTGACAGTGAAGTTCCAAATTGACAGGGTTTTGTCAATTACCCACCAGTGTAGAGTTTGCATTTTAGTGTCTCTCTGGTAAGTATAAACGAACAGCCTAGGAGAGCTAGACATTGACGTCAGCTTTTACGTAGTTTTGCATTGCTTTGAACTGGTATGTTACAAAGTTGGGTCCCAGCTCTCTTCCAAGCTTCGAATGTCAAAAAAAAAAAAAAAAAAGTTGAGTGTCAGGGGGCAGGGCGGGAAACAAACTAAGAGAAAAAATTTCATGGAAACAAAGACAATGCAGATGGCAAAATGACTTTTTTAACTATAATATCCTCAGAGAAATAGTTATATTATTATACAATGATGGTCTATAAAAAGAGATAATAAGAGAATAAGAAACAGCTCTTGGAAATTAAAAGCATAATTGTAGAAATTTTTAATTTGATAGAATGTTTGAAAGGAAATAAGAGTTGAAAAAAATCTACCAACAAGTAAAACTCAAAGATAAAATAAGGAAAATAAGAGAAAAAAGATAGAAAAACTAAAGGGTCCATTCAAGAAATTCTACATCCAAAAAAGGGGAAAAAAGAAAGGAAGGAAGAAAAGAAGAAATGTTACAAGAAAAAGAGTACATGGAAAACAGAAGGGAAGAAATTTGCAAAGAAATAATACAAGGAGTGAAGGCCATGATTTTCCAGACTGAAAGTTTTCATCAAGTGTTCAGCACAATAAATAGGGGGAAAAGACCCACAAGGCACATAACGATGAAATTCAACAACAACAACAAAGTTCAGAATAAAGAGAAAAGAGTAGATCAAATGGAATGAACAAGGCTTCAGAATGCTATTGGAATTGAACAATGAGCAGAACCTTCAAAATTCTGGGGAAAATAATGCCCAATATAAAATTTGATATTCAGCCACGATGTTCTTTATTTTAATAAAGATATTTGCAGACATGCAAGAATACAAAAATTTACTTCTCATGAATTCTTTCTTGGGAGGTGTATTAGTCTGTTTTCATACTGCTGTAAAGAACTGCCCGAAACTGGGTAATTTACAAAGGAAAGAGGTTTAATTGACTCACAGTTCAGCATGGCTGGGGAGGCCTCAGGAAACTTACAATCATGGCAGAAGGCAAAGAGGAAGCAAGGCACTTTCTTCACAAGGTGACAGAAAGGAGAAGTGCTGAGCAAAGAGGGAAGAGCCCCTTGTAAAACCATTAGATCTCATCATAAGACCTCACTCACTATCATGAGAACAGCATGGGGGGACCGCTCCCCTCCCCCACCTCCCTCCATCCCCCTTCCCCCCTCCCCCCACCATCCCCCTTCCCCCTTCCCTGCCTCCCCAACCCCACCCCCCCGCCATGATTCAATTACTTCCACCTGGCCTCTCCCTTAACACGTGGGGATTATGGGGATTACAACTGAAGATGAGACTTAGGTGGGGACACAAAGCCTAACCATATCAGGAGATTCTTGGAGAATATTCTCCATCAAAATAAGAAAGCACACCCAGAAAGTGAGGGCTTCTGATTTGAGAAACAAAGATCCAACCCAAAATAGGAGTTACAGGATTTTTCAGGAATGGCAGTAAAGAGACATCTTAAGACCTGTAGGCCTAGAAAGCAACCAGACCAGATGAGAAAAGCAGAACAAGGATCAGAGAGACAGGGTGTCAAGAAAAGATGATGAAATTGAGGGAGTACCTGAGCTGTCAAATGTATTCTCAGATTATCCATTCACTTAGAAAGTTAAGGATTGAATTAGTAATGGATGCAATGGAAACCTAACGCAAATAATGGAGGAAGCAATTATTAATCCCAAGAATACAAAAAGTTGTATGAGACATGCAATTGCAGCTCAGTGGTGAATCATAGCTATATAATCATTGTAGTGTAAATATACGATGTTGATTTACCCAACAATGGGAGGTGAGAGAAATAAAAATGCGTGGATACAGCACGAGGACAACCCAGACATGTGAGGACCACCCTTAACCAAGGAGGGACTGCAGCCAGTGCATCGGTACCTCCACCCTCCTGCCCTCTAGCGGGACAATTCTGAGGTGTACTCCATAGTGTCTCAAAGGGCCCCCAGCATGACTGAGCTCAGATGGTCGACAGTGACAATCCACTCACTAAATGGACGCTTCGTTGACTGTTCTCTCTTCATCCTCTCATTCTCCCTTCATTCTTGCTTGTGCTTCCTGGGAGTGCCTCTTGATTAAATTGTGTACTGTATTAGTCCATCTTCACACTGCTGATACAGACATATCCGAGACTGGGTAATCCATAAAGAAAAAGAGGTGGACGGGAACAGTGGCTCATGCCTGTAGTCCCAGCACTTTGGAAGGTCAAGATGAGCAGATCACCTGAGGTCAGGAGTTCGAGACCAGCCTGGCCAACATGGTGAAACCCCCGTCTCTACTAAAAATACAAAAATTAGCTGGTTGTGGTGGTTTGCGCCTGTAATCCCAGCTACTCCGGAAACTGGAGCAGGAGAATCGCTTGAACCCAGGAGTTGGAGGTTGCAGTGAGCTGAGATCACGCCATTGCACTCCAGCCTGGGTGACAAGAGTGAAACTCTGTCTCCAGAAAAAAAGAAAAAAAGAAAAAGAGTTCTTTTTCACAGTTCCACATGGCTGTGGAGGCCTCACGATCGTGGTGGAAGGCAAAAGGCACTTCTTATATGGCAAGAGGGAATGAGGCCCAAGCGAAAGGGGTTTCTGCTTATAAAACCATCAGATCTCATGAGACTTACTCACTATCAGGAGTATGGGGGAAACCACCCCATGATTCAATTACCTCTCACCGGGTCCCTCCCACAACACATGGGAATTATGGGAGCTATAATTCAAGATGAGATTTGGGTAGGGACATAGCTAAACCATATCATGTACTGTCTTTATCTCTGTGTCTCCTTCAGGCAAGGTTGCCAGATTTAGCAAATAAAAATACAAAACGTCCCACTAAATTTGAATTTCAGATAAATGACAAATCATGTTTTAGTACAAGTTTGCCCATGCTATACTTGGGACATACTTGTACAAAAAATGATTTGTTGTTTAACTGAAATTCAAATTTAAATGAGCATCCTACATTTTATCTGACAACTCGACTATTGTGGGGAACAAAAACTAAGACAGAGGTAGAGCCTCTTGTTTTCTAGTAAGATGTCAATAGTAATACATGAAATCAAAAATCGAGAAAGAGTTCCTTAAGCATATTATTTTAACATATGAAAGCAGGCTGGGTGTGGTGGCTCACGCCTGTAATCCCAGCACTTTGGAAGGCTGAGTGGGTGGATCACCTGAGGTCAGGAGTTCAAGACCAGCCTGGCCAACATGGTGAAACCCTGTCTCTATTACAAATTCAAAATTAGCTGGGCGTGGTGGCACGTGCCTGTAATCCCAGCTACTTGGGAGGCTGAGGCAGGAGAATCACTAGAACCCAGGAGGTAGAAGTCACAGTGAGCCAAGATCGCTCCACTGCACTCCAGCCTGGGCAACAAGAGCAAAATGCCATCACAAAAAAAAGAAAGCAAATAGCAAAAGAAATTGCTAAAAGAGTGGACAACGGTTGGCTCCAGGGAACAGGATCTAGTGTGAGAAGGAGTGGGGCAGGAGATTACTATCTTTTATATTATTCCTCATGGTACCACTGGACTTTTTAAAAACTCCATACACGCATAACTTTGATTACAAGTCTTTTGTAAAAGAAAAATTGAACCATGTATTTACATTCCCATCCACAGTCTCTCCCCCTCACTTTGACACATCACACTTCTTTTGTTTTTAACTAATCTGGTGGGTGAAAAAAAGTTACAATTTATTGCTTCCGGATATTAATAATTTTGAACATTCACATCCCTATGTCTCTTGAATATTCCTAATTATTCTTTTACAAATTACCTATACTGTCTTCAGTCAAATTTTCCATCGTGGTGTTATTTTTAAAAATTTCAGTGTTCACTTTTATTAGATTTTAATACGATATACATGATTGACATGACTTTTAACTCCACATCAAGTTTGTACTACTGAGAGATGGTGAATTATTAGTTTGAATCAGTGGGAAGACTCCATAATTGCCAACTTTGAAAACACACACACACACACACACACACACACACACACACACACAATGAAACAGAACCATTGGGGTCCTACCCTTCGTATGCAGAGGGACCTCCACAGCCGACTTTTGGGTTTTTTTTTTTTTTTTGAGACGGAGTCTCACTCTGTCACCCAGGCTGGAGTACAGTGAATCTTGGCTCACTGCAATCTCTGCCTCCCAGGTTCAAGCGATTCTCCTGCCTCAACCTCCTGAGTAGCTGGGACTACAGGCGCACGCCATTGCGCCCGGTTAAATTTTTTTGTATTTTTAGTAGAGACAGGGTTTAACCATGTTGGCCAGGCTGGTCTTGAACTCCTGATCTTGTGATCTGCCCACCTCGGCCTCCCGAAGTGCTGAGATTACAGGAGTGAGCCACAGTGCCTGGCCTATCTTATTTTTCTTAACCTCTTTCTGCTTTTAACTGGATCCCTTCACTTAAAAAAAAAAATCTCATTTGGTGAAGCATGTATTCATCTTGGAGAAGTGACCACAGTTTCATGTTTAAAATACTTTTTTATTGATATACAATATTTTATGGATTTATGGGGTACGTGTGATATTTTGTTACATGCATAGAATGTGTGATGAGTGAGTCAGGGTTGGTGACTCAACTAGAAAGGCTCGGAAGCAGTGTCTCTCATAAAATTACAACCAGGATGTCAGTGGAGGGTGGGGAGGCAGGGGCTGGAATGCCCACTTCTACGGCGGCCACTCCCATGGCTGTCGGCAGGACGCCTCACATCCTCACTGGCTGTTGGCAAGAGGACTCAGTTCCTCACCATGTGTACCTCCTGCTTAGGACTGCTTGAGTGTCTTCGTGACACAGTGGCTGGTTTTCCCAGAGTGAGGGATTTAAAGAGTAAGGGGCTGGGCACGGTGGCTCATGCCTGTAATCCCAACACTTTGGGAGGCTGAGGCGGGTGGATCACCTGAGTTTGGGAATTCGAGACCAGCCTGACCAACACAGAGAAACCCGTCTCTACTAAAAATACAAAATTAGCGGGTGTGGTGGCGCATGCCTGTAATCACAGCTACTCGGGAGGCTGAGGCAGGAGAATCACTCGAACCCAGGAGGCAGAGGTTGCCATGAGCCGAGATCATGCCACTGCATTCCAGCCTGGGCAACAAGAGTGAAACTCCATCTCAAAAAAAAAAGAGTAAAAGGGATGCAGCAATGTTTGGATCCCAGGCCTCAGAAGTCGCGCTCTGCCTTCTCTGCAATACGAGACACAAATCATACCTGTTCAGAGTGGAAGGGGATTACACAACGGTTTGAGAACCAGAAGGCAGAGATCACAAGGGACCCTCTGAAGACTAGCTACTATAGGTATATACTTTTCTTAGTTTGTGTAAATCTTATTACAGCAAAATGGGACAAAACCGGATGAAGGAGATAACTATTGCACTGTGTGGTGTTCAAAACGTGTTACTATTTTTCATCAAAACTAAAATTCTATCACCTGAAGGACAAACTGTTATTTTTTGTACCTTTAAAAAGTAAATAGGCCGGGCGTGGTGGCTCACGCCTGTAATCCCAGCACTTTGGGAGGCCGAGGCGGGCGGATCACGAGGTCAGGAGATCGAGACCATCCTGGCTAACATGGTGAAACCCCGTCTCTACTAAAAATACAAAAAATTAGCCGGGCGAGGTGGCGGGCGCCTGTAGTCCCAGCTACGCAGGAGGCTGAGGCAGGAGAATGGCGTGAACCCCGGGGGGCGGAGCCTGCAGTGAGCCGAGATTGCGCCACTGCACTCCAGTTTGAGGTTTTATTTTCTAGTTATTGAGAATACTATTTTATACTTATATTTAGTGACTGTCATAGAATTACTCTTGTGTCTTAATGAGAAAGAAAATATAAGAGAAAGAAAAATTCAGTCTGAATGTTCACATTGCATGCCTATATCAAAATATCTCGTGCATCCCACAAATATAGATGCCTACCATGTACCCACAAAAATTAAAAATTAAAACAAATTTAGTTCTGCCTGGCTGACAGTAACTGCAAGATGCATTTCTAATTTCAGAGATGTTAAAATATGAAAAATAGGCATCTTTAAGGAATGATATATAACTTTCTTTTAAACTTCCCAACAGCCCTGTGAAACAATGATTGTTTTTACAGAAGAGGATGCCAAAATTTAATTAGATAAAATTGCTTCCTTAAAGTCACACATCTAGTTAAGACAGAACAGGTACTCGGCTCCAGGTTCCTCTGACTCTACAACCAAAGCACATAACTCCTTCATGCTCCTGCCTCTCAGGTCAGTATGGTCATCCTCATTGCCGGCATCACCGACACCCTTATCAACACTGTCATGGACGCAATCATCGCTGTTGTCACCTCTATCATTCCTGTCACCACTGTAATTATTATGGTTTTTTTATCATTGTCACTGCCACCATAATTGTTGTTGTCAACATCATCATCATCATAGCTAATATTTACTGAGCATGTACTATGTGCTAAGCTCTGTGCTAAGGGCTTTACATGGTTTGCCTCATAACTACCCTATAGGTAGGTTTATCATTACCCTATTCTACAAATATTAATAGTGAGGCTCAATAAGATTAACTAACTTGTTCTAAGTTATTCAGCGGAGGTCTGAATGGCAGGGTTGAATTCAAATCCACTGACTATAGAAACCACACACAGTATCTGACTCTAGAAACTACTACAAGCCGGGCGTGGTGGCTCACGCCTGTAATCCCAGCACTTTGGGAGGCCGAGGCGGGTGGATCACGAGGTCAGGAGATCGAGACCATCCTGGCTAACACGGTGAAACCCCGTCTCTATTAAAAATACAAAAAATTAGCCGGGCACGGTGGCTCACACCTGTAATCCCAGCACTTTAGGAGGCCGAAGCGGGCAGATCACACGAGCTCAGGAGTTCAAGATCAGCCTGGGTAACATGATGAAACCCCATCTCTACAAAAAATACAAAAACTAGCCAGGCATAGTGATGTGTGCCTGTGGTCTCAGCTACCCAGAGGGCTGACATAGGAGGATAGCTCAAGCCCAGGAGGCAGGGACTGCAGTAAGCAGAGATCACACCACTGCACTCCCGCCTGGGTAATAGAGTGAGACCCTGTCTCAGAAAACAAGAAAAGATAAGGAAGTACTACTGTGTACAGTATTAAATACAGTATACAGCAAATCATAGGGCCTCAGTAAGTGATGTATATACTTGCGCCTAACCCAGTGAGTGGCATATAGGCAATAAACAATTACAAAAACAACACCAATCATCGAAGCTAATGTTCATTGAGCAATTACTATGTGCCAGGCATGATGCTAAATGCTTCACACAGTTTATTGCTGTTAGTCCTCATATTACCCTTATGAGGCAGGTACAATTTTTATCCTCAGTTTACAGGTGAGGACATTGAAGGGTAGAGAAATTAAGAAAGTGTTCAAGGTTGCACTATCAGTGAATGACCCAGCCATAGTTCAAACCCAAACAGTGTCATTTAAAAGCCCATGTTTTTGATTACCAATACAATATTGTCTCCTACAAGAAATGTTATGAGCGAATTTGTTTTCATTGATTCACCCCACAAATATTGTCTGAGTACACACCATAGGTCATGTGTTTGCCAAGTGCTATGGATATAATAAAGAATAAGAAAAAGATAGACCTCTCCTCCATGGAAATTACAGTGTGGACAAAGTACCCATAAAAACAAAAGCTACGAAGACCGTGTAGATACAGGGATGTTCAATCTTTTGGCTTCCCTGGGCCACATTGGAAGAAAAAGAATTGTCTTGGACCACACATAAACTACACTAACACTAACATTACTTGATGAGCTACTGAAAAAAAAAAAAAAGTCCATGCACAAATCTCGTAACGTTTTAAGAATGTTTATGAATTTTGTTGAATTTTAAGAATGTTTATGAATGTGTTGGGCTGCATTCAAAGCCATCCTGGGCCACATGTGGCCTGTGGGCTGCAGGCCCTGGAGAAGTTGATGTAGAAATTTGGTGATATTAACAGAACACTCATATTTACATCCTACCCTTCCCAAAACTCCACTAAGAAGATGCTGAGATGGTAATGATGATGACTAATATTTACTGAATGTTCTCTGGGTGCCAGACATTAATCTGGGCACTTTACATGTGTTGTCACTTTTCAGCCTTATAACAATCCATTTTACAATTGAAGAATCTAAGGCAAAGAGAGGTTGACTAACTTGTCCAAAGTCACATAGTTAGTATATGGCAAAGCAAGTGTAAGAACTTAAAGCTCATGCTTTAATGCATCTCTTTCCACAGTAAAGGAGAAAAAAATATATATATTCTCACAAACAGAGACATCAGGACAAGGGATGTCCTGAATGGGAAAGATCAACAGTTTTGAGGAATGAGAAACACAGCAGAGGGAGTGACTTCTTTAGCAGGGCAGAGAAAGCTGTGAATAAAAGCAGAGGGCTGAGAATAGACCTGCCTCTCCCCACCACAGGGCGTCAGAGAAACTCATAAACTGGGGACATCTGATATCACGGAGTGTGGGTGGGGGACACAAGAGCAACCCTGGAGGCTAAGATGGAATTCAATATTTATAACAGTCAGCGCCTTCACCTACTCCCACACACAGAGTGCCAGAAACCAGGCACTGACCCTCCACCCCAAGGAGAGGTTGGCAGGGAGACTTACCAGCTTCCCATGTTTCCCTCCACACGGACGCAGAACACACTCTGGCCTTGCCCACCCTGCCACTAGCCTCTCCCACAGGGCAGCAAAGGTGAGTCTGGGAGAAAGAACCAGTCAGACTTAGTTCAGCTCCACCCTTTCCTCCCGGGAGTGAGTCTTTCCAAGACAGAGCATGTTTTTTTTCTACCCCTCAGTGAGAACAGTCGTACCATGGGAGGAGTCCTGTCCCAGTTCAGCATTGCCTGTGATTGGCTGCCTAAGTCTCCCAGTTCTGGGGTTGAGTTTGCAGGCCCACTGGACTCTTAGACTAAACTGCATCCTCTACCTGAGTCTTCAATTGTTTAATAAAAGTGGTTTCTTGATCTTTCATCTGCCTTACCTCTTTTCCCACATTATTTCTCAATATGCCTAAAGTTTGGGTTAATTTTTTAGAAAGGAAAGAGAAAGGGAGGAAGAAAGAGAAAGACAGAGACAGAAAGGGAGAAAGGAGAGAAAAAGAAAGAAAGAAAGAGAGAGACAGAAAGAGAGAGAGAGAGAGAAAGAAAGAAGAAAAAGAAAGAGAAAGAAAGAAAAGAAAGAAAGAAAGAACGAAAAAGAAAGAAAGAAAGAAAGAAAGAAAAAGAGAGAGGGAGGGAGGAAAGGAGGGAGGAAGGAAGGAAGGAAGGAAGGAAGGAAGGAAGGAAGGAAGGAAGGAAAAAAGAAAAGAAGGAAGGGATTTGTGCTAAATGTCATCCTTGGAGAGCTATGAGAAGATAATGTATCCATAAAACAAGAATTTATTAATCAGTGAGGAAAGAAGAGCTCTTAAAAAATAAAGCTAGAGCACACAAAGTAAAAATGTCCATGGAACTTTATCTTTCCATGAATATAAAGTTCATCCCAGTTTCCTTCCCGCAAAGATAGCAAATAGAGATCAGGAAATAAAAATTATGGGCAAAAGCAAGACATGAGAGAAAGATTAACCCAGAAAACCTAACAGTCAAACAATAGGAATAGAAGTTTCCGTTCCAGACAAACAGAAAACAACAGGTAAAGAAAAATACACACACACACACACACACACACACACATTTATACACATACATACAGGAGTAAAAGCTAGCAGCCTGTAGATTGAAAGAATATACGAGGAAGCCAGCATCAGAAGCAAAAATAGAGCTAAATCATCACAGAACTTTACAAATCATGAATAAATAAAAGATCTTAAAAAGATTTTAGAGGCCGAGTCTGGTGGCTCATGCCTGTAATCCCAGCACTTTGGGAGGCCGAGGTGGGTGGATCACAAGGTCAGGAGTTTGAGACCAGCCTGACCAAAATGGTGAAACCCCCTCTCCACTAAAAATACAAAAATTAGCCAGGTGTGGTGGCACACGCCTGTAATCCCAGCTACTCAGGAGGCTGAGGCAAGAGAATTGCTTGAATCCAGGAGGCGGAGGTTGCAGTGAGCCAAGATTGTGCCATGGCACTCCAGCCTGGGCGACAGAGCAAGACTCCAACTCAAAATAATAATAATAATAATAATAATAATATTTTAGAGGGAAAAAATGGTGGAGGAAATGCTAAAGTCAGACTTCTCAGCCTCAATATTGAAGAGGATCTTTACAAAGTATTATGAAACTATTACCAAGATACATTGTTAACTGAAAAGCACAAGGTGCAGAACAATGCACTTAGTGTGCTACCAACTGTGTTAAAAGAGAAAAAACAAAGAGAAGAGAAAACAAGGGAAGAGGGATGCTTGAGTGTGCACAGACTATTCCCGGAAGTATATAAAAACTGGTAGAAATAATATCATGGACATGTACTATTTGAAATTTTTTGTCATGTGTTTGTATTGCCTCTTTAAAAAATGGATGGGATAAAGATGACATACAGCCTTGGACTATGTCCATAATAAAACATCCAGGAGCCTGGCGCGGTGGCTCGTGCCTATTATCCTAGCACTTTGGAAGGCCAAGGTGGGTGGATCGCTTCAGCTCAGGAGTTCAAAACCAGCCTGGGCAACATGGTGAAACCCTGTCTCTGCAAAAAAATACAAAAATTAGCCAGGCATGGTGGTGAGCACCTGTAGTGCCAGCTACTCAGAAGGCTGAGATGGGAGAATGACTTGAGCGTGGGAGGCAGAGGTTGCAGTGAGCCATGATTAAGCCACTGAACTCCAACCTGGTGACAGAGTGAGACCCTGTCTCAAAAAAAAAATTAGGAAAATACATTATATAAAATTGATGTATGTGATGATTATAACTACCGTAGTGTCACTGATTGTAAGATGCACATTTTTTTCACACATCTCTGAAATTCAGCTATGTATTAAAATCAACAGTGTGCTATCCATCTTATGACAGATCATATTGGCATGAGTGTTTCTTATTTAGAGAACATAAAATAAAAGGTATCTTACCATTAATGGCATCTTACAGTTTGTGACGTTTGTATATTCATTCTCTATTGCTACGTAACAAATTATCCCATGACTTAAAGGATTAAAACACCATTAATTATTTACAGTGTTTGTTGGTCAAGAATTCAGGCACAACTTAGACTCTGCCCTAGAATCACCCACACGCTGCTATGGAGGTGTTACCTGGGGCTGGGGTCATCCCAAGACTTGACTGGGGAAGAGTCTATTTCCCAGCTCACTGGTTGTTGGCAGGATTCAGTTCTTTCTGGTTTGTTGGATTGACAGCTTCAGATCCTCACTGGCTGTTGGCCAGAGGTGACCATCATTTCTTTGCTCCATGGCCTTCTGCAGAGGGCAGGTCACACACAGCAGATGGCTTTATGTAAATGAGTAAGTGAGGGAGCAAGAGAGGGCAAATAAGAGAAAAGTCACAGTTTTTTGTAACTTAATCTCTGAAGTGACACGCCATTACTTTTGCCATTATTCTATTAGATATAAGTCACTAGGTTCATCTCACACTTTTATTCCACGAGGGCATGAAAACCAGGAGGCAGAGGTCACTGAGAGCCCTTTTAGAAGCTGCTTACCATAATATGTAAAAATATATGTATATGGACAAAAAAATAAAGCATTTGGAATTAAGCTTTGTCAAGTTGTTGGTGCTTTAAACCAAAACTGGCAAGTCAAGGAAAAGCTTATTTTTCATGCTGTTGCTCTCAGAAAAATCTACTAGTGTGATCCTTTGAAGGAGTGAGATAAATCCCAGGGACCTGGAAGTCTTTGTCCAGAGTGAGGCCACACTTCCCATGCTGACATAAAGTCAGAAGGAGCAGTTGCAACCTCGGATCTGTGGGTGACTTTGGGCAGCTATGGGGAAGACAGGCAACTGGCTGCAAAGAACCATAGTTAGAGCCACAAAGGCCTCCCTGCCAATAACGGCTCCCCCAAGCCATCGTGTAAATCATGCTTGGAGGTGAAGGCAATGAACATTCCAAATCTTCACAGCTTCAAACCTCTTGATTTTCTGCCACATCTATTTTGCCAATTCTTGACCCTGAATCAAGCCAATCATCCATTTTCTTTGTTTCTGCTCCTGGATTGTCAAACATTGCTGGAGGAAATTCCAAAACCATGCTAATTCATTCTGCTACAAATCCAGGCTTCACAGCCTGGGCAAGACACCATGTGACTCATGCCCAGTGAACTCCCTTTCTTATCCCCTGCAACAGCAAGGAAATGATTGCATGTGTGTGTCTTCACAGATAGGTAGGTAGGTAGGTAGGTAGGTAGGTAGGTAGGTAGATAGATAGATAGATAGATAGATAGATAGATAGATAGATAGATAGATAATAGAATGACAGGTGGATAGATTAATTTATAATAAAGACATAGAATATATAGTATATGTTGTCTGTAATATTCATAAATGTATATATGGTACATACTGATATAGATTTCTAGATATATAGAAATATAAAATCAGATAGTGATAAGTGCTCTAGAAATGCAGATACACTGTTCAAACTCACCACATTCCTTCATAAAGAAGATTTCTTCATAAATGCTATTGCCCTGTTAAGAAGGCTCTTACAGGCACTCTTTTGCATCAACTATCCTTTCTCATAGGTAACATCTTGATTCAAATGTTCTTTCACTAAAAAGGCCTTCCCTGACCACCCATCTCAACACATTAAGGTGCCCCAGGGCATTGTTTTAAACTCACATGGAGCATTCTGGGATATTTTAAATCTTCAAGGAAAACACAATGATGGCTGGCATCTGTGGAACACTGGGAGAATTCCTAGTCAGAGGTGCCTAACAGTTTCCACATGAAGTCACTACATTCCTTTTGATGGTGTCATATTTTGGCGAAGTTGGCTTTGGGGTGGTAGATGTGATCTAAAAAGCGAGTACCACATGAAAATCAGTGTGGAAAAAGAAATGAGGGTGGCAACGTCCAATCTGCTTCCAAGGTTCGAGAAGCTGTGCAGTGCCCAACAGGCATGCACATGTTACTAGGAAGTAACCATGGTCTTTAAGAATAAAATAAATACATGTTTTCATTCTACAGTGTGCCCTGTGTATCTTTTTAAGCAGCTACTAAATTGTTAGGACATGAAAATTTATTAAAATATCAGGACCTAACTACTTAATAAATGGAACTCTTAGGTATTTATTTTGCCATGGGGCACTGTAAAAGAATTGCTAAAACACTAAGGCCTCTGTGAATCCCAAAAGTTTAGGAATCTCTGCTCTAGACTCTTATCACCAGTACAATCTGCCCTTGTAATGCTCTTTACCTTCCCTCACTAAACAATCATTGTATTTGGTTGCAGTTGCTTAAGTAGCAAAGTGTTTGGAGCTGTCAGCTGCTAGTATAGATCACACCTCTCTCTCTCTCTCTCACACACACACACACACACACACACACACACACACACACACACACACAACACACACACACACACACACACACACACACACACACACACACACACAATTAGGGAATGGACCAAAAGAAGTGATGAAGGACACATGAATGGGAATGAAGCAATGTCTGTGCACCGTCCACCTCACCAGGTCCCTTGGAGCTCCAGAATATGGAGTGAAGACATTAGAGACAAGCCATGACAGCTGCTGTGAAACTCTGGACAATAGAAGAGAAACTTGATGAGTGCAGGAGACAAGGCATAACACAAAGTATACACAAAGCCCTAACCTGAGTCGCACCCTTGCGTGCGACATTGATGGTCTCGTGAGCACTGGTTTTTTGTGCAATGGGAATAGAACAAAGGGAAGCCGGAGGCAGAGTATGGGTGTAACATATGCAATGTGGTGAATGCAGGAGAGAGATCTGTTTCTGGGCCCATCCCCTTGGAGATATTTCCTAAGTATCTAGGACACTGCGTGGATGAGAGTTGAGGCCCTGTCACTCACAAATGAGAACAGTTTGGATCACTTGTAAGCTGTATGAGGACCAGGACCAGGTCGGACCTCTCTGCTGCTATCTCTGTACCCTAGGACAGGGCTCACCCCATAGTAAATGCTCATCTATTTGTTTTTGTCTATGTGGGTTTGTTTGCTTCTAACAGTCTTGAAAAAAAAAAAAAAAGCACAGATATTTCCAACCTACCAAACTCCATATATCCTGAAACAAACATTGCCTTGGAATGTCCTTTAACTCCCCCATGTCCTTTGATACTTCATATCTAACCTTCCATGGTTTCTATCTCCAACATTTCTCTTGAATACTGCCTTATTCAGGTCTTCATTTCCTCTTGCCTCAAGCCCTTCCTCCATTCTAACCCATCCTACACACTGCTTTCTGATACTCAGTTTCTCACTCCCCTGCTCAGAAACCTCCCATGGTTTCCTATTGCTTGTCTAATAAAGATCAAATTCCCTGGTAAATCTTATGACGGTCTTCACGTTCCGGTCCCTTACAACTTCAGTTTCTTCAATTTCCCTCACCCTTCGCTGACTACCACCTGCCCTAATGTTTGCATGTCTGTATTGCTATTCATGCCATTTCCTCTCTTTCATGCTAGCTTATAAGTTCCTTGGATCTTCAGGCATGTTCTTTTTTTTTTTTTTTTTTTTTTTTGACAGAATCTCATTTTGTGGCCCAAGCTGGAATGCAGTGATGTGATCTCACTCACTGCAACCTCTGCCTCCTGGGTTCAAGCAATTCTTCTGCCTCAGCCTCCCAAGTAGCTGGGATTACAGGCACCCACCACCATGCCTGGCTAATTTTTGTATTTTTAGTAGAGATGTGATTTCATCATGTTGGCCAGGCTGGTCTCAAACTCCTGACCTCAGGTGATCCTCCTGCCTCGGCCTCCCAAAGTGCTAGGATTACAGACATGAGCCACCATGCCTGGCCATGTTCTTTATCTTTATATATCCTGTGCCCTTGTCCCTGATACAATTCCTCGTTTTGGGGAGGAAACTTCATCTGCCTGCAAGCCATGGGAAGGACGTCAGTTAGAGCTAGACTGCAGGACTCTCCCTGCCTTCCTCAGTGACTCTGCCCAGAGAAGAAGAGGTGACTTATCTGATTCATGAGTTTGGCGAAAGGATCTGAGTTTGCTTAACTTAGCACCCCCCGATCTCTCCTTGAAAATCCAGCCACCTATAGGAAACCTGCTTTCTCAGTATATCTTCATTTGTTCTTGGCCATCCGGAAAGAACAAATGAGGATATACTGAGATGTCTGTAATTGCGACAGGATTATTCCTGCATAAAAGGCCTCCAGTTTGGGGGACGGATATAAATTTGACTCAGGGTAGTGCATGCAAGCCTCTTGGCTAGATCTAAGCTATGCCCTATGATATAGAGCTTTATGAGTAACAAAAGGGATATTTTTATCTACATCTGTTTGATTCTTATGTCTATTTTTCAACACATTCCAATTGAGGCAGGTTGGAAGGATGTTGTTTTTTAGGTCATCTCAAACCTAACATCTCATACATATTACGCATATGCTATAGGTGTCTCAATTTAACTGACTTGAATTCTATCCCAGAGGCATATTTTCCATTTTCTCATCCTGAGTAAGATTGAGCAAACAAAGCCTTACTTTATAAATAGTATAACAGTAACATGGCATCTTTCAACTCAGGAAATTGAAACATTTAAGGCTTGAGAAACATCATTTATTTCACAAACAGCATGAGGTTGGGAAAAGCCAAAAATGGATTTTCCATGTCAAATTTCTCTTCATCTGTAACCCTGCCCTTCTCACAGAAATTTATAGGCTTCTGGCTTCCTTTCTCTTTGGTCATTAAATTTAATTTCCCAGGACTTGTGTTTTTGTTTGGGGTTTGTTTACTTTTTCTAGTTCCTATTCTAAACTTGGAGAATGTTCCCCATTCTTGATTTTATAGATCTTCTCCTCTCATTTTAATCTGTCACTTCTAACCTATTCTTTTCCTCTACCTCTCCTCTCCTCTTTTACTTCTTAATAAATTCCACAGATGACCAGGCCTCCTGATTCTCTAAATGCTATTTTAAGCCTTTGTATTTCTTTTGTTATGCTTTCAAAATACAGGCAAACCTACCTTTATCCATCCTTCCCTCCAGCCTTGGATTGTATGCCTGTCTTCCTCTCTTCTATCCCCCATAGTACCTAGTATATCCACTTTTCTCCATTCCTCTTACATCCTTTCTATCTATTTTTCTCCACTGATTCCTTCCCCCCTACCTTTAAACATAGCCAAATATATGTGTCCATTATCATGCTGCTATAAGGACATACCTGAGATTGAAAAAGTTTAATTGGCTCACAATTCAGTATGGCTTGGGAGCCCTCAGGAAACTTACAATCATGGTGGAAGGGGAAGCAAACACATCCTTCTTCATATGGCAGCAGCGAGGAGAAGTGCCAAGCAAAAGGGGGAAAATCCCCTTATAAAAACATCAGATCTCGTGAGAACTCACTATCACAAGAACAGCATGGAGGTAACTGCCCCCATGATTCAATTATCTCCACCTAGTCCCTCCCACAACATGTGGGGATTGTGGGAACTACAATTCAAGATGAAATTTGGGTGGGGACACAGCCAAATCATATCACCAGGCTTCCCTGCCTTGAAAAAAAAAAAAACCTCTCATTTCTCACTTTATTTGCAGTCCCCTCCCACCTCTAGCTATCTTACCCTTTCACTCACCTTCTCTTCACTCTCAGAAAACTAAAAACATCACCCCACATGTTCTACCTGTATTTCCACACTGTTGGATTTCTCCATAGCTCCCTGACCTTCTGCTTTCAGCCTAATCACTCAACTGAAATAATTGCTGTTAGAGTTCAAGAACAATTTCTTCATTGTCACTCCTCAGTCTTTCTTCAGTCCTCATTTGTCTTGACATCTTTGCTACATGTGACATTGTTGATCATGTTCTGACCTTAGCCTCATGTTCTTTCTTTTAAAACTGTGGTTCAATCCTAAGTCTTGGTGAACTCTGTGGCAGGCACTTTCAGTTGCCATTCTCACCGTCTATCAACAACTGATCAGCCCCAATCATGGGAGACTCTTCCCCTTTGGCAGCGATTGATGTAAGGGCAGGCACATGGCCCATTTATGCTCAATGGTAAAAGGAAGACCTCCAAGAGGGTCTTGGGAAATATTTGACTCCCTATAAAAGGCACATAATGAGAAAAAAAACATTTCTTCCTGCCCTTCCCTTTCTTCTTGAGATATTCCCACATTAAAAACATAAAGCATTGAGCTGCATCATCCTGCCACCATGAGAAAAGGCCAAGAAGAATATGGAAGCCAGTGCTGTGTCCTGACATCTGGAACTGCCAAGTCAATGTTACAACTACACACATACTGGAATGACAACAGGTATAGATATAAGTAGGGAACTATTGGCTAAGTTTGTATTATTTGCAACCAAATACATTGAAGCATTCCTCTGAAACTTTCTGCCATCCATTTTCACAGAATATATTGTGAGGTCTATGCTGGCCTTATGAAAATCTTTATTTCCAAACTTCCCCACCTCCTAGACTCTCAGGGCACCATTGTTTCCACCTGGATTTCATACCATCAGCTTAATGCAACATATGCAAATCCAACTCATCAGTTTTCGCCTAACATCAAGAAGGCTTTTATCATTTTCATTAAGATGAAGAACCCCATTGAGCTTTGTTAAAAGGACATGAGTTCCAAGAGCTCCAAAGTAGGGGGTATAGTACAGATAGGTGAGACAGACAGAATTTCAGATTTGTCTTCATATGGCTTAGTTCTGCCTGGGTGTTCTGGCCATTTCACAATGGCATGGATGAAACACACAGTACACAGTAAGACGTGGCCAATGATAAAGCCAAAGTAGAAGTAGTTGTCAGATCATGAAAGATGCCTTCTGAAAGAGCTTGGCCTTAATAGTGTAGATGGTGTAAGACTCTTAGCTGTGGACAAAGATGATCAGATTCGTGTTTTGCAAAAATAGCTTCAGCAACGTTATGAAGGATGGATCAGAATGTTCAAGACTGAGATTCGTAAAGCAAAATAAAAATTCTCTAGTCAGAAAATCATGAGGTCCTGAACAAAGACTCTGAAAGTGGCAATGGAGGGGAAAGGATATTTTTGAAAAATAATTAGGAGAGAATTCATAAGATTGAGTATGGAAATTGAGGGAAACAGAAAAGCATAAAATGAGAACGTAGGTTGACCAAGTAGTTAATGGCATAATTGTATAAATGGGAAGATTGTAATTATTGTGGGTCAATATACTGGAGTCCAGTTTAGCACATGTTCAAATTGAGTTGCCCATGTAACATACAGGTGGAAATATCTAGTAGCCAGGGAAATATATGTTTCCAAAACTCAGAAGAAAGATTTGGAAACACAGGTTTGGGAGTGTGAAAGATACTGGGATGTACATGCTCAATACCCATCCCAAACCTCTTCTTGCATGCTTTCCTCTCCTGCAGAGGCTAGAATGTTAAAAAATATATATATATATGTTTCTTAGTTTCCCTAGTAACTAGATGTAGCTATGTGACTATGTTCTGTTCGTTAATGTTAAGTAGGAATGCTGTGTGGGACTTTTAAGAAAACTACTTGAACTAGTGTAACTCAAATGGGAGGTAGACTCTTTGCCCTCTCACTCTTCCTTTTTTCTTCTGCTGAGGTCAAGAATGTGATAGCTGGAGCTCCAGCAGCCATTTTGGCCATGATGTGACCTTGAAGATGGAAACCATATAGCAGGAAAATAGAGCAGAAAGATAAGAGGACCCTTGATTCCTAATTACTGTGGAGCCTCCGTACCAACCCTGGACTGAGCACCTCCAGACTTGTTTTACATGTCAAGTTTTATTTGGGTTTTATGTTTTATCCCCCAAAGTACAATCCTAAATGATACATTAAATCACTATCTGTTTATAGGTAATCCCCACAGAGGATAAGAGGTCACGTTAGAGCCATGGAAGTGGAAGAGATCTTCCAGAAATAATCTATACAATGGGGAGGAAAATAAGCACCAATTTCTGGAGAACCTCAATGCAAAAAGCAGAGGGAGAGAAGTCAGCCAATGAGACTTGGAAGGAAGAGACAGAAAGAACGATGTGTCAGACCTAGAGATGGCCTGCTCAGGTTCCTAGCTACAAGAAGTGTGAGTCAAGAAAGGACTCACTGCCTATCTGAAAGGAGTGGGATTGGTTGACAGCCTCCAGCTGTCATTGGTTGACAGCCTCCATCATGGTCTACCTCCGTTTTAAGGTCATACTATTCTTGGGCTAGCTCCTGGCCAATCACTGAGTAACACGGTAAGTGAAGATCACTTCTCAGTGCAGCTCTGCCAATGAGTGAACAATGCATGGCACAAAACTTCCACCCAAAACTGGACTTCTCTAACAGGCCCTCTTTGTTCCAGAGCTCTCCATCGGGCTGATAGAGCCCATCAGACCTGCATCACAGGCAGATAGTTCCTTCTGCCCAGTTAATCTTTTGACGACCTAACTCTGTTTCAGCATCTTCTTGCCAGAAAACCCAGCTGGATATTAAGAGGCTGTACAAGTTAACATGTATTATTTGATTTGATTAAATATGTATAAAATCATTTACTTTCAAAGTGAAGAGGTAGGTTAATGATTTCTTCAACTTACCAAAACTATCAGACACAGATGTTCTTACTGAAAGCAGTTCACTTTCCAATTCATGTGCTCAGTCCTCTCTGGGTTTTTATCTCTCTTAACCCAGAATAAAACCATACTCCATCAACAGTCCTTCCAAAATGTCCATTTCTGTTGTCTTACTTTCAATTTAAGTTTTATCTTGCAATCAAATATGTAGGAAAAATGAGTAAGAATGAATTAACAACATCACAAGTAAAGGAATGCATTTGAGGCCCTTTGTGTGCATCGTTACCGAATACTGTCCAGATTCAGCTATAGTATGGTATAAATCACAATCATTCAACACATAACTCCATATGGCAAAAGCTCAATATAATAAGATTAATTTATAAGGCAGGTATTAAATATGTTCCCAGAACATAATGGCCAAGAGTATTGTCAACAGAATTCATTGAAAAGGTCCTTGTTTCTGAGAATCCAACCATTTATTTCACAAAGATAAAGGTTCATTTTCTCTTCCTTCCTTTTATATCAATCATCACTTAGCACAAATTAATCTCTCAAGCAAAGCATGAATACCTGCAAATATGTTGGCATTTCCTTCTTATAAGAAAAGCAACAAAGCAGATAAAAATCTGCTTTCCTCAATTTCAGAGAGCCACTATTATTGGTGTACTATTGAAAACCTCTGATGTTCTCTTTGGAGGTCAGCAAACTACCACCCACAAGCTAAATCTGACCACTCATCTGTTTTATATATAAAGTTTTATTGGCACACATTCCTGCCCATTAGTTTAAATACTCTCTATGGCTGCTTTTGTAGTACAAGAACAGAGTTGAGTCACTGCAACAGAAACCATTTGGCCTACAAAACCTAGAATATTTATTATCTGTCCCTTAACAGAAAAGATTTGCCAACCCCTGTTCTAGTTTAAAAATTATCATGTACTTTTATATTTCAGTTATTTATCCACTCATTTCACTGATATTTTAACATGTTAACATCACAGTTAATAGGTGTCAATCTGAAATCAGATAACTCTTTTTAAAGATCATAATGCATGCTCTTTTTCTTTGATTAATAGGTGGTTATTATTTTTAATTAATCTATTTTTTTAATTATCTTCTACCCAGATGACATTTGTGTTTTTTCTCAGATGACATTAGAATCTTGACTCCAACACTTGATATTCGGCCATGTTTTAAGACAGAGGTTTAAACTTCGGGTTTTGGAATAAATAAATTAATTAATTAATTTTAAAAAAGGCTAGTCCCCAAAAGAGACTGGAAATAAAATATCTACTGCTTTAAGAGAAATAAAAAAATGAGTATGCCGTAATTCCAATGTTTTTCTGTCTTTCCTTTTGAAAAGATTGCCTCTTTAAATAAAAGAAAGAAGATGACAGCCTTTTAAAATGCCTTTTATCTTCAGATCTTTTGACGTCACAGACCTTCCTATTTTAATGGAGCAGCACCTTCTAAAAATTCATCAATGAATCATAACACAAAAAGGAAGGGGAAGAGGAGGTCCGGAGTGCAGGAAGATTCCAAACTGCTGTCCTAAATGGCAAGTGTTATGCAGACCACAAGTTTGCTCAATTCAGAGATGCCCAGAAGGCTAAGCGTGGATTTCTGGTTATCAGCTTCCGTGTGTCAGCTTTCGGCTGGGAGGTCTGTAGCTTACCCATAGAACATAAATTAACTTAGGTTTCTGTGTGATGACTTTGCCCTCATCCTGAGGCTCTTTATTTTCTCTTACTGTTTCCTTCTCTGTAGTGCACACAACTACTTGGAGCTTGTGAACCATGGGTTCAATCATAACTTCAAGATGACCAAATCAGCATTTTTGAATGTAGTCTCTCAGTTTTCATATGCCAAGTACATTTTTACTTTCCTTTTATTTCTAAAGTAGTGTAAAGATCTTTGCCTAAAAATCATAAAATACTAGTAAGTAAAAAAAGGAAAAAGAAAATTCAGATTATTCATAAATCCCACCACCCAAAGAAACCAATGCAAAATGTTGCCATATATTTATTTATGCATGCAATGGGTTGAGTGGTACTCATCCCTCACCTCACCTTCCAAAAGATACATCCACCCAAAACTTGTAAATGTAACCTTATTTGGGAAAAGGGTCTTTGCAAAGACAAATGTAATTATGTTAAGGATCTCAAAATGAGACAAGTCTGGATTATCTTGTAGGCCCTATATATAATGACAAGTGTTCTGATTTCAGACTCCTGGCATCCAGAATTCTGGAAGAGCACATGTCTGGTTGCTTATGGCAACTTCATAGCAATTTGTTACAGTAGCCTGAGGAAGCTAATATATTTATTCAGTAAATATTTATTGAACGATTGTAACTCAGATATTTTACCAAGGAGCTGGTGTATGACACACCAAACAGGCTGGGTGTGGTGGCTCACGCCTGTAATCCCAGCACTTTGGAAGGCTGAGGCATGTGAATCACAAAGTCAGGAGATCGAGACCATCCTGGCTACCACAGTGAAAACCCGTCAATACTGAAAATAAAAAAATTAAAAAAATAACAAACAGCTGAGCATGGTGGCGGGCACCTGTAGTCCCAGCTACTCGGGAGTCTGAGGCAGGAGAATGGCATGAACCCGGGAGGCAGAGATTGCAGTGAGCCAAGATCGCGCCATTGCACTCCAGCCTGAACAACAGAGTGAGACTCCATCTCAAAAAAAAAAAAAGAAGAAAGACTTCTCAAAGTTTTAATCGATGCATACATAGAAATATATATATAAATATGTTTTTAATGGGTAATGATATGATTGTTATTAACACATCTTTTCCATCTAGTGATATAAACATCTTTTTATGAAAATAAATAAATATAGCTTCATCTTATAGATGAACCATTATTTTGCTCAGTTTTCAATTTTCAAACATTACAGTTATTTCCATTTTTTCTATACTGTAATAACCATTTTTTATCTAAATATTTACATACGACTTTAATGATTTCCTCAGATTTTTATCAATGGAATTCAGAAGTCAAAGTCTGTACCAGTTACGAATTTGTTGCCTCTCAGTTCCAAACCTACCTTTCTCTGTTCGGCTTTATGAAACTGGAGCTGGACCCTCTAGACATTTCTCCTTTACCAGTTGTCACAATAATAGGCTTTGTCAATAGAGGGCGCTGGAGGAACTCTGCAAGGCAGTAGTGGCAAGAAGACACTTCTCTGGGTCCCAGTCCTCAATTTTATTTCAGCATGGGAGCCCTGCAGCCTTCACCAACTAGCTCCAACCACACTATCAAGTCACACTCCCCACCACCACCACTCTGTGGTTGTTTCCAAAGTAGCTCTGACTATGGCCTCAGGCATCTGTAGCCCTTCCCATGGGCTCTTTGACAGATCAACATGGCCTGCTATCCAGAAAGTTTTTCCAGTGGTAAACATGCGCTCTACAATGAGGTCTAAACTTCAGCCTTGGCTTAAGGGTAGGGGAACCCTCCTAGTCCTTAGATCCACTTTTCCTCAGCTTAGATGTAGCAGCTTCTTTATTTTATTTTTTTTTTTTTGCAGCTGCTACTTCTAGATCCCTTTTACAAGTAGATGTCTTATCACTTTTACTAGTTAATAATTCTTATTAAATTTTTCCTTTTCAAATAATTGGTATGCTTTTCATCTCCTAACTGGATCCTGACAGATATAAAGTCTGTATGCATTTACATTACCAAATTAACTTCCAGAACAGTTTCTTCAATTTACAATTTCTTCCCCAAGTCCTAGTCAATTCTGGATATTTTGTTCACTTTTTTTTTGCAATGAAAATGTGATAAGAAACAAATGATCTATTGTCAATTGTTTTAATTTGCATTTATCTGATTACTATTAAGGTAGAGGCAAAGCTACTTGAGTATATGTAGCGTTGGAAGGAGTCATATCAAACCAACAATGGTTACCTGTGGGGAAGAAAATCAGATAGGGAAGAGGAAGAAGAAAGGGAGACTTTCACTTATTACTCTAAAATTTTGTCTACTGTCCAAATATTTTACAAAGAGAGAATATTCATGTATTATTTGTAGAATTAAAAATAAATACATCATGAAGATATGGTGCTACCGGGTCCTCTGTCTGCTTAGATTCTACTGCTGCTAGTCAGAGTTACTGCCTTCCTTTGCAAAACTGAGCACTCAGCTTTGAAACTGGTTTGTCCAGACCTGATACCATGGGCTCCGGTTGTGTCCACTGACTTCTCCTTCTAAGACTGCATCTAGAACATCGAAGGGAAGTGAGGGCTTAGCATATGTGCCCAGTTATGGCAACTATAGTTCCTGACTCTTCTGGGATAGATGACTCATGATTTTTAATACCCTGTTTCATGAGTTTGACCCTAAGTCCAGATTTCCAGTTCATAAAATACGGCCAGCAACATCTGTGGAAGAACAGAGGGAGAGTGTAGAAGCCATGGGGTCCATTTGCCTTTTCCTAGTTATCAAGTGAACACAGTGGAAGGTTGTGAAATGTAGGACTTAGTCTAACCCAGAGAACGGAAGAGAGCATGACTGGTTCACCACAGACTTAGGCTGTAGTCACGTATCTATTTCTAAAATGATTAATCATCTTTTACACCTTTCATCCTTGCTTCCAAATTTAAAAAACAAAAGCAGCATGAAGAGAGTTAAGATGATGTCATTGTATCTGTCCCCACTGTAACTTATAATTTTATGATTCTTCATTTGTCAGAACTAAAATATCATAAAAACATAAATATTTGAAATTCTCCTTCCAAGACAGAAGAGTCCTTTAATTACTCAGCCAGCTAATAGATCTCCGTCAGGCTGAACTGCATTGGGAATGGAGAGGGAGACGGAAGCCATTAAGAATGGAGCCTATTGCCCTATGTATGAAAGGACTCAAGTGGGATGAAATAAAGAGAAGAGAACAGGCATGAGTCGGGAGGAGTTTATGGGAATTGGGGTGAGAGGGTAAAAAGGAAAAGGAGATTACAAAGCCTGAACTTTGTGAAGAGAGAGACATGTATTATGGATGTTTAGAAAGGAATACTAATAATTGTATACCTCCATAATGTAATTCTCCTCTTCCAGTCCCTCAAAAATTACTGAGTGAAGACCTATGTTAATTTTGAAAGCTTTTTGGAGTCATTTCTATTTATTTTAGCTGTATCGATGTTCTGACACTGAACTTTGAGCCAGACCAAGATATTTATTTGTGTTACATTTGTTTAATGTTTGTCTCACCCGCTAGCTGTGAATTCATACAGTGGATTAGGAGTTGCTAGAAAACAGTTATGATACTTTAAGACATGACATTCTAAAGACCCAAGAAGTCCCAGTTTCCCACCTTCTAAGAATAGCTGTACTGTCAAGGTAGTAAAAACTGAAACAAGGAAAACACATCTGTTGTTGTTCAGTCTGGCATGTAAAGATCACATAATATATGCAAGAGTTCTGTTCGGATGAATTGCACAGTCTGAAAGCAGCCACACATAAAATCTGTGAATTCCTTCCCCTTTTAAAATATAAATTCAGTTAATTTAAGTTGAAATTGCTCTTACACATATTCCTTGCCCTCTACCATGTATCTCCTTCAAAATAAAATAGAGCAAATTTCTTTGCTGCTCCTTATTAACCTGCTTCACCTTAATATCAAAGCCCAGTGCTTTCTTTCAATTGTCCCTTTAAAAACCTAGAATAGTCTAGGATGTGAGGTCACAAAATGAATCAAGTCAGATTTTTAATAAATATTGTAAATATGAAAAGTAAAGAGAATGAGTCATGTGATAGAGAATAATGTGACCAACATCCGTATAGCACTACCCAACTTTGTCAGATTTTAACATTTTGTAATATATGCTTCAGATCTTTTTTCTAAGAAATCATTTCAGTTACTGCTGAAGCCCCATGTATAATCTTCAACAAGCACTTTTTTCTCACTTTAATTCCATATGTAATCACTATGCTGAATTTGGTGTTTGCTAAGAACTGAATATCTGTGTTCTCCTCAAATTCATATGTTAAATCCCCAGTTTGATGGTATTAAGGGGTAGGGTCTTTGGGAGGTGTCTCAGTATTTCAGTGTTGCTGTAAAGAAATACTTGAAGCTGGGTAGTTTATAAAGAAAAGAAGTTTATTTGGCTCACAGTTCTGCAGACTATACAAGAAGTATGGCACCAACATCTGCTTCTGGTGAGGGCTTCAGGTTGCTTCCACTCATGGCAGAAGGTGAAAAGGAGCCAGTGTGTGCAGAGATTACATGGCTAGGGAGAGGAAGCAAAAGAGAGAGGGGAGGGAGATGCCAGGCTCTTTTTTAACAACCAGCTCTCATGGAAACTAATAGAATGAGAACAGTCTTCCTTACCCTCTCAGACATTAATATATTCATGAAGGATATGCTCCCATTACACAAACACCTCCCATTAGGCCCCACCTCCAACAATGGGGATAAAATTTCCACATGAGATTTGGAGGGGTCAAACATCCAAATCATACCAAGGGGTAATTAGAGTATGAGGATGGGGCCCTCTTAAATGGGATTAGTGCCCTTATTAGGGGATGAAAGGACCAATGCTCACTCTTTCTTCAACATGTGAGGATACAATGAAAAAAGGGCTATCTGCCAGGGAGAGTGTCCCCATCAGACACTGGATCTGCCAGCACCTTGATGTTGGACTTTTCAGTCTCCAGTACTGTGAAAAATAAATTTCTTTTATTTAAGCCACCCAATCTATGGTATATTTGTTATAGCAGCAGTCTGACTAAGACAGTATTCATTGTTCTCATGCATGTTTTTATAATTTTGCCAATTTTTTGTTTCTTTTTCAGAGACAGGGTCTCCAGGCACTGGAGTGCAGTTGCATGATCATAGCTCACTGTAACTTCAAACTCCTGGGCTCAAGAGATCCTCCTGCCTCAATCTCCCATGTAGCTAGGACTACAGATGAACACCATTGCACCTGACTAATTTTTAAATTTTTTTGTAGAGAGGGGTCCTATTATGTTGCCCAGGCTGGTCTCAAACTCCTGGCCTCAAGTGATCCTCTCTCCTTGGCCTCCCATAGTGCTGGAGTAATAGGTGTAAGCCACTGTGCCTGGCTAGTTTGCCAGTTTTGAAGGTTATCTAAATAGTATCATACTGCTACACACACACACACACACACACACACACACGCCATATTCATGGTTTCTTACAACCTAAAGATGTATCTTTGATGAGAAAATACAGTTGCACTTCCTTCATTTTAACTGCTCATTATATAATAATACCACAATTAACATATTTTCCTATAGATGGATGTTTACTTTTTTGTGCAATTATTTGCTATTATGAGCCAGACTACAGGCAAAATTCTTTTGGATGGAGGTATGCAACCTTTGTTTTTTATTTTATTTTATTTTATTTTGTTTTAACATAATTGAATAATAGGGCCAATAAAGTTGCCCTTTTTTAAATGTACAGTTCTGTCAGTTTTAACACATGGATGGATTCACATGACCACCATCGTGATAAGGATATAGAATAGTTCCATCACCCAAAACAACTTCCTAATGCTGTACCTTTGTAGTCATACCTTCATCATGGTCCCTAATGCCTGGCAGCCAATGATCTATTCTCTGTCACCATAGCTTTTCCATTTCTAGGCTATCATATAAATGTAATCATACAATATGTAACCTTTTGAGACTGGATTCTATCACTCAGCATAATGCCTTTGAGATGCATCAATGCTGTCATGTATACCCATATTTTGTTCTTTGTTGTTTCTAAGTAGTATTCCATTGTATGATGTACAACAGTTTATCTATTTGCCCATTGAAGGACATATGCATTACTTAATGTTGGCAATTATTAATAAAGCTGCTATAAAACTTTCATAAGTAGGTTTTTATGCACACATAAGTTTTCAATTCATTTGAGTAAATACCTAGCAGTGGATTACTGGGTCATGTGGTAAGTACATGTTTATGTTTTCAGATGTTTGGAGATTTACCAGATATCTCTCTGTCATTTATTTCTAGTCTATTTCTATTATGAGCAGAGAGCATAGTTTGCATGATTTGATTATTTTAAATTTAAATGCTTGTTTTATAACACAGGATATAGTCCATCTTGGTAAATGTCATGTACGCTTAAAAATAATGTGTATTAGGCTGCTTTTGAGTGAAGTGTCCTATGAATGTTAAATTAGATTTAGTTAGCCAATAGTATTTTTCGGTTCTTCTATATCCTTGCTGATATTCTGTCTACTTGCTCTATGAGTGGCAGAAAAAGAAACACTAAAGTCTTTAGCTATAATTGTTGAATTTTCCCATTTATCCTTTCAGTTTTATCAGTTTTACTTCATGTACTTTGAAGCTCTATTGTTAGAGGCATACACATTTAGGATTATTATGACTTCTTGGTAAATTGTCTTTTTGATTGCTACTTTGAGTAATACTAATATAATTATGCCAGATTCCTTTTAATTAGTGTTTGCCTGGTATGTCATTTTCTACCCTCTTATTTTTAAGTTACCAGTGGTCATATATACACCAGGTTTCTTGTAGGCGGCATAACATTGAGTTATTTTTTAATTCATTCTGAAAATCTCTGTCTTTTAATTGGTGTGTCTAGGCCATTTATATTTAATATAATTATCAGTATGTTTGCATTTAGGGCTACCAGTTTATAATTTGTTTTCTATTTATTTCCTATATTTTTGTTCTTCTTTCCCCTTTTCTGCTTTCTTTTTTATGATTTGGGTATTTTTAGTGTTTCATTTCAATATATTTATTATTTTTATTAGGTCTCTCAGTATAGTTTTTAATTTTATTATATCTCTTAGTACAGTATAGTATTATAATCTAGGAATTATAACATATACACTTAATGTTTCTCAGCTATTTGGAATTAATATTTTACCACTTCAAGTGGAATGCAGAGTTCTTACCAACATACAAGTCCCTTTACCCTCTTCCCTTTGTATTGTAGTGGTCATATGTATTATGTCTCCGTATACTGAATCTCTATCAGATAATGCTATAATTTTTGTCTTCAATTATTATGTATATTTTGTAAAACTTAAGATGAGAAAAAACAATCTGTTATATCTACCAATATTTTCACCATTTCCGTTGCCCTTCCTTCATTCCTGATGTTCCAGGTTTCCCTCTGGTGGCATTTGCCTTCCATCTGAAATCTTTCTTTAGCATTTGTGTTAGAGCAGGTCTGCTGGTGATTGTTTCTTTTAGTTTTCTTTCATCTAAGAATGTCTTTACCTCATCTTCACTCCTGCAGGAACTAAATGCTGGAAGAGAACTTGGAAATTGTCTACCACAAAATACTTATTTACATGTGAGGCAAAGGAAGCCCAGAGACATTAAATAATTTGTCCCATGCCACCAAGCTAGTTAATGACTGAGCCAAGATTACAGTGTAAGCTCCCTAACTCCCAATCCAGTGCTCTTACTCTTCCTACAAAATGCCTTGGTTTGCTTTCTCAAGTATTTGGTTTATACTGGAAATAAAGCTGTGTGAAAAGATCTAGATTTATATATGCTTAGTAGAAAAAAATGTAAAATTCTCATTCTTCAGAGCTGAAAAGGACATTAAAGATCATTCACTTCAGCGTTTCATGTTTCAAATGAGGCAACTGAGACCCAGGGAAGCTAGTTCAGTTTCCCAGGGGAAACTTACCAATAAGTAGAGCCATGACTTTTTATAGCAAGATCACACTACATACCCATCATTTGTAAAGAACAGGCACTTATTTATTTGTGTTCCCCAGTAGCAATGATGGGGAAACATGTACTCTCTGTCTCTCTCTCTTTAGCGCCTTAGAACCTTATGACACAAGTTGGATGGCCAGTGTTAGACAATGGATCCTACCTAGCCTATTTGGAATCAAATCTGTGACTTTGTTCTCATTAGCACTGCCCTTTCAACCAGTGATTCCCAAACTTAAATGTGTGTCAGAATCTTATAAGCGGGTAAGAATCAGCTTATTGAAAATGTACATTCCTGGCCCCACCTCCAAAAATATACTAGGTTTATGGTGTGGCCCTGGAATTTGCATTTTTATAAACACATCAGGTACTTCTGATCCACAGGCTGCATTTTGAGAAATCTCTGGCTTATGTTGAGGCATTATGTGTTGGTCATGAACAGAAAATTTTGGACTTTCTACCTCAGAATAAGGTGCTGAGTGCAATACTAAATCAGTTTCAGTTTCTTACATTCACTCCATTCTAGGTCTTCCATTTATAGTAATTTCAATTGCATCTCTTGCTGATTACTGAGACAGCTAGCAGGTAAAGGTAACATTCCTCACATGCATCTATACTATAATAAAAACTGTGAGGGACATAGATGTCTACATTTAGTTATTTCTTTATGTGTCTCTTACCTATTGATTTTTCAGTAGGACTAAGGCAATTTCCATTGATGTTCTAAGTAAACATCTACTGGGACCGGGCACAGTGGCTCATGTCTGTAATCCCAACACTTTGGCAGGCTGAAACAGGCAGATAGCTTGAGCTCAGGAGTTGGAAACCAGCCTGAGCAACATGGTGAAATCCCATCTCTACAAAAAAAAAAAAAATTAGCCAGTCATGATGGCATGAGCCTGTAGTCCCAGCTACTCAGGAGGCTGACAGGTGGGAGGATCACTTGAGGTCAGGAGTTCAAGGCTGCCATGAGCCAGATCACACTCTGCCACCCGGCACACCAGCCTGGATGACAGAGAAAAACCCTGTCTAAAGAAAAAAAAAAAAAACATAATGGATGTTTAACTTAACACTTATGTAGATGTTCTGACTTAACACTTATCTTGAGCTAGATTATACACATTTATGTTTTTATTTTAAGTGCTCTTTTCCAAACCACTTCCCACCTCCATATATGAACACACATAAACCCACAAACATCATTTATTCTGCAGGAATTTGTTAATTCTCATTTGCATGCCTTGCTGTGTCTAAGATCCTATGAAGGCAGGAAAATAAAAAAGAAAACATGTTACCCTTGAACTCATGGAGTTATAGTCTAGTGTAGAAAACTGACTACACAAACAAAAAACTAGTCATGTTCTAAGCAATGTGGGAACATGGGCAAGATAAAAATAGAGTCTAACCTTCACAGATTGAGGAACTTGGTGTTTAAATGTTGACTCTATTGTTTTCATGATTTAACTCCTGCAAGTACAGAGCTTGATATTTAGCTAGACTGAAAGGAAACACAACTGCCCTTTGCATTTGCTCCCCTTAATGCATGCAATGGCACATATTGCTAATCTGCTCTGTGTACTGCCTCATACTTGTTTCCCATTGGCTTGTGAGTACAGATACAGCTGGACTCTGATGACCACAAAAGACTCTTGAAGGCAGGAAGGAATTGTGTCATATATTTCTTTATGTCTCCTACAGGATCCAAAGCTATGTCATCTTATGGTAAACAATAATTTAGCCCTTACTGTATACTAGGCCCTACGTGAGATTCTACAGTTGTAGAGATGGCCAATATCTCTGCCTTCACTCAGCAAACATTTCTTGAGCATTTCTCAAATGACAGGCCCCATCCTCAGAGCTCTGTGTACATATATAAGTAGCATTCTCCCTCTATACTCAGGAGTAGTGCTCCAGTGCAGACGGCAGACAAGTGTACTGTGTAAATCTGCAATGGCTGCTGTAACAAAGTACCACAAGCTGGGTGGGTTAAACAACGGAAATTTATTGTCTCACAGTTCTAGAATTATAAATCCAAGGTCAAGGTGTCAGTAGAGTTGGTCTCTCCTGCGGGCTGTGAGGGACAAATTTGTTCCATGCCTCTTACCTAGCTTCTTGTGTTTGCTGGCAGTCTTTGGTATTCCTTGGCTTATAGAAGAATTGCCCAATCTGTCTTTTATCTTCATAGGGCATTCTCCCTGTATGCATGTCTCTGTGTCCCAATTTCTCCTTTTTATAAGGACACCAGTCATATTGCATTAAGGGTCCACTCTACACTAGCATGATATCACCTTAACTGATTATTTCTACAACAATCCTATTTCCAAATAAGGTAACATTCTGAAGTATTGGAGGTTAGGGTTTCAACATGTGAATTTGAGAGCGGGATATAGTCAATCCATAACACACACTAAAAAGGAAACCCAACATGGCCAACGTTGTAATAGGGGAATATATGAGGAGCTATGGGGGCACATGAGAGCACGAGGCACTGAGTTTAATGGGTATGAAGACAAGCATCAGAGAAAAATTGGACAAGTGGCCAAAGCTTGGGTGGACTAACGGGTGTTTTCCAGGTGGGGAAAAGAGAAAGAGCTTTTGATTAAGGACACATCTGTGAGAGGCTAGAGCACTTGGGAATTGCAGAAAGTCTTGTGGGGTGAAGACCAAAGAAGGGGCATATAAAGAAGAAGGGAGGTAGAAGCCAGACCACGAAGAGCTGCGTCACAATGAGTGACCTAATCCGGAAACAAGGAGAAGCTCAGGGGGTTTTCAGGAGGAGAATATCCTAGTTGCCTCTGCATACCATAAGTCTCACTCTGGCAAGAGTGTGGGTGGGCACTGAAATAAGGTACCATGGAAGCAGAGGGACCAGTTAGAAGCCTATTTGCAAGTCTGAGCAAGAGCTTATGAGGCTCTAGATACATCAAGATCAGTAGAAATGGAAAAGGAGGGAGGGGCTTCCAATTGCTGTTTGTCCAATTCCAATTGCTGTTTGTCCCAGCAAACAGCAATTTAGGATACCTTCAGTGTGAATGGAGAGGATGTACGTGAGGCTGGCAAGTTAGCCAGGGCCCAAGACATGGAAAATCAGAGGAGCAGGAGAAGGCTCATTTCTAGGAGGGGGAAAGGTAGATTAGAGGCAAACCTGAGGATGCCAACATCCTATTGGCCAATCCTACTGGTAGGATTTCCACTCTCCTATCCCAGCTTCATTCACACTTAATATCTAACTCCCAAACGCAGTTCTGCACTTGACTGTGACCTTTAAAGGGCATGGAAAATATGTTTACATAATTTCCAAGCAAGTTACACTATTGTTCCCTAAATTGGGGCCAGAAAAAAAAGAGTCTACTAAGGGAGTATGACCCCATGGGTTGAGGAGAATTGAAGTCACAAGACCTGCAATGTCATCACATCCACGTCCTTTGCCAGCCCAGAAAAATGCTCACCAGTTTGCCACACAGTTATCGCAGTTACATCACCACCATTCAATGCCTGACTTCTTCATTTGCTTGCCATGACATCTAATTAAACACATTAGAAGTTGCAACGTCTCTCAGAAATTGGAAACCAGTTAAAATTTAATTCCAGATAAAAAGGAGGAGGTTCTAGAATCCCTCAAAATGCACATCATCATACCCAGAGGAGTGGAGTGGCTGGGAATAGTATCATCTTGGGCTTTTTCACTTGGACTGGGCACTCAGGCCACAATGTTATGTCCCTGAAAGCAGGTTCCTTCCTGCTATCTTCCTTTTCCATCCTTTTCTATTTTTGTCCTAGCGATCAGCAGTCTCTAACCTAGCCTAGTGTACTACAGGAACTAGTAAGTAATTATAATGACAGCAAACGCATATTTCACACTTATTTAGGATGAGTTAGGGGCTCTTCTAAGCAATTTATACATAGTCAAGTGCCACGTAACATTTTAATCAATGCAACAGTGGCCCCATAAGATTACAACACTATATTTTTACTGTATGTTTCCTATGTTTAGATACACAAGTACTCACCACTGTGTTACAACTCCCTACAGTATTCAGTAGTCGCATGCTGTACAGGTTTGTACCTAGGATCAATAGGCTATGCCATGTAGCCTCCGTGTGTAGTAGGCTGAACCATCTAGGTTTGTGTAAGTACACCCTGATGTTCACACGCACAGGAAAATTGCCTAAGGATGCATTTCTCAGATGTGACACATAATTGTACTTCGATTCATTTAAGTCTCATAATAACCTTAGGAGGTAGCTTCCATCATTATCTTCATTTACATTTGAGGAGACTGCAAAGTCCCGAAGAAACCTTCCACTGAACCACGGGGAAAAGAACGCTGGTCTGAATTCACAAGTCAAGGTACGTCTGAGGGTTCTTAATTCCAGCAAGGGAAGGGAGGGGGTTAAAGAGTAGGATTAACTTACACGGGAAGCTTTGCTGCCTGGGCAAGCAGCTTCCGGTGGATTTCCTGAAATTCAGCAGGGTGGGGCCGCCTCTCCAATCAGACTTGCACTTTACTATACTATGGGGTCATTAAATAGAGGAGCCAGGAGTTCAGGACTCCCTCCCTCTTCCTCAAAAGGAAAATTGGGTGTGGGGAGGGCACATTACCTCACAGGATATCGGAGAAAGCCTAAATGTGTCCTCTAGTGATTCATTTGGGTGGACTACTTTCACACCAGGCTAAACTCAAAAGTTCGGAGTGGGGTCATCAGGGCGCCTCCCTCCCTGAGTGCAAGAAACATTTCCTCTTTTTAAAGTACAGGCAGAGTTGGAATCAAACTCCTTCCAAACAGGAAATTAGCAAGATTCTAGGTAAAACTGATACCTTACTTTTAAACGTCAAGCGCTTTCCTTCACCAAGAGCGTGTTTCCTGAGCACCTACTATGTGCTAGGCACGTGGTAGGTAGTTGTTATGAATCTTGGTGGGTCCTGCGCTCTGCAGGGGGGCAGAGGTGGAACGGAACACAAACAAAGAACAGATACCAACACTGCCACCCCCACTCCCCCCACCCCCAACACACACTCATTTGGCAAAGCTTACAAGAAAAAAAGGGTTTTAGGGAGCTTGTGGTGGTTTTTTTCCTAAAAATAATAGAAATGGTAAAAGAGGCTTCGGACCCCTCGCGTGAGTCTGTTAAAGTGACTGGACTGAGACCTGGGCAGGGAAAGTGGGAGGCCCGAGCGAGAGGGAGGGCGCAGGCAGTGGGTGGGTGACAAGGTGCAAGGGCAGCGCCGGCCTCGGATCGGGAGTTGGCCGTCAGCTGCGCCAGAGGCAGGTGCCAGCGGAGAGTGGGCCGGGGTGCCGGCGCCAGGCCAGGCTCCGGGAGGCCCCGCGCTACCTCTGCCTCTAGGAGTCCAGGCGCACAGACAAGCTCCCCGGAGCCGCTCCTGCTTCGCCAACTCCCCACTCGCGCCGCCCGTGCCAGCCACAGGCACTGGCGTCTCTACCGCCCGCAGAAGGAGTCGCGGGAGCACTAGCAGCCGCCGCCGAGCGACAGCATCCTCAGGAGAGACGCCCCGGGCTCTGCAGCCGGCGGCCTCCGTCCGCCCTCCGCGCTGCTCTTAGCGGTCGCCCCCCGCCCCGTCGCCCGTCTGCCCGCGGTGGCAGCCGGCGCCCGCGCCCGAGGCCCTTCACCTGCCGCGGGCGCCCGGGCGGGCGGGCGGGCGCAGGGGAGAAAAGGCACAAGAAGCGGGCACCCCGGGAACCCCATTCCCTCGGCTCACTCGGCGCGGAGAAGCGACGCCCGCTGACTCCGAGAGCCCCGGCGCTCCGTGCACCTGGGCCCCAAGTTCAGGAGCGACACCCCTCCACGGGGGACTAGCCTGCGCGGGGAGAATTTCGGTCTCATTGACCCCGGCCTGCCCGCGGGACTCCAGGCGCCTCTTCTGCCCGCACCCGGCGACCCCTCCCGGGACCCCGGAGACAGCCGGCCTGCCCCTGGCGTCCCACTTGGCCGGCACGCCCCGCCGCTCCGCGCCCCGGCTGGGCCATGCCGGGGCTGCGCCGGGACCGCCTGCTGACCCTGCTGCTGCTGGGCGCGCTGCTCTCCGCCGACCTCTACTTCCACCTCTGGCCCCAAGTGCAGCGCCAGCTGCGGCCCCGGGAGGGCCCGCGGGGGTGCCCGTGCACCGGCCGCGCCTCCTCTCCGGCGCCAGACTTGGCCGCAGCCGCCTCGGACCCCGGCACGATAGTGCACAACTTTTCCCGAGCCGAGCCCCGGACTGAACCGGCCGGCGGCAGCCGCAGCGGCTCGGGCTCCAAGCTGCAGGCCCTCTTCGTCCACCCGCTGTACAACGTCCCGGAGGAGCCGCCTCTCGTGGGAGCCGAAGACTCGCTTCTGGCCAGCCAGGAAGCGCTGCGGTATTACAGGAGGAAGGTGGCCCGCTGGAACAGGTGAGGACCCCGCCCGGGACGCGGGAGAGCGGGCTCTCCGGCCGGGGCCTCCCCGCGCCCCAGTCTCGAGTTCCCTGCCGCCCCCGGCCCAGGGCTGCAGCGACTCCACCCACGGCTCCAGCCCTGGCGCTGGGCTTAGGGTGTGTTCCCCACCCGAACCCCACCAGCTGTTGCAGACCTCACAGTCCAGTCCCGGAGTCAGATAGTGGGAGGAAAAAGTTTCTATGCAGCCGCGCAGCGGAGAAACGCTCTCAGCCCCTCCCCTTGAGTGCCTGGGTCGTCGCTGAGCCCCACTCCTGCTCCCTCGTCCACTCCCGCTCCCTCATCCACTCTCAAACCCCTCTCTGTCCTGATGTGGAGGAAAGCTGCCGCTGGACTTTGGGTTTCCAGAATGAGGCCCCAAACAGGGTGACTCCAGAGCTAGTTGGAATTCAGCACTTAACTGTGCTCTTTGGGTAAACCCGGGCGCCTTCCAGAAAGCATGCTTCTCCCCAAAACCCAGTTCTTTCCCTTTCCTTATTCCTCTGCCCAGTTTCAGAGATCACAAGGGGGTCATGTGGGGCAGGAAGTAAATGGTCAGTTCTCTGCCGCAGCCACCGCGTTGTTCACACTTAAAACGCAGCTTGGGCCCCTCCAGCAAGTATTACAACTTGAAGGCAGTTTTATCATCTTGTATGATCCTGGTGATTTGGACTGAGTTGGATCTGCGGCTTGATGCTTCCACAGAGGAGATAAAAATCTTCCAGGGAATTTTTTAAACCCAAAGCAAAATACAGAGGAAAAAATATCAAATATGTTTAGGATAAAATTAAGAAGAATCTTTTTGGAAAAGGATGGGGGTGTTGGGGAAGGCAGCACGCTCATTACTGAGATCCCTTGCTAATGGCAGGAAGGCTTCCTATGAGTTAAGGACTCTGTTTTGAAGTACAGAACTTGTCTAAATACCACTCATATGCAGCGTTCACTATTGCACCACACCCATCTCTTTACTTAATACAAGAGATTTCAAAGTAAGATGTCATCGGTGGTTTTATAGTCCCTCCAGAGGATGAGCAGACCATAAATCTCTCTTGAAACTCAGAGCTGGGCCAATTTAACTGTTTGCTCATTATTCTGTAATGCTGAGGTTGGAGGGAGAAAAAAAAAACCTTCAGAAATTTTTGCAAAGGAAGAAGTTGAGTTGTTGGCTGAATCACTGTGGTGAATTTCAGTAGTAACTCTATGGCTCATGATTTTATGTTAGAAAGAAAGTGATTCTCAATTCCACGTTAACTGTGTGCAGTAATAAAAGGCAGTTTGAGATTGCTTCTCAGGCACTGTCATTTTCAATATTATCTGTATTTCGTCAATCACATGGAAGTCTGGATTAGTGAACCAGGAAATTTTGCCCTTAGAAAAAGTATCTACATGTCTACTATGGATCTGAGAATGAGAGACTGTGGACAAAGTCACTTGCTTTGTAAATGTGAACAGCATTCATTTAGTCACATTTTAAACTTCCCGGTGTTACTTTGGACCCGAAGCAAAGTCCAGGGGAATATTATGGCAGAAAAGCAAAAATCTTTCTCACCAAGCTGTTCTACAATCAGTTTTAAGCTTTATTTCTACACCATTATGTGTCAACAAAGACCAAAAAAAAAAAAAAAAAAAAAAAAACCTCGCAAAAATACACATACTTTCTGACCAGAAATGATCTTGGTCATTTAACAGAAGATCAAGTGGGGGCTGGTGACCTTGCTATATTCAGAGATCACAGAGTAGTTTTGTGTGGTTGGTCAAATGTGACATTTTCCCAGGTAAGGTTTGTGGGCCATAACAGGAGGTCCCGCTGCACTTATAAATGTTAAAACTGGACCTCAGAGGCAGAGAACACTCTCCCTCCACCCAAACTGGATAGTAAACGTTAACATGAACATATTAATAAGCAGATGTGTTGTTACTTATATCAGGGTTAAAAATGAAACACAAGGCCGGGCAGGGTGGCTCACACCTGTAATCCCAACATTTTGGGAGGCAAAGGCAGAGGGAGGATCACTTGAGCCCAGGAGTTCAAGATGAGCTTGGACAACATAGTTAAGATGTCATCTCAAAAAAAAAAAAAAATAGCCAGTCGTGGCACATACCTGTAGTCCTAGTTGCTTGAGGGACTGAGACAGAAGGATTGCTTGAGCCCAGAAGGTTGAGGCTGCAGTGAGCCATGATCGTGCCACTGCACTCCAGCTTAGGTGACAGAGTGAAACCTTGCCTCAGAAAAAAAAAAAAAAAACATACAGAAGATTCATTAGCCAGGGTGAATTTGAGCCACACTCAGAGTTCTGTTGTGAGACGGAATCACTCGTTACCTTAAATGAGAGTGCTCCCTGCCAAATATGAGGATGTAGCAGTGCTAATGAAGACAGGGGGCCTGCTATAGTGTGCAGGGTCGAGGACACCCCCAGATCCTAGCAGCAAACAAATAAATAGAATGGACAGAAGAGGAAGAAACAATGAAGGACCTTGCTAATTGTTTTTCTCTTGCACAGACAAGCTCTCCTTGTTTGTAGCCCTGCCAATATTTAAAATCTAGTGATTTATAAACATGTGGGCCAGGCACAGTAGCTCACACTGGTAATCCCAGCACTTTGGGAGGCTGAGGCGGGCAGACCTCAGAGACCTGAGGTCAGTCGTTCAAGACCAGCCTGGTCAATATGGTGAAATCCCATCTCTATTAAAAATACAAAAATTAGTTGGGCATGGTGGTGGGCACCTGTAATCCCAGCTACTCAGGAGGCTGAGACAGAAGAATCGCTTGAACCCAGGAGATGGAAGTTGTAGTGAGCAGAGATCGCACCACTGTACTCCAGCCTGGGCAACACAGTGAGACTCCATCTCAAAAAAACAATGTGGATGCCTCCACGCCAATACCTAACATGAAGTGCTATCCAAAATAATTATATCAGCAAATTGTCCACCACACCAGGAGAGGTACAGAGAATAAAATAAGCCAAATCAGTGTTCTTCGCCACTTGCCCAGAATAGACCATTAGTCTGAGTGAGTGATTTTTTTTTGTAATTTTGACCATCATACTAATAAGAAATGGTATGAAGTCAGAAAGTATCTTTCCACAATTCAAGCTCATTACCAATTAGAGGTAGGTTATGGTGTGTCTCCCCACCTCCCCACTCACCCACACGTTCCTTTTTGATTTCACACAATAGAAGATGACATTTGTACAGTTTTGAATGTCTTGGGTTTTTAATTAATATTTGTTCACTGGATGTCAACAGTTAGACATTTAGTTAAGTTACAAATGGGAAGACGTGTTGATTTTTAAGGTGGGCTGTCTGTGTGCTATCTGGCCCTGAAGCTTTCTGCAAACCTCCTTCACTCACTGTTCTTCCCTCCCTTCCTTTCTTTTCCCCCCAAAAATGTAACTAAGTGTGGCACAATCCAAGTTAAAAATGTAATTAGGGAAAGTGTTTCTGTCAGGTGGTCAGCTGCTGATCACAGCCAGCCAGCCAATGCCAGGCTCCATCAAGCATAATGACACATTTGGCACCTGTCTTGAATAGTGACGAGGAAAGTGCACAGGGAAGAAGGGAAATGAAGTCTTCACTTTCAGGCCATACACTAACAAGGCAGAATTGTGCTGCTCTTAGTCCTTCGCTTGAATAAGTGATGACGCAGGGCAGGCAGGCTTTACCTGGAGCACAGGTGATGGTTCACTGTTGCTCACCTTTGCATTCTTAGATGCTGAGCTTTGGATTTCTTCTCTGGCCCACAAGCTGCCCAAGTCAGACAACATCTGTCTTTTGATGTGTCAAGCTGATCAGCTTGGCCAGTTTTGCCCACATATCATTGGCCTTTTGGCCACATATCTTTTGGTCAGTCTCTCTGTAACCCTCTGGTCTTGACAGGCAAGGTCAAACGGTCAGATCTCCCTAGTGTAGAAACTCCAGCAGCTACAACACAAGTATGAGTTTTTGCTTTTCTTTCTTGACATCTTCCTCAGATGTCAGGAAGGTTATATTGTCTTGGAATTACAGATTCAGCATTTCTTAGGGGTGTGAGTGTGTGTGGTTTCCCACATCAGAAGCTCCTGTCTTCTTCCCCCCTCCTCCTACCTATTGCTGTCACTGAAGGAAAACCTAGTCCTGGGTCTCTCTTTGAAAATCACCGCAAAGAGACTGGGCAGCTTTTCAAAAATGACAGTTGGTCAAAGGGAGTAAGTTGGCTGAAGTTTTTCTGGGGGATGCTTTGAGAAGATCCACAAGCCAAGGCAGATAGAGGAGAAGGGTGGAGAAGAAGTCAGGAGAGATGAAAAGGAATTCAGCTAGAAACAAGAATTGCCTCGTCTAGGAGCTTGGAGAAGATAAGCTCCTCCCTGCCCCAGCCCCACCATGGCATCTGTGGAAGGAAAAATACAATCTCTCCATTCTCACCCCCATCTTTTTATCTCTGTCCTGCTTATTTTGTGCCTGCCCTAGAATGCTCTGAACCTAGATTTCTTGTGAGCAGGCAATTCAACCCGCAGACTGGATGAAAGTCCAGGTTCTTACTCATGGATGGTGGCCATTTGCTTCTCTCCCAGAATCAACAGGGCCTTGGCCCCTTGTTGGATTCTCCCGCCAATGATGCTAAGCTAAGACAGGAAGCGGCCTCCTGTGATTTGGAAATGGACCTCAACCACGGCCCGTGTGTGGTTAGCAGAGGGAGTGGGGAGCCTGACTTCCATTTCCCATTTCTCCCAATTAGAGCCTTGCTGGACTAGTTTTGGAAAAGATATTATTTTAGTGGTTTCCAAATCCCTGAACTTGTAACTAGAGGAAACCTCGCCACTCCTCTCAGAATCAAAGGCTCCAAGCAGATGGTTTCTGAGAGGGCCAGTCCAGAAGGCCATTGTCAGGTTTTTTCTCCCTCATTCCACAGCCTGTCCTCACTGCCGTTGCCACAGCAAAAACCTAAATCAGGGAGAGCGTCGGTGTCACTCATCCAGGAAAGACAGGCACTTCCTGCTTCCAAATAGATCAAAATGAAGCCCTTCAGCTGAGAATCAGAGGCTGTTCCACTGTTCCCAACAACACTCTTCTTTCACCACAGCCAAGTTCTCATCAATCCTGAGAACCCAAGTGGCTAATTTTTTTGCATGCAAATGCTCCTACCTAAAACATGCTTGTTATGTGCCAGGCACATGACATACACTTATTTTAAGCCTCATAACCTCTGTAGAAATAGGTGCGTGTGGTAGATGGAATTCCAAGACAGCCTTCCAAGATTTCCAGCCCTGGCATACACACCTCTCCTAGTTGTTCAGCCCACTGCTAATATGGGTACTGCTATAAAGGGATTTTACAGATGTAATTAAGGCCCCGTACCAGTTACCCCTGGGATATGGAGATTATCTGGTTATCGTGACCTAATCCATGAACCATTTAAAGCAGAGAGTTTTCTTGGGCTCATGAAAGGAGAAAAAGTGAGAGATTCAAAGCAGAATAAGGATTTGATGAGCCATTGCTGATTGAAGATGGAGGGGCCATGTGGCAAGGGATAGGAGCCACCTTTAGGCTAAGATTGGCCCCAGCTGAGAGCCAGCAAGGAAACAGGGACTACAGTCCTACAGCCACAAGGAAATGAATTCTGCCACCAGCAAGGATGAACTTGGAAGCAGATTTTTTTCCCCAGAACCTCCAGATGAGAAATCAACCTAGACACCACCTTAAATTCAGCTAAGTCCCCGTGCAAAGGGTACAGCCACACCAAGCTGGACATCTGACCTACAAAACTGTGAGCTAATTAATGAGTGTTGTTTTAAGTTACTAGGTTTGTGGTGCTCTGTTATACAGCAATAGAAGACAAATACAGTACTGCTCTTTACTTGGTTTTATAGAGGAAACTGGAAATGAGAAAGTTATGTAACCTGCCCAAAGTCAGGCAGCTAGAAAACCACAGGCAGGGTTTATACCCAAAGGGTCTGGCTTCAGAATCCATGCTCTTAACCACCAGCTCCACCACCCTGTGTCCTTTGATGCCCAGATATCCCAGCTTTTCCTCCTTTGGGAAGGCTTTTCTGAATACCTCTCCCCACTGTGGTCCCTCCCTGACTATATACATCCTCTCCATATGTACCATATAATTTTTTGATTGTCCACTATGTCCAGCTGTAACTTCATGGAAGCTGTCTGGAGCTTCATGTGAGAAGGAATGGTCACTTGCCCTTGGCATGGAAAGCCCCCAGCTTGCCCTGGTCACTCTAATATAGCTGTTTCAGAGCCAGAGTAAATATCTGTGGAACAAATCATTGGAAACAGATGACACCGGGATTTGGGGGCTGTTAGTCAATGGCTTATTATCTTCTTTGAAAATAGCCTTGAACAAAAACAATTCCAACTGTAAAATCATCCCGCTTGTCTACTCCTCCCTGTAGAAGTCTAGAGCAAAACCACCCTGCTGAGACATTCTGAAATTTGTATGTGGAGTCCTCTTCTTATTGCAGTAGCCTAAATAAAATCAGTGTCAAAAAAAGCCATGAAGGAAAGTTGAGAAAGCATCATTTGCCAAGAAAAGAGGGAATTTCTTCAGCTTCCTGTGCTTTCTGAGGAAGAGCAGCCAAGAAGTCTTGCATTAAAGAAAAATGGGAAATACAGAGACCTTGACTTAGCCAAAGCTATCCCTGCTCTGCCCCCTTGGCAGGTGCTGACCTGTATTTTTTGTAATTATTCATTAAGCTAGAGGCTGATGAGAGCCTGCGGATTCTGCTGAAGTAGGCTTGCATATGGCCAAAAGCCAAGTAGGGATAACATTCTAAACAGCTGCAGCTGTAGCAGAACAGAAGTTACTAGACATAAGTTCTCACCTGTTATTATAGGCAGGCACACACATATGCGCTTAATGAAAACCACAGTACAGAAAAGAGGCTTAGCTCTTTTTGTGCCCTGTCACTTGGCAGAACATCCTATAGTTGAAATGTGAAATCAGGACAGAACCGAATTTGAAGTGCTGTGGAGATGGCAGCGTCCCTGACTTTCAATCCCTGCAGCCTGGCTTTGGAGACCAAGCACTGGGGGCAGCCAGTAGACTCAGGCTTGAGCAAGAGGCAAAGTCAAGTCCCAGGGAAAAGCCTGTTTTATTGAATTCACTAGCAATAAGCCAGATAATAAATTTAAGAGGCCCCAGGGAACACAGCATAGTAGAGGAGTACTGTTCCTAAGAAGCCAAGAGCCTGTAATAAAATTCAGCAAAATACGGAACGTAAAAAAGAAATTTAAGAAGTGTTGGCACAGGGTACGTGGACTGAGAAGCTGAATCATGAAAAACAAGGTGGTGTGGAAAGAGATGAGATTTTTAAAAGCTTGGGAGAGGTTGATGGGATAGGAAAGATGTCCACTGAAGAAAAACAGCTGTTCAGCCCTGGCAAGTGAAGCGCAGCTCTCAGATTGCAAATTTGCCTTCAATCGTCAACACCTGGGTTGAGCTCCATAGGTTGTAGCTAAATCTTTTTGATGATACCAACCAAAATGGAATATATACGGAGGGACAGATTGTCTCTCCTGGCCAATTCAAGTGTCCTTACAGGGTCTCAGTTTCACCAGTTGAAATGGAATTTTTTATAATTCTGATTTTCTTCAGTGGCTGAATACTCATAAATCCCATAGGGAAAGTATGTCTATCTGCCTCCAGAGCTGGCTCATGTACTTTTTTTTAACCCCATTTATAGTTAACTCACAGCTCAGAATTATGCACAACCAGTAGCTGCTTATTTTCACATTCCATGCAGCCCTGAGCACTCAGAGATAGGAGAAAAGTTAAATTGACCAACCTCAATTCCATAATCAAATCCAGCCCCTTGTTAACCAGAGTTTCATTGCAGTTTTGTAATTGGGGTCATTGGATCCCACTGAGTCCAGGTGGTGAGGTCCATTTTTCCCTTAAGCTTCATGCAAAATCTGCATCCTGTGCATATGTTCATTTTCCTACTGTTGCAGAACTTTCTCCTTAGTTCAGCTAAAACCAGGCTCTTCTCACACCACCAGGAAAGATTAGGTTCACGGACACATAGAAGGGTGAGGAAAACGGAATTTACTGGGCAAAAAGGAAAAGGGAAAGATACCTCTCAGCAGAGCAAGGGTCCCGCTAGCAAATTTCCCGCCTCACAGATTGAATCCTAGGTCACCACACAGGAACAGGAGAGGCCAGGCTCCTCCCCACGCAAACGGGATGAACTTCCCGAGGCTCCACCCCCATCCTCCCAGTGCGCAGGCGCAGGTCGGCGTGATTAAGAAACGATCAGCTGGGAAAGGGAGGGCTTCATCTGGGACCAGCAGTCCGGTTGTTCAGCCTTCAGGCTGTTTTAGGCTTGAAGGTGGGGTTTCGCCGGGGACCCTTAGCTGTCTCCTGTCTCTATCACTAGCAAATAAGTCATTATATTTTTTAAGTATTCCCCACATTCATCAGGATTCTGCGGTTTCATGTGACAGAAACCCAATTCAAACTCACTGTAGGAAGAAAAGGAAGTTTTAGACTCAGTAACCAAACCTCAGTAAGGGCAGGAGGAACTGCCCTCACAGCATTAAAAAGAGTCCTTGGGGCCGGGCGCGGTGGCTCACGCTTGTAATCCCAACACTTTGGGAGGCCGAGGCGGGCGGATCACGAGGTCAAGAGATCGAGACCATCCTGGGTAACACGGTGAAACCCCGTCTCTACTAAAACTACAAAAAAATTAACCGGGCGTGGCGGCGGGCGCCTGTAGTCCCAGCTACTCGGGAGGCTGAGGCAGAAGAATGGCGTGAACCCAGGAGGTGGAGCTTGCAGTGAGCTGAGATCGTGCCACTGCACTCCAGCCTGGGCCACAGAGCGAGACTCCCTCTCAAAAAAAAAAAAAAAAGAGTCCTTGGACTCTGTGTCTTTGTATTCTCTCTTTCCATAGTTCATCTGCTTATCTTCATCCCTTCCTGTGGCCCATGTCCTCAAAGCCTTGGGACTAGAGAGAGAAGGTTTCTCTGATTTCCAAAAAGAAAGATCCTGGGCAAAGATGCTCATTGGCCAGGTCTGGGAATACAGCCAGGCTTCAGAGGGCTACAATTGGCCCAGATGGAGGCTGATGCCCACCCTCCAACCAATCACTGATGCCAAGGAGGTGGAGCCATTGGAAACAGGTGGCTCAGAGTGGGGAAGAGCAGTTCCCCCAAACCAAGATGGAAATGCAGACTGACAGGGTGGTGGAGGGGCTATAGTGACTAACATGATACCAGAAAGTTTCTCAACTCATGTCTGCTACAGTCACTGACTCCTATGGCTGCTGCTCTAAGGTTTTAATAAGAATTTTAAAAAGCAAATTCAATCATAAATTCACATGTGCAGACTTTTTATACCAACTATTAAAATCCTCGCAAGGAAATAAGAATCTTTATTTGGACATTCCTTTAAAGCGACTTTAGTCTTTTTGTGACAGCGTAAAAAAGAAATTGATGGGGACCCAGCTCCTTCACGGGTTCATGTCTCTTTCTCCTGAAAAAAGAGATCTCAACTGGGAGCGAAGATACCTGTGTGTAAATCCTGAGAAAAGGGTTTTCTTCCCCAGGCCTCAGTTCCTGCTTTTGAAAGGAAGAGGGGGAGTCTGTGGCCCCTAAGACCTCCTTGCAACTCTGTTTTCCAAGCTTTGCACATCTTCCAAATTTCTTCTTCAAAGTCTACCCTAATGAAATATCAGACAGTTTTCCAAGTATGCTTCATGAACTTCTGGGAGGTGCTTCACAGTTTCTGCAAATGATTGATTGAATTTTCACTTTGAGTAAATATACTTTAAGGTAGTTTTTATATAATTTAAGAAAACCTACACCCAATTGTGTTATGCATCATTATGATCCTGCCTCCAGTAACTGTGCTGACAGATGTCTTCTCCTCTCATCTTTGTTTAATTGAGGAGTGTCCTGAGATTGCAAAGTGAGCTGTTAAAAGCTGTTTTCTGCTGCAACTACTTACAGATGTTTATCAGGATTTTCAATACTCTGCTACCAAAATAATATATAGAAATTGATTGGGTGCTAAAATAAGATTATTCCTGTCTCCCCTTACATCCAATTTTGAATGCTTGCATTAATAATCATATTATCCTTTTCATTGATTAATTTTTTAAACAATTTTATGTATTTGACCATATGTTAGATTCGTATCAATAAATTAGAAATTGTATCTATTTCATACATTGAAGGTTCTGTGTAATATTTCTTTTGAAAAGAAGCTTCCACTTCTAGAAAATTTTTTTAAACCACTGATTTGCAATATTTGAAAATAGAGTAAACTTCCGGAATCCTTTCTCCAAAATTGATGTGCCCAAACCCAAGCCTTCTGCTCCCCTTGCCCCTAACTCCAAACTATTATCACTAGTAAGAACATGGTATTGGTCTCGGATAACTCCTTTCCATGACTTTGACAATGCTTCTACCACTTGAGCCTAAGAGAATATCTTTTAGGCCCTGTGTACTGTTAGCTTTTGCTGTATAACAAACTATTCCAATACTTAGTGACTTAAAACAAGAACCACTTATTTAACCCCCGATTCTGCAGGTCAGCACTTCGGGCTGGGTTCAGCTGAGTGGTTCTTCTGGTCTCTACTGGACTTACTCAGGCGTCTGTAGTCAGCTCCTGCATTGGTTCCACTGATCTTGGCTGTACTGCCTCCCGTGTCTGGGTTCTGGGCTGGAATGGTGATCTTGGCTCCATGTGGCCTCCACCTCTCATTCTACAGGAGGCTAATGCAGACTTGTTCATATAGTGGCAACAGGGTTCCAAAAGAGAGTAGAAGCCTCCACAGCCTCTTGAAGTGCAGGCCAGAACCTGTTAAATGTCATTTCTGCCATACTCTGTTGGCCAACATAAATCAAAGGCCATCTGGGGAGATTCAAGAATCCTGGCGATTGAAGAGAAAGTGGTCTACACAACTTAGTTCTCTTCTACTGAGCAAAAGCTCAAGGGAAATCCCTTCTGCTGGTGAGTTGTCCAGCAGTGGGCAGACAGCTGACAGTGGTAAGACCCCTTGCCATATGTTAAAGTGAAAGAAATTGAATACAACCCTTCAAAAACCTAATGAGGCTGGTATAGACTGAATTGTGTCCCTTCAAATTCATATGTTGAAGTTCTAAACTCCAGTACACCTCAGAATGTGACTGTGTTTGGTGACAGGGCCTTTTAAGAGACAATTAAGGCTAAATGGGTAGGTCTTGATCCAGTATGATTGGTGTCCTCATAAGAAGAGAAAGAGATGCTAGGAATGCATGCACATAGAAGACCATGTGAAGACACAGAGAGACGGCAGCCGTCTGCTAGCCAAGGAGAGAGGCATCAGAATGAAATCAACCCTGCTGACACCATGAACTTGGACTACCAGCCTCCAGAACTGTGGGAAAATACATTTCTGTTGTTTAAGCCACCTAGTCTGTGGTATTTTGTTATGGCATCCTTAGAAAACTAAAACAGAGGCTAACTCACCTGGAATGGGCAAAGACAATCTGCTGGCTTAGGCCTATCTCCATCTCAGCTCCCTGGGGCAGAGGTAAAGCCATATCTGAAATTTTCTTTTGCCTCCCATATGGTTCTTACAGCCTCAAGAGGCCCCTTGGCCTTCCCTTCCTTAAAGAAGTGACCCTAGCCTCTCTGCCTCCCAGATGAGACAGTCTGGAGCCTGGATCCTCTCCTTAAAGCAAAGTGTCTAGTTCATCATTTATTATCTTTTTAATCTATTTGTTTATGGATGGGCTTTGAGCTCCCCTTCTTCTGGGGCCCATTTTTTTTTAGGTCAAACGCTGAAAACTGGCTCTTTGTCTCTCTTGGCATTCCTCCTGTAATTGTTCTACTCCTCCCAAGGCTGCAGATGCTGTGGTTGGATGAATCAAGCATACAGTGTCATCTCACAAAGGTTTTAAAGCTTGCTTTGTAAACTCATAAGCACTTCCCTTCATATTAACCAACATAATATTTAGAAACAAAAATGAAGGTTTGTTTTTCTTTATCAGTTCTGTTGACAGCCTGTATTTTATGTGTATTTCCAAGACCATTATCTGTTCATTTATCTATAGGGCACTTGTGATAATAGTTGTTAAGATTATTAACATCATGAACACGTAGAGTCCTTTCCACTTCTTGAAGCTCTTTTAAATCGTATGTCATTAGTTCTCCACGGCAAAATATTGGTCTTTACAATTCATAAGACTCTGGCCGGAAAATCTCCATGGAAAGGCATCCAGCCAATTGATGTTTTATTATGAAGCAGCTTGCCCATTGCCCCAGACTAACTGGGCTTTAGTTGTCCACAGTGGATTCCACGTAGGGCCCCTGGTGAAAACATTTGGCAGGAAACACAGGTGCTGCCCTTGCAGCGACACCTCCTAGAGGCTGAACCTCTTGGAGAGCTCTCCACTCTCCACTGAAATGGATAAAAATGCCCTCAGTGCAACTTAATGGTATCAAAGCAACACAGGTAAAAATTTTGTGATCCATATTTATTATAATGATAATCATTATGTTACTATAATGTAATGGTGAGAAACTGAGACTGGATCTTCCGGTATAATTTGCTGTCAGAAAATTAGATATATCATCAAGGATGGATTTTCTGCCACACACTTTGCTGCAGTAACCTAGACCCTGTGGCAGAGAACTCTCTGTGAGCTGTACAGCCAAGGGTGAATGCCCGAAGTGTCACACTCCCAAAACATTGGAGGTCGGCCGGGCACAGTGGCTCATGCCTATAATCCCGGCACTTTGGGAGGCCAAGGCAGGTGTATCACCTGAAGTGTCAAGAGTTTGAGACCATCCTGGCCAACATGGAGAAAGCCCATTGCTACTAAAAATAAAAAATAAATAAAAAATAGCTGGGCATGGTGGTGGGCACCTGTAGTCCCAGTTACTCGGGAGTCTGAGGCAGGAGAATTGCTTGAACCTGGGAGGCGGAGGTTGCAGTGAAGGAGATCACAAAACTGCATTCCAGCCTGGAGGACAGAATGAGACTCTGTCTCAAAAGAAAAAAAAAAAAGAAAGTTGGAAGTCAAGTCTTGAAGTCTTGAACCATCAGATCTCTTAGCATTGCCTGAGCAAGGTCTGAAAGGGAATTTGGTAGCTATATTTTTTTCCCTAGGGCTGCTGTAACAAATTGTCACTGTTTAAGCCACTGTGGGTGGCCTAAAACAACAGAAATGTATTATTTACAGTTCTAGAGGGTAGAAATCTGAAATGAAGGTGCCAGAAGGGCAGCACGCCATCCAGAGGCTTGAGAGGAGAATCTGTTCTTGTGGCTGCTGGCTTTCATTGGCTTCTGGCTGCATCACTCCAATCTCAGCCTCCGTGATCACGTTGCCTCCTCCTCTTCTGTCTTTGTCTGTCTGTGTCTTCTCCTCTTCTATGTGGGTCTTTCTCCTATAAGGACACTTGTCATTGGCCATCAGGTCCACCTAAATGATTCAAGATGATCTCATCTCAAGATCCTTAATTTAGTTAAATCTGCAAAGACTTTTTCCAAATAAAGTCACATTCACAGGTTCCAGGGATTGTCTTTTGGGGGACCATTCAGTCCACTTGAATCATGTTCCATGACAAATACAAAGGCCATGCAGTTACCATTTTATCTTCACTCTTGTAAAAAAAAATTTAATCTTTTAGATAAAAGATTATCTAGTAGATTATCTATACCTATATCTTTATCCAAGAGTTAATCTTTTAGATAAATCACAAAATAATTCTGATACATCACAATATAAAATAGTTGAGAAAAATGTGTCGAAGGAAAAAGAAGGCTACACAAGACCAGTGGAGCCAAGAGTGAGGAACTTCTCAGAACACTGTGTGGTGTCAGGGCTAGCATTTTCCGTCACACCCATAGGGGAATTATCCAGCAATGGCTCTTAGTGAGTCCCTCTGCTAGCACTGTGCCCCACAGCAAATTCCAAAGTCATGTCCCAGGCACCACCCCACCCATTCGCGGTCGTGGTGATCAAGCCCGCTTTCTTGCCTCATCTCAGGAGAGAATTTAAATTGCTGAGGCTCCAGAGGAAAGGGCAGCAGGCACGTTCTTTGGGCAGCCCTCCATGAACCTGGATTTTTTTAGCAGGGCTTTTCACTGACGTTGAGTGGCAGTGCATTTAGGATAAAACTTTCAGAAACACTTTGAGTGCAGTTTTTCAGGGTTGTCATTCAGTACAGAGAAAGAGCACGTTTTGCACATGTACCCTAGAACTTAAAGTATAATTTAAAAAAAAGAAAAATTAACATAAAACCTAAAAAAAAAAAATAAAGCCATGGTATTAATGGGAAAAAGCAAAAGAATGTGTTTGCATGGATGAAGAGACTGAAATAATACACAATGAAGACTCAGAAGTGTGGGAGGCAGAGGGGTTGAATAGTGGGATATTAATTATTAAATATAGTGTTTGTTATTTGAAAAAAAAGGAAAGAAATAGACTTACCAATTAACTGAACTTGGAGGTAGGAACAAAAGGCTCTTTCTGAGGTCATGGAGTCAAACAGGATAGGCAAGTGAACTCAAATCCACTGACCTCTGTCTACAGGGAAGCTGCAGGTCTAAGGGCCAGCCTAGATTCCCCTCAGACAATACCTTTGAATCTGCTGTGACAGGCGAACCAGCGGGTAATCAATACCTCAAAGCCACATGCCATGGAATGTGGCTGCAAAATGTTTGGCTGGAAAAATACTCCAAGAGACTGTAACCAAACGCCTACCTTAGGTATTAAAAAACATCAATAAAGCAACCATTGAATGCCTAACTTAATCAGCGTAACTTACCAGTGGCCTCTCTGCGTTTAACTCATTGCAAAATATACACCCCAGGTAACTGAATGAGATGACATTCTGTTCTGTTATTAGCTATAAAATCATTAAAAGGCAAGGGAAGTCAGCCAAATATCATGAGCTAGGATTTGTAGCAGTTGGTCTGCAGCAGCTCTTTTTGGCAGTTGTGAAGACAGTGGTCTGTTAAGGCTGCTTGCAGTTTATGATATTAAAGCCATTTTATTTGCATATAAGAAAATGCTCCTTCCTCCCTCTCCCGGCAGGAGATGCTATGCCCAACTCATCCAAAAGTATTATTTACTCATTAAGGTATAAATTAAGCTGATGAACAAGAATGGCTGGGCCCTACTGAAGATGGGAAGATAATCAACGGGCTGCTTCTTGTCCTTTGGGTCTACTTTCAAAGCTGCCCAGTCAGAGAGAACTTTCCTGTCCTGCTGACCCACAGGGGTCCTTACCAAGCCCTGTTTTATTTTCAGCTGGGCTCTTAACACCACTTAATGCCTTTTTATGTATTGATTTGCTTAGTGTATAGCCTCATTAGATCTTAAACTCTTTGTTTTTTGGGTTTTTTGTTTTTTTTTTTTTTTTGAGATAGAGTCTCACTTTGCCACCCAGGCTGGAACACAGTGGCATGATTTCGGCTCACTGCAACCTCCACCTCCTGGGTTCAAGCAATTCTCCTGCCTCAGCCTCCCAAGTAGCTGGGATTACAGGCATGTGCCACCACACCTGGCTAATTTTTGTATTTTTAGTAGAGGCAGGGTTTCACCATGTTGGTCACACTAGTCTCAAACTCCTGGCCTCAAGTGATCCACCTGCCTTGTCCTCCCAAAGTGCTGGGAATACAGATGTGAGCCACCGCACCTGGCCAGATCTTAAACTCTTCAAGGGTTGAACTGGTTTGAGTGGTGGCTCTATTTTGCATTCCCTAGGATGGCCCTTGAGGTAGGCCAAATAATGGCTCCCCAAATGATATTCATGTTCTAATCCCAGAACCTGTGACTATCATCTTTTTTTTTATTTTTATTTTTTATTTATTTATTTTTTTTTTGAGACGGAGTCTCACTCTGTCACCCAGGCTGGAGTGGAGTGGCAATCTTGGCTCACTGCAAGCTCCGCCTCCTGGGTTCACACCATTCTCCTGCCTCAGCTTCCCAAGTAGCTGGGACTACAGGCACCCACCACCGCACCCAGCTAATTTTTTTTATTTTTAGTAGAGACTGGGTTTCACCGTGTTAGCCAGGATGATCTCGATCTCCTGGCCTCGTGATCCACCTGCCTTGGCCTCCCAAAGTGCTGTGATTACAGGCGTCAGCCACCGCACCCAGCTGACTAACATCTTATATGGTTAAAAAACAGGTCTTTACAGATACAATTAAGACTCTTGAGATGAGGAGATCATTCTGACTTATCCAGTGACCCCTAAGTTCCATGTCAAGTGTCCTTATACGAGGAAGGCAGAAGGAGATTAGACACAGACAGAAGAGGAGGAGGCAACGTGACCACAAAGGCCGAGAGTAGAGTGAGGTGGCCACAGGCTCAGGAACACCAAGAGCCACCAGAAGACACAAGCAGCAAAGAAGGAGCTTTCTCCTAGAGTCCCCAGAAGGAGCACAGTCCTATTGCTACCCTGATTTCAAACTCTCAGACTCCAGAACTGAGAGAATAAATTTTTTGTTATTTAAGCTACTAAGTTTGTGGTAATTTGTTAGGGCCCAGCAGAAAATGAATAGAAAGATGGAGGCTTCTTTGTGTCTTCATCATTGTAACCCAGGTATCTAAAATGCTGTTTGTATATAGTAGGCACTCAATAAATGTTTGGTAAATGAATGGCTAAGAGAAACTTGGCAGTCGGACAACTCTGGGTTTAAATCCTGCCTCTAATCCCAGCACTTCGGGAGGCCAAGGCAGGTGGATCCCGAGGTCAGGAGTTCAAGGCCAGCCTGGCCAACATGGTGAAATCCTGTCTCTACTAAAAATATTAAAAAAAGCAACTGGGCCTGGTGGTATGTGCCTGTAATCCCAGCTACTCGGGAGGCTGAGGTAGGAGAATTGCTTGAACCTGGACCTGGGAGATGGAGGTTGCAGTGAGCCTAGATCGTGCCACTATACTCCATCCAGCCTGGGCTACACAGCGAGACTCCGTCTCAAAAAAAAAAAAAAAAAAAAAAATCCTGGCTCTTCCACATAAGCACTATGTAGGGCCAAGGCTCATTTACTCCAAGCCTCAGTTTCCTGGTCTATAAAGTGGGATGTAACGTGGACCCCAAGAGGTGTCTGGGAAGATGGAGTCAGATCATGTACAGAATGCACTGAGCAGGGTGCCTGGTTTCCTACAGCACTGATCATCAAGCAGATAAAGGACCACTGCTAGTTGATTATGCTTTAATATTCCTTACAGGTTATTTGATACTCATCAATATGCAGCCTTATCCATTTATGTTTGATGTTTGGGTGGATGATGATGAAGAAATGGCTTTTGTGGCCTCCTGTTGCCAGGGAAAGGCACCAGTGCTTCCAGCCCAGCCATCGCCCTCACTTGACGTAGCTGCCTCTCATGCTTCTAGCGAGAGACAAAACACACGTTGATCTCTCCTCCATCAGTTCGACGTCAGTTACCTAATGCTTGCAAATGGGGAGAAAACACAGAACCCAATCAATCTACTTATTCTGGAAACTCTGCCCCCCTTCCCCTCCTAAATGCACACACCCTTCTCAGTGCAAACTGCTGAGCCCATGTTTCTCAATGACTTTCCTTGAAATGACAGGAATTCTGCTGATTCTAGGAACAACTCTTTTTCTTTTACTAAAGCATTTATTAAACTAGTTAAACAGGCTAATCTCTGCTCCCTGAAGACCTTCCCTTCAAACCGTGCCTCTGGTGAGTTGGTGACACTTTGATGGCAGATGACACTTGTGCAGCATTTACTCTATGTTAAGCACAGTGCTGACCACTTCACACACCACACATTTAGTCCCTGCAACAACCCCATAAGTAGGTACAGTCCTTATCCTCATTTTCAGATGAAGAAAGTGGCTCAGACAGGGTATGTTACACAAGAAACTGGATTTTGGCTGGGCACAGTGGCTCACGCCTGTAATCCCAGCACTTTAGGAGGCCAAGGCAGGTAGATCACAAGGTCAGGAGATCAAGATCATCCTGGCCAACATGGTGAAACGCCGTCTCTACTAAAAATACAAAAATTAGCCAGGCGTGGTGGTGCGCACCTGTAGTCCTAGCTACTGAGGAGGCTGAGGCAAGACAATCGCTTAAACCCGAGAGGCGGAGGCTACAGTGAGCAGAGATCACACCACTGAACTCCAGCCTGGGCAACAGAGTGAGACTCTTCAAAAAAGAAAAAGAAAGAAAGACAGAGACAGAGAGAGAGAGAGGAGAGGAAAGAAAGAAAGAAAGAAAGAAAGAAAGAAAGAAAGAAAGAAAGAAGAAAGAAAGAAAGAAAGAAAGAAAGAAAGAAAGAAAGAAAGAAAGAAAGAAAGAGAAAGAAAAGAAAGAAGAAAGAAGGAAGGAAGGAAGAAAGGAAGGAAGAAAAAAAAAGAAAAGGAAAGGAAGGAAGGAAGGAAGGAGAGGAAGGAAGGAAGGAAGAAGAAGAAAGAAGAAAGAAAGAAAGAAGAAAGAGAAAGAAAGAAAAGAAAGAAAGAAAAAGAAAGAAAGAAAGAAACTGCATTTCAGAGACACCTTTTCAACTCCAGAGCCGAAACTCAACGCTGAGTTTCACTTTATTTCATGTCTGAGCCTGAGTCCTGGAAACCAATTTGAGAAGAGATTTGTGTCCAGGAGGCTTAGTGGGCCATGCTGTCACAGTACACCCCTTTGCATCAGGGCCCAGAGATTTTCAAGGCAGAATTACTCCCAGTACCCTGCTCTGGAAGTATAGGTTGCTTTGCCTTTCTGGAGGGCAAGTTGGCAATAAGCAGCAGACGTTTTAAAAGTTATCCAACTCATCCCTCCTTATGCACCATAGTTTTTTATTTTTATACCAAAGCTTTTTTCCTAATCAGGGGGAAAAATCATTATTGGTGGAGTATCTTAGCCATATTCGGATGTCACACTCTGGTCTCATCGCAATGCTGTCTTGTACTAGCAGTGCCACCTTGGAGGTGTCATTTGTGCTGCCTACATCTGGTTCCCATATGCTTACAATGGTAGTAAAAATAATAATACCGACCTTATAAGGAGTTTCTATTGGGGTTAAATGAGTTAAAAGAGCAAAGTGCTTAAAACTGCCTGGCCCCGTGTGAATGCCACATAAGAGGTAGTTAGCTATTTTCCTCATTCACACTGTAGGCCCATTTTGGGACACTGGTTCCTCTTGAGTCTGATTTTTGCTCACCAGGGCAGAAGTCCACGTGGTTTCCACCCTGGGACAATCCATGATATGCCCCTTCTCATTCAAGTCCCCTCCAGTTCGGGGCCACTCCAGCTCAGAGGCCCCATGCCCCTCTCTGGGCAGGTTTTACTCAAATGCTGAGCCAGGGCTGTGGTTCTATGAGGTCAGGATAAGGTTAAGGACGCAGTTAGCTGGAGTGGAAACAAGAGGTCCATTGCAACATAGCATAAACCAGCTCCCAGAAGAGGAAGCAATTGTATTTTAACGAGAAAGGAATGAGTTTGTTTCGGGAAACCAGCCCATTTCGCCAAAATCTCAGTAAAATCTTGGTACAGTCATTGCTTTCTCAACAGCAAACAATTAATCAGGTTCTGTGTCTCCCCCCCACCCACCACCACCATGATCTTTAAGAAGGCTCCAAGGAAATTCAAATTAAATACTTGACAAAGCATTCGTTTCTCTGCAGCCACTGTGGAAGAGCAGAAAAAGCTCAGGTCACAACCCTGGCTTTTATTCCTCCTTTTCACTTATTATGTTGTTACTTCCACTTTGTGGACCCTTAATTTCTTTAAGAGCTTGAGGAGAGGAGAATAAGATAATAAATGGAAATAACCTAAAATGCCTTTATAATGAGATTTATGCAAATGCAAATTATTAATAGTATTAAATCAAAAGACACATACTATGTTCAATAAGTACCAAGAGGCTGTGGCAGAGGCATTTACTGCTCACCAAAGTCCACTTGTTCTCCCGTGTGTTCCAGCCCCCGGCAGTTAGATGGGGTCATGCAACTAGTCCTGGACAATGGGTTATCAGTTGATGTGACCTGCGTCGCTTCCTGCCAAAGCACTGAAGAGCCAGCACTTCATCTTCCAGTTCCTCTCTTTTCTTGCCCTGATGACTGTGAAGACCATTTGTTGGGATCTTGGTGTGTTTATCAAGCTGGGTCCCTGAGTCAATGTGTGGAGCAGAATCCCTACTGACCTTCACGAGACAAGTAGCATGACTGAGAAATAAGCTCTTGTTTTGATAAGCCACTCCAATTTCAGGATTAAGTTGTTGCTCTAACAGAACCTACCCTATCTCACTCAACAGGTAAATGAATTCAGATGGATTTTGCTTTACAAACTCAAAAATCAAAGTAACGTAGCATTGGTTTATTTTTCGAAAGTCCAATCAACTTGGACTCTAGGCCCTCTTTTCTGTTTGGTTGGCTGGAAATTTAGTCTGAGTCATCACTGGAGCTCCTTACCCCAAGCCCCTCATGTTGGGTCAGTGTCCTTAGGGCATCTGGGAGCACATTTGAGAAGGACCCGTAGTCCATGTTCCATCATCTGGTCTCGTGCAGGTGGGTGGCACTGTTGGTTCTGCATCAAGTTCAAACAGGATTATTGGCTGAGGATGGGTTTCTGGTGCCTAAAATGAGTCTTTCTCTGCACACACCTAACCATTCCCCAGGACATTGGGTCTCCTCCAAGAAACAGGCCAGACACAGACCCTAGTCAACTCTCCTTTCCTAACCTTGGAGTCTCTTCATGCTTCCCCAAAATTCTGTGCTGCTTTATGCACTTTCACATTCTCTGTTAAATCCTCCTGCCTAGCAAATGCCTTCACTGAACCTAGACTTTTTTTTTTTTTTTTGAAGTGGAGTCTCGCTCTGTCACCAGCCTGGAGTGCAGTGGTGCGATCTCTGCTTATTGCAACCTCCGCCTCCTGGGTTCAAACAATTCTTCTGCCTCAGCCTCCTGAATAGCTGGGACTACAGGTGCGCCACCACGCCCAGCTAATTTTTTTTTATTTATTTATTTTTTTATTTTTAGTAGAGACAGGGTTTCACCACGTTCACCAGGATGGTCTCGATCTCTTGACCTCATGATCCGCCCGCCTCAGCCTCCCAAAGTGCTGGGATTACAGGCATGAGCCACTGCACCTGGCCGAGCCTAGACATTTTTAAAAATCCAAGGAAGGAGTGAGAGAAGCCTCGCTACCTGTCTAAACTTCCACTTGGTCCTGGATCCTAGACACCCTCTGAGGCAAGGAACACAAAGGCCCAGCTATCTTCTGAGAACAGGGGTGGGTAAAATTCCGGAAGAACAAAAAACACATTAATATCTCAATAAATTATCCTACCACATGGGTGACTGATCATGCTGAGGAGGAAAGGAGGCCAACATTTGCAATCATTCTCTCGGTTTGCAAATCAGGTGGAAAAATAATACCACGCAAATTAGCACTAGCTCACAGGCCAAGGACTTGAAAGAATTTAATCTGAGTGAGCCACAAGGAAATTTGCTTATGAACCATGAAAATATGTGCCCCAGCCTAACCCCGTATTGTACCCACCTACATGCAGATTCCCCAACATTCAAATCCATCTCTCTTTCAAATGCCCATGCCTGTATGATAGGCAGTAAGGCAGAATTCAGACACTTGTGAAAATAAATATATTCTGGTAAACCTTTGATTATTAGAGGACCCAGGGGGTGGATTTTTAAAGCCCCTGCTTTTTCTTGGTCCTCTCAGAGTATTGCCTTTACACCACATTTCTTCTTTTTGCATTCAGGAAAATGGTACAGGAAAGAGAGGACACCTGTCTATCCAATGTCACTTGCTAATAGTGTGTGTGTTTGTGTGTTTGTGTGTGTGTGTGGTGTGAAACATTTATTTATTTATTTTAGGATTACACAGTTGGAAGATTGAAAAGAACCATAATTATGACATTTAAATAAATCGATATTGCATCTTTTGCAACTAACACGTGTGTTAGTGTTTTATCAATACGCTTGTTAAGTTGGTAGAAGTCTGACAACTAAATGCTTGCTGATTCAAATTGGTTTTCTTTTTTTAAACAATTAAGTAACATTTTTAATTTTTTGCTGTGCAGAAGCTATAGGAGGAGTGGAAATGCTCTGAGGAACGCTTTTATGCTGTCTATGGAAAGTATTAAATTACACAGAGTCCAGAATCCATCATAGCAATTTTCAGGCCATCATCAGAGGATTAAGTGCTTTATTTGCTCATTATTCTATGGCTCTAGCCCAGGATTTCTAACTCAGCATTACTGACATTTGGGGCCAGATAATTTTCTCTTGTGCAGAGCTGTCCTTTGCATTGGAGAATGTTTACAACAGCCCTCAGCACTCTCCCCACCAACTATGACAACCAAATATGTCTCCAAACGTTGCCAAACGTCCCCTGAGGGGTAAAATCGCCCCCAGTGGCGAACCACTGGTCTACAGCAGGGAGGCAACAGTTCTGCGTAAAGGGAGATTCTACAGCTGCAAGGTCCCTGTGCCGTGTGAATCATCACATCACAATTAGGTTGAGGAGCTCCGCAGTCCAGCATTAATATTTCATGTTTCCCAAAATGTGTCATGTGCCATACAGAACAGAGGGGAATTGGTGTGTGCTATGTAAGGAAATGGTTTAAGAGATGCCCTCTGAGCAGGAGCCTTCATGGCAGGACTTCTGCAAGCCTTGACTGTCACTGCCTCAGAGCGGTTACCGTTGGCAGCTCTTTCTAAGTTTATTCCTGTGGAGCTAGATGTTTTGGATCTTAGCTCTATGGCCAAAACAAGAATCTGGGAAACTTGGCCTGGATAGAAGGCATCTGCTAGTTCCCTGACTCGACTCTGGGGACTCTTAGATGAGGGATCATTCTTTCATTCTTCTCCAGGGTGTCTGAAAGTTGTTGTGAGGGTAGAGAAGCAGATTTTTTACTATAGACAGAGTCCCAGCTCCTAGAATGTCCTTCCTGGCCTGCCCTAGGCAACCAGCTCAGTCTGGGGCCGTTTTGACTCAGATCTGTTAGGCTATCCAAAATCAACAGGGCTGAGCAAAATCAACAGGGCAAGTCTAGCCACTTTGATAAAACCATTTAAAACAATCATATTTTGATTCCTAATTTTTTCTCAGATTTCCTCATCAGTTAAGCAAGTCACTTTGTCCCTAGGTCTCAACTACATGTAACTAACATTTTCTGTAGTACCCCCGACTAAGTGTCTGAAAGGTGTCTACAGCGAGGATCTCCCTGCCCAGACTGAGCACCCTCATAGCATTTATGGACTTACAGGTCTCTCTCCATGGGGAGGAGGCTGGGACAGTCAGAAGGGAGCCCTGGGCTCAGGGCTGCAGCATGAGGAGCCAGGAGGTGCCAGATGGACCATGATGCGGTCAGCATATAGGGTCATGATGAAGAGCTTGGCCTAGGAAGCCAGTCGGCCAGGTCCAAATCACTGCACTGTGCCTGCCACTCACCAGGCAGGTGACCTTGAGCTAGCTCAAGCCAGTTTCCTGACTTATGTCAGTTTCCTCATCTGTAAAATGGGCTAACAATGGACCTATCTTATGGGGCTGTTGTGAAGAGTCATGAGCCAGCGCATGTGAAGTCTTCATAAAAGGTGCTGGCACAGAGCCAGGGCTCCAGAAACGGTGACAATTATTACATGTGAGGGTGTGGGGGATCAAAGCGAAGAGTGCTTGAGGCAGGTATGGGGGCAGGGTCTAGAGAGCCAGAGAGGACCATGGCACTACGAATTTGGAGCTGGCTGAGCACTGGGCTTTTGTGCTCTTATGGGAGCTTGTTCCATTGGCTGGCCAGACCCATTTAAAGGGCTCAGCATGCAGCCAAGTTTCAGAATTCAGGAGGAGATGAAGAAGCAGGAACCTCTCTCCAGCCTAACACCATCCATTTCTCCAGGGTTAGCTCCTGGGCAAGGGAAAGGCCATTCTTAGGGGGCGCCCTTTGGACTTGGTTCTCAGAAACAGCAGCGCCTAAACACCACGCCCTGCCTGGTGATTTCCATTGGTTCCATCAGCTATAACTGCCAATGGCTGATTGTGTGTATGTGTATATATATCTACACATACACACACACAATATATAATATATATATAAAGTGAAGACATACATATATAATATATATATGTAAAGTAAAGTGGACCTGGGTTGGCCAGATTGGTCTTGAACTCTTGGCCTCAGGCAATCCTCCTGCCTTGGCCTCTCAAAGTGCCAGGATTACAGGCATAAGCCACTGTGCCTGGCCTGCTTGTATATTTGTAAAAGCCACCAAAACACATTACTACAAACTGAGTGGCCTAAAACAACATAAATTTATTCTCTTACATTTCTGGAGGCCAGAGGTCCAAGCTCAAGATGTATGCAAGGCTGTGTTCCCTCCTGAGGCTCTAGGGGAGAATCCATTTCTTATCTCTTTCAGCTTCTGGTGACTCCAGTAATTTCTTTTTTAAAAAAATATTGATACGTAATAGTTGTACCTATTGACTAGTGGCCACCTCATGCCAGTCTCTGCCTCTGTGGTCACATCACTTCATCCTCTTTTCTCTGTCTTCTTCTCTATGTGTCTGTTTTATAAGGGTTCTTGTAATTACATGTAGGGTCCACCCAAATAACCCAGGATCATCTCTCGATCTCAAGATTCTTACTTTAATCATATCTGCCAGCCCATTTGGACACATAGGGTATGTACAAGGCCAGAGATTAAGACGCAGATCTCTTTGGGGGCACCATTATTCAGCCTACCCCAGGGACCATCCTAGGGAATGCCAAATAGAGCTCTTGACTTCACCTTGGTAAGCAGAACTCAGGTAACTGGGAAATTAAGCAGGAGTTGGAAATAATTCTTCACAGTGTTCCTTCCCCTTTTTAAAGGATAAAGTTACCAATACTGAGTCCCAGAAGTCATAGTAACAATAACTCACATGATGCTACGGTTTGAATGCTTGTCTTCTCCAAAATTCATGTTAAAACTTAATCTCCAATGTGGCAATATTGAGAAGTGGGGTCCTTAAGAGGTGATTGAGTTATGAGGGCTCTACTGTCACGAATGGATTAACGCATTTGTGGATCCATGGATTAATAGATTAACAGGTTATCATGAGAGTGGGTCTCATGGTGTTATAAGAAGAGGAAAGGAAACCAGAGCTAGCACACTCAGCCCCCTCGTCATGTGATGCCTTGTGCCACCTCAGAACTCTGCAGAGGATCACTTAAGCCTAGGAGTTTGAGACCAGCCTGGGCAACATAGGGAGACCCTGTCTCTATAAAAATAAAAAAATTAGCAGGGCGTGGTGGCACATGCCTGTGGTCCCAGTTACTTGGGAGGCTGAGGTGGGAGGATCACTTGGGCCTGGAAGGTTGAGGCTGCAATGAGCCATGATAGCACCACTGCACTCCAGCCTGAGTGACAGAGTGAGACCCTGTCTCAACAAAATGAACTCTAGAGAGAGTTCCCACCACCAACAAGGGTCTCATCAGATGTGCCCCTCAACCTTGGACTTCCCAGCGTCTACAACTGTAAGAAATAAATGTGGCTGGGTGTGGTGGCTCACACCTGTAATCCTAGCACTTTGGGAGGCTGAGGCAGGTGGATCACCTGAGGTCAGAAGTTCAAGAGCAGCCTGGCCAACATGGTGAAACTCTGTGTCTACTAAAAATACCAAAAAAATTAGCTGGGCTGGGCATGGTGGCTGGCACCTGTACTCCCAGCTATTTGGGAGGCTGAGGCAGGAGAATTGCTTCAGCCCGGGAGGCAGAGGTTGCAGTGAGCCAAGATCACACCACTGCACTCCAGCTTGGGCGACAAGAGCTAAACTCTGCTGAAAGAAAAAAAAAGAGAAAGGAGAGAAAGGAAAGAAAGAAAAAGAAAAAGAAAGAAGAAGAAGGAGAAAGAAAAAAAAAGAAGAAGAAAGAAAGAAGAAAGAAAGAAGAAAGAAAGAAGAAAGAAAGAAAGAAAGAAAGAAAGAAAGAAAGAAAGAAAGAAAGAAAGAAAAAGAAAGAGAAAGAAAAGAAAGAAAGAAGAAAGGAAGGAAGGAAGGGAAAGGGAGAAGTGTTATTTCTTATAAATTGCCCAGTTTCAAGTATTTTGTTATAAGCAACAAAAAACAGACTAAGAAAGATAAACTTTAATTCATTTAATCCTCACTAAAATTCTATAAGGTGGGTACATTTACTATCCTGACTTTTCACATGAGGTGAGGCACAGAGAGGTTGGATAACTTGCCCTAGGTCACACAGCTGTGAGTGGCAGAGCCAGGACTCGAGATGAAGGATCTCCCTCTCCCACCCTTTCCTCTTTCTAGATTCACAAACCCATCACTAATGGTGACTCTGATTTACAGATACAGCAGCATTGCCACCTATCACCTGCTCCTTAAAATCAAGCTTTGATTCCTGAGCTAGCTGAAGCAGATATTCTTTCAGGGCTGGAAGGACAGCCTCCAAAGGTTGGGTGCATTTCTCTTTGGGGAGGTGAAATGAGAAGCAATTGGGAGCTAACTTTGGGGTCTAGAAGATCACTGCAGCTCTGGCTCGCTCACATTGCCTCAGAGCTTTGTTTGGACTTCCCTTGGCCTCTAGCACACAGAAATAAATGGGCGAGGAGGCAGAACAGAAAGGGAAGCAATGAGAAATATGTTTTTTGAGCCCATGAGATGGAGCAGGGGGAAGAAGTCAGTCAACAATTCTTAAAACAAAAATAAACAAATAAAAGAAAAAAGAAACAATTCTTCAGCCTGCTTATGACAACCCATAGAACTCTGATGATGAGTCAGCTCGTTCTGCTGAGGATGCATTTTGGGGAGAGTTGATCGTTCTGCATAATTCTATCATGAACACAGGCAGCCGGCACAAACGCAGTGCCGAGGTTTCAGAAATGAAGCCCATTCCAACAGTGAACACCAAAAAGCCATTTCCAAAAGCCCATGCCTTTCTGGGCCCAGTTACTCCTACTCAGTGTTACTGCTCTGATGTTCTCATACTCAGAAACTGGTTCGAAGAATCAAGAAAGCCCATTGGATAAGGACCCAGACTTAATGTCTCTGAAAGTGCTCAACAAATATGTCTGGACTGTGAATTGCACAATTGCCTGTCAGAGGCAGATTTACCATGAAGCTGATGACCTCAGCCCACTTCCCCTCACTTCTCCTGTGGGTGCTGAATGCTGTAGAGTTGAGAAGCGAGCCAGGTTACAATCAAGAAATATTTCTACATACAGCTGGGCACTGTGGCTCACACCTGTAATCCCAGTACTTTGAGAGGCCAAGGCAGGTGAATGGCTTGAGCCCAGGATTTCAAGACCAGCCTGGACAACATGGAAAAACCCTGTCTCTACAAAGAAATAAAAATAAAACAAATAGCCAGTTGTGGTGGAATGCACCTATAGTCCCTGCTATATATATATATATATATACACACACACACACATATATATATTTCTACATAAGTTCGATCTCTCAGAAAAAAGCATTCAAGTCACCAGTAATTTATTGATTCTTTTTCATTCTAAATAAACAGTTACTGTCATACCTGGTTTTGTATTCATAATTTTGTACTCTTTTTCTTAAAGATGGTCCTCCAAATCGTGTTAGCTTCAGGTCTCACAAAACCTGAATCCTTCCATGTCACAGGAGAAATAGAATAGTATGAAGGAGGATTCTTCCAAACTCATCACAGCCATGGGGAAAAAAAAAAACCTTGAGAAAATGTTCTTTCTAGGACCCACGTCAAGGATAAGAACACTGAAAGAGACATATGGATCAAACAGATGCAAGATTTAATTTAAAAGCCAAGTGCTATAGAAGTTCACTATAATGCTTTTCTAATTGTCTGTGTGACAGAGTGCTCTTGGAAACGTATTAAATGAGTGAGACCAACCTTATGAACTCCACAGATAGAATTCAAGTGCAATTCCTGTGTTCAAGGGATTTTCTTCCTCAAGTTTTGATACTAGGGTTTTGGAGTATGATGGAACTTTGACAGCAGGAAACGTGTTCAAGCATCTAATAATCAGTTATTTATAGAATATTTACTGTGTGCATAGCACTTCTGAGTGGTCCTTTAAATACTGAGGAGGATGCAAAATAAATCCAGGGCAGATCCTTGCCCTCAGGAAACTTAGAGCTTAATTGGGAAAAAAGCACATGGCTCCAGCTCTTTCGCTGCTGTTCCATTTCTCTTCTGATGGTATAGCACAATGAGCAGTAAATTCAGTTTCCAACAAAGAGATTTTTCCTGAGTGCTGACAGCCCCATTTTCATTTTCCTCTCACTATTTGGGATCCCAGGCACTGATGACCACAGCTTCATGAACCTCTGCAGGTCAACCATCCTAACCCAGGTGATGGGACTGGGCGGACCCCATCATACCTCTCCATCTGACACAATGCCTCCTAGAATTGCTCAGGAATGAACAGCTCCAGGAAATGTGCAGGGGTTCAAATAATTAGAAAATACTTAATGGATTATCACCAAACTCCTCCCCAGGAGACCTCAGTATGAGCTCTCAAAACAGAGTGCCATTTCTCATAATAGCTTGGTAACCAGTGAATTTAGCAAAATGTAAATTCTGTGGCATGCAATTTAAATAGCTATACTTGAGAGGACTTGGCATCACTGCTTTTGGAGGAGAATGTGTGGCCAGATGCCAAAGGGAGACTAGTTATTTCAGCAGAAAGGACAGAAGTTATTTCTCATTATCATTTCAGTTCATCCTAACTCAGGAAAGCCCCAGGAAATTTAAGATACAACAAAGTTGGAAAGAAGGAAGAATGGGAGGTAGGATTTCTAGAAATTTTAACATTATAGCAAACATATCATATCCAGAGGGCATGCAAATCAATTTCTCCTATACTGGGCTTGAGTAAGCTTATGGTTCCCATTAGCTGTCTTTGCAGAAAAATACAGAAGGTAGTTCTCCTAAAGCTATCATCCACTAGGTGTGAGATAAGAAGCACATTAATTCATTCAACAAATATTTATTGAGCATCTGTTGGCCAGGTGTGGTGGCTCACACCTGTAATCCCAGCACTTTGGGAGGCTGAGGCAGGCAGATCTCTTGAGGTCAGGAGTTCAAGACCAGCCTGACAAACGGTGAAACCCTGTCTCTACTAAAAATACAAAAATTAGCCAGGTGTGGTGGCAGGCGCCTGTAATCCCAGCTACTTGGGAGGCTAAGGCAGGAGAATCGCTTAAACCTGGGAGGTGGAGGTTGCAGTGAGCTGAGATCATACCACTACACTCCAGCCTGGACGACAAAGCAAGACTCAGTCTCAAAAAAAAAAAAAATTGTATATATATGTATATATGTATATGTATATGTGTATATATATATATATATATATATTGAGCATCTGTTATGTGCTCAGGATGCTAAGGATTCAAGGGTTAAGCAGAAACAGAAATAGACTCTACCTTTGTGGGGTGGATGAACACAAGCAAATGTGAAACTGTAAGTGCAGCATAGATGAAGGAGAGAGACACCGTGCAACGAAACACAGAAACAGAGACATGGGACCTATCCAGAGGCCAATGCAGACTTCCAAGGAATGAAGGCCTGAGCTGGTAGACAAATGAGACAAATGAGGAGGCAAAGATGAGGAAAGTGTGCCCCAGGCCAAGGATATGGCTGTTCCAAGCACCCATGGTGGATAGATCATTGCCTTTGTAGCTGGGGTAGAAGAACATGAACCTAGACCAGTGAGTCCAATAGAACTTTTCACAATGATGAAAATGTTTTATCATCTGTGCTGTGCAGAAGGGTAGCCACTAGTTACATGTGGCTACTTAGCAATTAAAATGTGGTGGATGTGGCTGGTGTGACTTTAATTTTTATTAGTTTAAATGTAATTAGTCACATGTGGCTATTATCGATTGCATATTGGCCAGTGCAGAACTAAGGAAGCTTGTTTTTATTTAACCTCAATAAAGAGACATTGAGTGCTTCTGAGCAGGAGGCTAAAGGATTAGATTTGCATTTTGAAAAAGCAATCATTCTGGTTACAGTTAGGAGTGCTGGTCAAAGACAGTCCCAGTGGAACTTCCAGTTAGGAGGCTATTGGAAAAGTCCAGATGACAGGCTAGGGTGATGGTGGTAGAGACGAGGGGTGGACAGATTCAAGAGCTATTAAAGGAGGTAACATCTACATAATTTGGTGATGCAGGGGACATTTTGGGAAGGGAGAGAGAAATTTCAAGGATAACTCCTGGAATTCTGATCAGCTGCAGGTAGCTTCTGTATGCTTTGTGGCTAGTGGCTAAGACAGTGACCTCACCCTTAGAAAGATCTAGAAGTGCCTGGGAATTTTATTCTGTTAGAAACTCCCCACCTCTGCACCCACCCCTACCCAAAATATATCCATGTCAAATCCCTGGAACCTTTGAATGTTACCTTATATGGAAAAAGGGCCTTTGCACATATGATTAAGTTAAGAATCTTGAGATGAAGAGATAATCTTGGGTTATCTGGGTATCTCAGTGCTTGCACAGAATCCTTATAGGAGAGGAAAGAATAAAGAGAAGAGGAAGAAACAAGGTAACCGCAGAGGCAGAGATTAGCATGATGCGGCCACAAGACCAGGGTTGCCTGGAACCACCATAAGCTAAGAGAAACAAGGAATAGATTCTCCCCTAGAGAGTGAAACTCCCTTAGAGTCTTCAGAAAGCATAAAGTCTTGAAAATACCTTGATTGTGGACTTCTGGCCTCCAGAAGTATGACACAGTAAGTTTCTTTTATTTTATTTATTTTTAAAATTTTTATTTATTTATTTATTTATTTTAGAGATGGAGTCTCACTCTGTCACCCAGGCTGGAGTGCAGTGATGCAATCTCCGCTCACTGCAAGCTCCACCTCCTAGGTTCGGGTCATTCTCCTGCCTCAGCCTCCCGAGTAGCTGGGACTACAGGCACCCACCACCACGCCTAGCTAATTTTTGTATTTTTAGTAGAGACGGGGTTTCACGGTGTTAGCCAAGATGGTCTCGATCTCCTGACCTTGTGATCCGCCTGCCTCAGCCTCCCAAAGTGCTGGGATTACAGGCGTGAGCCACTGCGCCTGGCCATTTCTTTTGTTTTAAATGATCAAGTTTGTGGTCATGTGTTATGGCAGCCTCAGTAAACTCAGACACTCCCCAATTCTCTCTTTCCCCAAGAACAGTCATAGCCAATGACTGACCAGAGTGAGACAGTATGTATTCATCCGTTTTTGCACTGCTATAAAGAAATACCCGGCCGGGCGCGGTGGCTCACGCTTGTAATCCCAGCACTTTGGGAGGCCGAGGCGGGCGGATCACGAGGTTAGGAGATCTAGACCACGGTGAAACCCCGTCTCTACTAAAAATACAAAAAAAATTAGCCGGGCGAGGTGGCTGGCGCCTGTAGTCCCAGCTACTCGGAGAGGCTGAGGCAGGAGAATGGCGTGAACCCGGGAGGCGGAGCTAGCAGTGAGCCGAGATCGCGCCACTGCACTCCAGCCTGGGTGACAGAGCGAGACTCCGTCTCAAAAAAAAAAAAAAAAAGAAAAGAAAAGAGGTTTAACTGACTCACAGTTCCGCATGGCTGGGGAGCCTCAGGAAACTTACAATCATGGCGGGAGGTGAAGGAGAAGCAGGAACCTTCTTCACAAGGTGGCAAGAGGGAGTGAGTGCAAGAACAAGGAAGTGCCACACTAAAACCACCAGCTCTCTTGAGAACTCACTCACTATCATGAGAACAGCATGGGGGAAACCACCCCCATGATCCAGTCACCTTGACCTGGTCCCTTCGTTGACATGTGGGGATTACAATTCAAGATGAGATTTGGGTGGGGACACAGAGCCAAACCATATCAGAGCACAAAGGCTCAGCTCCTTTGCTTCAATGCAGGACAAACTTTCAGGTGTACCAAGCCTAACAGCTCCCCAAAGGATCAGAACAAGACTAGGACTTCTTTGTCTGGCTTCTTCCTCCCCTGTCCTCACTTTCTTACTAGTTTCTCCAGAGGTGCCTTCATAATAAATCACCTGCTCCTAAACCCAAAGCCCAGGGCCAGCTTCAGGGAGAACCTGACCTATGACAGGTGGCCTTCACTGGGCAGAACAGAAGCCACAACTGAGGCCCAGGCTTAGAGAGACAATCAAGAGTTTAGTTTTAAACATGTTGAATGTAGACGCTTTTAAGGCAGGGGTTGGCAAGCTGTGGCCTGCAGACAAAATCTGGCCCGTGACCACTTGATTTTGTAAAAACAAACAAAAAAAGCAGCATTAGAACACAGCTTTGCCTGTTCGTTTACAGATTGCCTAAGGCTCCTTTCATGCAATAACAGCAGGTTTGGGCGGTTGAGACAGAGACCATATGGTCCACCAAGGCTAAAATATTTGCTATCTTGTCCCTTACAGATACGAGCAGCGGAATTTATGAGTCTACAGCTGAGAGAGCTGGAAGAAAAAATTTATGAGCCCTTTGCACACAAGTGATCATTGAAGCTAGGGGGGTGGATGCAATCACACCCAAAGCAAGGCTAGAGGGAGAAAGAAAAAGAGCCAGAACAGAAGCTTTCAGAATTGTAGTATTTAATGACGGACCAAGGTAGACTGAAAAGGAGACACAGACTAAGAGGCCGAAGATGCAGAAGTAAATCCAAGGAAGTTCCTTAAATTTTGAAAGATCAAAAAACATCTTTCATGTTGACCATTTATTTTCATATCTGAAGACACTGAAAGCTTTTATTTTCTCCTAGAGAGTCAGCATTTAAAACTACCCATCACAAGCAATGTGTTTTCTCCAGGGCAATCAAAATGATTTTGAATTAAATTATTTTGGAGTTAGTTTGTCCCAATGCAACTAAAAACATAGAGAGAAACATCGTATACCTATGCAAACCCTTAGCTCTGAACTATCCAGTGATGTTCAGACTCGTAGAGAAGTGTCTAATCTTGACTAACCCTTTTGCTATTTTCCCTCTTTGACCCTGCTGTACCATTGCCTAACTCCTGGGGAGTTCCTTTATTTAGAAAGTTTTCTTTGTACGCAACTTGGAGCGAAATACTCTGAAAAAGACCATATTTGTCTTGGATTATAAACCATCAAACCCCTAAAATATTTTGTAACCCACTAATACCAAAAATATACTCAGGCCATGGTAGCTGCATATGTCAGTACTAGTGGAGAGCTTCCAACTTCTTTCCATAATAAACGTTAAGTACCTTCTGTGCACAAGGTGCTGTGCTAAGTTTTGGAAGGGGCACAAAGTTGAGTAAGATGTTGCCTCTGCCCGCCCTCAGTTAGAAGAAATGAGAAATATGCCTAAATCACTATTACGCAAAATATGGCAAGAACAATAAAAGAAATTGGAGTTTTATGAAAATTTGGGGGAGTGAGAAAGAAAGCTCACCTCTGGTTGGTTGTAGGACTGGAAAAGGTTCAAGGAGGAAGTTCCATGGGAGTTTGGCTGGGAGGAATTTCTGGAGATGAAAATGTAGAAGAAGGCATTCCAAGGTGATGGAACAGCATGAGGTGGGAGGAAAGTACAGGAACACTAAACATAGAACTTAGGTAGGAGGGCAACGGGCGGGGAGGAAGATTTAAAGAAATAAAACACTTGGGGAAATGCTAAAGTAGGAATTTGGATGAGAGTTCACAGACAACAAGGACCTATTGAAGGATTTCATAGGAGGGAAATAAGTGCTTGCAGCTGTGCCCTGAACAGTGAATTTGGCAGTGATGGAGGCCTGGAGTAGAGAAGGGAAGAAGACTGAGGTGGTGAATATCAGTAAAGAGACTATTCCAGGGTCCAGATAAGAGGGTTAAGGCACAGGCAACAGGAAAAAAAAGGGAAAATTAAGAGGTAATGGATGGCCGGGCATGGTGGCTCACGCCTGTAATCTCAGCACTTTGGGAGGCAAAGGCAGGCAGATCACTTGAGGTCAGGAGTTCAAAACCAGCCTGGCCAACATGGTGAAACCCCATCTCTACTAAAAATACAAAAGTTAGCTATGCGTGGTGGCATGCACCTATAATCCCAGCTACTTGGGAGGCTAATACAGGAGAATTGCTTGAACCCAGGAAGTGGAGGTTGCAGTGAGCCAAGACCGGGCCACTGCACTCCAGCCTGGGGGACAGAGCAAGACTCTATCTCAAAAAAAAAAAAAAGGAGGTAATGGAGGTTAAACTCCAGGATTTAGAAATGATTGGCAAGAGGCAGGAACCAAAGATGTCTGTGCTTTGTAGCTGGGAGACCTTAGGAATGAACAGCTAGCTGTATAGTTTTGGAGGGGAACAAATGGGGATCTCGACTTCCTCTTCTGATACTGCCCCACTTCTCCACTGTAACACCCATTGAAGAGGATTGCTGTGTCTATATTTGCATGGTCAGGTATTAAAATTACTCCAAAGGGGCCTGACCTCAACCCCCAAAGAACTGTTGAATATAACAGCCACAAACCTATGCTCTAAAACTAAGTTGGAGGTGGGGGTCCAATCCTATTCCTTCTATTTCCTCAATACAAGGAAATGTAGGCACTGGGGAAAATTTTCAGACCTGAAGCCGTGTGGTTAGTGACTAGGAGCATGGGGAGCCGTCCAGTCTTCTGAGAACCCTCCAAATCCTCCCTGAACCCTCTGAGTCACAGCCGTCTCCCCTCCCTGCCTGGAGCACTCGCAGCACCCCAGTGACTCTGCCCTCAGGGCCCCAGAAGAAAACAGGGTGCAGTTTGGCACCCTCCTCATGCCCTCAGCTCCCATATCCCAGGAAGCAAATGGGACTCCAGGCTCCCATTTAGGCCACCGAAGCTCCATTTCCAGGCTTCCTGCCATCCCCATGCCTGCAGTCACCCACCTCCTAAGGCCCAAGCCCAGACCTGCCTTGGCTCTCCCTCTAATGCCTTGATAACCTGCCTGTTGCTTAGTCTGCACACCAAGAGACCACAGAAAAGCTACAGCAGGATTCCAAGGTCCCTTGGATGATCTGCAGTCTCACACACATGCCAAGGCATGCAAATTTTGGTGGTGTCTAATGCAAGTATGACATAGATGCCATTCCCTTGCTTATGGGATGTTCCAAGGGGTTTTGCGGTGGCTTACAAAGCTGGTTGTTTCTGGTTACCCAGTAGAACAGTGTTTTTGAAAAAAATCATCATCCACTTGCTCTCTCATCTTTATAAGTGGTAAAAATCATGATTAAAAATAGCCACCATTCTTGGATGCCTACTCTATGGTTGACTATTACTGCACTTAATTCTGATGGTATACAAGAAGGTAGTATCAGCATTCCCCACTTCCCACAACAGGTAACCTGAAGCTCAGAGGGCTTAAACTACTTTTTAAGCCTGTACTCTATCTTCAGTCTTCTCATTTGCAAATTGTGGATAGGAATATGTATCTCGGGGGGGGGCTGCAGGATCACATAAGACATCGTGTTCATAGCAACGACACTAGCATTGATTTTTGATGCTCCACTGGTGAGAGGCAGAACCAGGTCCTTGTGACACAGACTCTGCATCCCTTTCTGTTATTACACTACTGATTAGTTCTTGTTTGACTCGCTGTGCATTCTGTGACCCTCTCACCTCATTACAGCAGGGGTCAAACTATGTCATTGTCATCATTGTCACCAACCTGTGACACCAAAACAGAGCCCTGTGTTTGGCCTTTGTGCTGTTTATCCTTTATTTGGGAGAGTCAAAGAAAGGTTATTGCTAGAGATGGAGACATTTGAGATGGTCCTTGAAGGACTTCTGTAGATGAAGACTGATATTGAAATGGACTGACATCTTGGAAGCATCTCAAGAAAAAGATTTAGGGAGATTTAGAGAGGTTAAAACAACAACAGTAACTCTAAATTAGTCTGGAGATGAAACAAGGGCACTGTGTGATAATGAAGTTTACTGAGAAAGATGCCTATCATGTTGACCCACCTATAAGATCATCGTAGGGAAGTCGTTTTGTTTGTTTAAGAAAAAAAAAAGTCCCTAATAACTGTGGACATGGGGAACAAATGTCAGAGTCTTGTATGGACATCATGGGGCAGATGAGGTTCTGTCCTTCCAGGGTGTGGGCTGTGAAAAGTGGAAGCTGAAACCATCTCCCAGAGCCAGTGCAAGTGCATGGCACATCAGGAAGGGGTTTGCATCTTTCATTTTTTTTTTTTTTTTTTTTTGAGACGGAGTCTCACTCTTGTTGCCTCGGCTGGAGTGCAGTGTCACGATCCCAGCTCACTACAACCTCTGCCTCCCGAGTTCAAGCAATTCTCCTGCCTCAGCCTCCCAAGTAGCTGGGATTACAGGCGCCTGCCACCACACCCGGCTAATTTTTGTATTTTTAGTAGAGACAGGATTTCACCATGTTGGCCAGGCTGGTCTTGAACTCCTGATCTCAGGTGATGTGCCCACCTCAGCCTCCCAAAGTGCTGGGATTCCAGGTGTGAGTCACCACGCCCGACTGTTTGCATCTTTTAAAGGGCAGATTAAAAATATGATCCTAACCAGCTGGAGGAAAGGGATCCATTCCATTCAGATAACTAAGTCCAAGTATGATGGCTGCATCCAGGCGCTCAAACGATGCCTTTGGGCAACCTCTTGCCCTCTGTTGCTTACTTCACTGTTCAGTTTTCCTCAGTGGTGGCAATACCAGGCAGGCTTTCTGGTATCTGGCAGCTCTTCATGTACAGTCTTCTCGTAGCTGAGAATCCCAGAAAAAGAGAACAGCTCTTCTCTGCTAGCCTTTGAAAAATCTTTAAGAATCCTAGGATTGATACAGCTTGGGTCATTTGCACATGCCTGAATTAACCACGGGACTCAAGGAAATGGGGCATTGTGATCTGAAATTGTGGGTCACAGATCACGCAAGTACAAGAGGAAATTTTTTTTTTTGCCAGGTCTGGGAAATGCAATTCAATGAGAAGACACGATGCTTAAAAAAAAAAAAAAAAAAAAAAAAGGGTGGGGGATGGAAAAGGATGCTAGGTGGGGAGACACATGGAGGAGTGAGAAAGAGGTATGCAAAAACAACTTTCAGTGTAATTTTTTTAATTGCACAATTACAGAAATATATAAAGTAAAAATGATGCAACTCATGCATACCCCCAGGGCCCACCATCATTGAGTTTGGTATGTGTTCTTTTCATGCACAGTAAATGAAACTGTCTATGTCTATATAAGCACCTGTATATGATATTTTTAGCAAAAAGAAAAAGACCCACTCTACACTGTTCTGAAATTAGACATCCTTCTACGTCACTACGTGTAGAGATATCTCTTAAATACCCCTGTCCTAGATATTTCTCTTTTCTCCAGTTTTTACAGTTACAAACAATAGTGAACACCTTTGAACATATTTCCCTGCACAGTTGTGCAAATCATTCTACAGGATAAGTTGCAGAAGTGAAATTGCTAAGTCAAAGGGTACACTCATTACACGTTTTGAAATGTACTGGGGGCCGGGCGCGGTGGCTCACGCCTGTAATCCCAGCACTTTGAGAGGCTGAGGCGGGTGGATCACCTGAGGTCAGGAGTTCAAGACCATCCTGGCCAACATGGTGAAACCCCATCTCTACTAAAAAAACAAAAATTAGCCAGGCATGGTGGCACACGCCTGTAATCCCAGCTACTCGAGAGGCTGAGGCAGGAGAATTGCTTGAATCCGGGGGGCGGAGGTTGCACTGAGCCGAGATCATGCCACTGAACTCCAGCCTGGGAGACAGAGGGAGACCGCATCTCAAAAAAAAAAAAAAAAAAAAGAAAGAAAGAAAAAGAAAAAAAGAAATGTACTGGGAAATTACCCTCTAGAACGATGTGCCAACTACACTCTCATCAATAATTCAAGAAGGCATTATAATAACGCTACTTGATAAGCCTGTTTAAAACTTTTTAAGGTTTCCATTTTGAAAGGGTATTTATAATTGTAAAATTCATATGGATAAGTATACAAGTTGGACTATATAGGAAAACTCCTAAAAAAAAAAATAAGAGCAATCAAAAAGACTAGTCCCACCAGCTGTTAAAGTGTTTTATCAAGTTAAAAAAGTTCAACAGCATTGCCTTGGAATATGGCCAGACAGAGAATGAAACAGAATGGAGCTTCCAGAAACAGACCCAACTACAAATGGAAATGTTTTGTCTGATAAAGATGACATTTCAAATCAGTGAAATTAAAAAATCAATTTGTTTAATAAATGATTGTTAGAGAACTAGCTAGTCATCTTGGAGGGCGGAAAAAAGGTGAACCCATACCTAACACGTTTTATCTAAATAAATTCTAGACCTCTCAGCTATTTAAATGGAAAAAAACGAAACCACAAAATACTAGAGAAAACCATGCTTTGGTTTGGTTTCTTATTCTTGTAATTTCAAAGTGAGACTGGCCTAAGAATTGCACAGAAGTTGGAGCCATGAATAAATGGGTTGGTCATTTCAACCTTATAAAAAAATCAACATTTTTGCATTTTAAAAAATCACCATAAGTGAAGTCAAAAGATTGACAATGAACTGGGAGAAAAATGCAAATTATATCAGAAAAAAATGTAATTTTCTGAGTGTATAAACTCAATAGGAAAAAGACTAACAAGTCAGTACAAACATAGGCAAATGTAATGCAAATGACTCTTGAACAGATGAAAAGATGTTCTGCTTCTCTCATAACAAGATAGAGATGCAAATTCAAAATGCACTGTGATACCATTTCTCACCTATTAGACTGACAAGGATCAAGAAGTGTAACTACACTGTTAGCAAAGCTTCTTGAATACAGTCTCATACAATGCTGGGGGAGAGGGATTAGCAGGATCTTGCCTTGGCAGAGGGTATTTTGGTAATATCAGTAACAATTATAAATGCACCTACCCTCTGACCCATCAACAACACTTCTAGGAATTTATCATACCAATACACTCTCACACATGGGGAACATCATATTTATAGGTCGAATGTCCCAGCATTGCTCAGCATAACAAAACATTACAAACAACCCAGAAGTTTGCTAGTAGATGATGTCTTCATCTATTCAGACTGCTATAACAAAGTAACATAAACTGATTGGCTTATAAACAACAGAAATTTGTTTCTTGCAGTTCTAGAGGCTGGGAAGTCCAAGATTAAGCCACCAGCAGATTCAGTGTCTAGTGTGAGGACCTGCTTTCCAGTTCATAGATGAAGCCTTCTCTCTTCACATGGTGGGAGAGATGAGCTAGCATTCTGAGATCTCTTTTTTTTTTTTTTTTTTTTTTTGAGATGGAGTTTCGCTCTGTCGCCAGGCCAGAGTGCAGTGGCAGGATCTCGGCTCACTGCAACCTCCACCTCCCAGGTTCAAGTGATTCTCCTGCCTCAGCCTTCCAAGTAGCTGGGACTGCAGGTGCGTGCCACCATAACCCCAGCACTTTGGGAGGCCAAGGTGGGTGGATCACGAGGTCAAGAGATTGAGACCATCTGGCCAACATGGTGAAACCCGTCTCTACTAAAAATATGGGATCTCTTTTAGAAGGGCACTAATCCCACCCATGAGGGCTCTACTGTCATGACCCAATCACCTCCCAAAGGCCCCACTTCCTAATACTATCATACTGGGGATTAGGTTTCAACATATGAATTTTGGGGTAACACAAACATTCAGACCATAGCAGGTTAATGATGTGATTTTCACACACTGGAATATGATGTGAACTTAACAAAGAATGAGGAGCTTTCTGTGTACTGAATTGGAAAAATCACCAGAACCTATTGACAGGAAAATAAAGCAAGTTTCAGGACAGCACGGATTTTATATTATCATACCTATAAAAATAAAGGTGGAAAAAAACAATGGGAAAAAACGTCAGCAACATAAGTTGCCTCTGGAGAGGGGAAGCAGGTTAATTCAGGGACAGGATGGAAGGAAGAGTCTTGACATTTAACATTTTGAGCCATGTAAATGCATTTTTTTGCTACTTAAAAAATAAGTAAAATCAAACGTTCTAAAATGCTCTTTTTTTTCTAAAAGAAATACTATTCTTTTTAGGAAACTATTTCCAAGGAAAATTCCAGTATTGCAGAGTCAGGAGCAAAGTGATTTCTACTTCTCCCCTGAAGATCATGTGATTCATAACTAAGGCTTTATTTTTATTGATGAAAGCAACAGCTATGAAGACTTCGTGCTTTATTTTTGTGATATATACTTCTTCTCTTTCCTTAAAAGTAAGGCCAGTGTTACCAGACAACGGCCTCACTGTCCAACACAAATAGAAGGCAATACTATGGCATGGCTTTTGAGGGAAAATAAAAGTTTTATTGCAGAGTCACCCAGCAAGGAGACAGGAGGCAATGCTCAAATCTGTCTACCTGAGCTGGGGTCTCAGGGCAAGTTTCATAGGCAGAGAGTAACTATGAAACATTCTATGGCCATATCACCCTGAGTGTGCCTGATCTCAGAAGCTAATCAGGGTCGGGACTGGTTAGTACTTGGATGGGAGTAACTATGAAGGAGATGGGAAAACACAACAAGGCATGATCTGGTCTTTTGTTTTGCTTTGTTTTGTTTTGTTTTGTTTTGTTTTTTGTTTTGGAGACGGAGTCTGGCTCTGTCGCCAGGCTGGGGTGCACTGGCGCTATCTCGGCTCACTGCAACTTCCACCTCCTGGGTTCAAGCGATTCTCCTGCCTCAGCCTCCTGAGTAGCTGGGACTACAGGCGCATGCCACCACGCCCAGCTAATTTTTGTGTTTTTAGTAGAGACACGGTTTCATCATGTTGGCCAGGATGGTCTCGATCTGTTGACCTCGTGATCCGCCCCCCTCAGCCTCCCAAAGTGTTGGGATTGGGTCATGCAAAGAGGTGGTGCTGGATCCGTGGCTTTTAAGGTCATACTGCAACAAAACAGGGTGCCATGCCCCTCATTTATTAATTTGCTCCCCACACCCGATTTCAATACTTAGGTTCCACATGTGGTTGACTTTTTCATTCCAGCAGGCTCTGGGGTCAGGAATCAGGCATCCTTGGTCCCTATGGGCACACTCTAGGTTACTGTCTTGCAACCCAGGGGTCCCTTGTGACTGAAAAACAACTCATCATCTTGTTACATTTTATTACTGACAAAATTGAACCAGGATGAACTAGTTCTGCAGTTATACTAGCTTAAAAACCAAGTTTATCTTGGCTGATATTACAACTAGCTATATAGAAATATATTTTTATATGAATGGATTTTTATAGAGCCATTTAAAATATAGTGATATTTACTGTTGTCATATTGAGCTGCCATTTTAGAATTCTACTTTTTGTTTTAAGCATAATGAGAAAAAAAAAAAAGCAGGTGAATTCTCTCTCACTTCACCACTTTTATACCTGTAAGCACACAGCCATAGTTAGAGCACTGGCCAGTGCTGTGCTGGAAAACCAGCTCTCCTGAGTGGGGAAAAAAGTCCTGATTTGTAGCATTTGCCCATTTCCATGGTGTAAATACACCCACCATGCCCGATTTCAAGCCTGTCCAAACCGACTCCAGTACGCCCCTACTGGTTGCCCACTTAGGAACAAAGAGCACTCAAGCAGTTTCTGATAAGAAATCAATTACTCGGCCGAGCACGGTGCCTCACGCCTGTGATCCCAGAACTTTAGGAGGCCCAGGCAGGTGGATCACCAGGTCAGGAGATCAAGACCTTCCTGGCTAACACGGTGAAACCCCGTCTCTACTAAAAATACAAATTAGCCAGGTGTGGTGGCGGGTGCCGGTAGTCCCAGCTACTCGGGAGGCTGAGGCAGAAGAATGGCGTGAATCCGGGAGGGGGAGCTTGCAGTGAGCCGAGATCGTGCCACTGCGCTCCAGCCTGGGCGACAGAGCAAGACTCCATCTCAAAAAAAAAACAAAAACAAACAAACAAACAAACAAACAAAAAAACAAAGAATCAATTACTCTTGACAATTCCATCTTAACCATTAAAAAACAAAACAAAAAAACAGTGGGAGGACACAGCAAATATCCTTTCTTCCCTGTCCACACCCCTATCCCAGGAGGCTTGTGACCGTAGCTCTGGCAAAGGCAGAATAGCTAACCAGAAAGCCATGCGTCCCCACCTAACAGTAAATGTGAATGTTTTCAGGAGAGTTTGTCCGAGTCCAGAAGGTACACTCCATTTGCCACATTCGTTTTTGATTTGGATGCTCAGTCCCTGATTTGTTATGGCTGGAATCCATGAGCTATCAGCTCCACTTAAGAAAACTCCACCTCCCTCCCACCCCTCTCCCAAAACCCAGCTCAGCCAGAATAATTATTCCTTTCTCCTAACTCATCTTCTGTGCTGCTGTAGTTCAGGGTGACTAACGTAGCGGAGGACTTTCTGCCCTTTTCAGAAGACTCCCAGGGGAGTTTCGCAGACACATAGCTTTAACTTTAAGTAGCCTTGGGAACCAGAGCCCGGTTAGATTATGTTTTTAAAATAAAAATAAATGTTAGTAAAGTAAGGGAAAGCCGACTGGAGACATACAGACCTGGTCAACAATTTGCCCTTGCCCTTGGTTTTCATCAAATGCTAGGTCTGAAGCGGCTTTAACATTTGTCACATTGGATAATTATACCAACAGTGCAAATTGCTCCTTTGTCTTGGAAGGGGCGGGACGGGCTGGTGGTCGCTGGACTCCTGAGCCTGTTGCTGACCTTTAGGAATAAGCTTCAGTCCCCTTCCCCCACCCCAAGCTGGAAGGCTGGCTGAGGGCTTGCTGTCTTGGGACAGAAGTCCCAGCCATCTTTCTACTGCTCTTGGAGAACAAAGTCTGAAAATAATAGGGTATTCTAGCTGGGTGCAGCGGCTCATGCCTATAATCCCAGCACTTTGGGAGGCCAAAACAGGAGCATCACTTGAGCCTAGGAGTTCGAGATCAGCCTGGGCAATATGTGAAGACCTGTCTCTACAAAAAATAAAAAAATTAGCCAGGCATAATGGCACATGCCTGTAGTCCCAGCTACTTGGGAGACTGAGGTGGGAGGATTGCTTGAGCCTAAGAGGTTAAGGCTACAGTGAGCTGTGATGGTGCCACTGTACTCCAGCCTGGGCAACAGAGCAAGACCTTGTCTCAAAACATAATAATAATAATAATAATAATAATAACGTGTTCCTTTGTTTTGCCTTGTCTCCTCTATTCATATACGTCCCCAGAGTAATATGTGTGCAGGAGGATTTAATATTGCCTCACATTGACCAGCTCACTTCTTCATTTGCATTAACAGGACAGGGCAGAGAACACAAACTGGCTGTGAATTGTTGTTGTTGTTGTTGTTGTTGTTTGGCCCACACAGGATATTTTTTAATTTGAGTCAACACTTTTTTTTTTGGACTTCTATTTTAGAATCAGGGGTTCATGTGCAGGCCTGCTGCAAAGGTACGCCATGAGATGCCAAGTTGTAGGAATGAATCTGTCACCAAGGTAGCGAGCTTAGCATCCGATAGGCAGTTTTCTTCAATCCACCCCCCTTTCCCTTCCCCCTCTAATAATCCCCAGTGTCTGATGCTCCCGTTTGTGTCCATGTGTACCCAGTGGTTAGCTCCCACTTGTAAGTGAGAACATGCAACATTCGGTTTTCTGTTTCGGCGTTAGTTCACTTAGGATAATGGTTTCCAGCTGCATCCGTGTTGCTGCAAAGGACATGATTTCATTCTTTTTTTTATGACTGCATAAAATGGTGTATATGTCCCACATTTTCTTTATCCAATCCATCGTGGATGAGCACCTAGGTTGATTCCACGCCTTTGCTGTTGTGAATAGTGCTGTGATGAAAATACAGGTGCGTGTGTCTTTTGGTAGAATGGTTTATTTTCCTTTGGGTATATGCCAGTAATGGGATTGCTGGGTCAAATGGTAGCTCAGCTCTTCATTCTTGAGTCAACACTTAGAAGGAGAATCCAAATCCTGATCAAAGTCTGGATTCTAGCTTCTCTTGAAAAACTAGAATAAATGATTTCCCTGGAAATTATAAGTTTCATATGAACAGAAACATTGTAAATTTGTACACAGCCCTAGCTCCAAAATGTAAACCAGTATCTAGTATCTCAACAAATAGTTGATGAATGAGTGAATGGATGAATAAACAATGTCAGAACAACTCTACAATCAGCTGAAATTTAGCAGTGGCTGTTCCCCTTCACATGGAGAGTGTGCTCTCTAGTTTGCCACACTCCCCACCCCTCCTGCCTGTATTCTTCACTCATTTATGATGTCTGCCTGTTTCTCTAGGTATTAAGTCTGTGGACCCTCTTGCCATGATAGTTCTGCAGTCTGTATCTGTTTTGTTAAGAGACCCTGGGGAACTCAGAAATATGTCTCATCTGAAAGCTGATTAACCACTTTAATGACAAAATAAAAATCTAAAACTTATGTGAGGGGCAGTGGCTCACATGTATAATCCCAAGAATTTGGGAGGCTGAGGTGGAAGAATTGCTTGAGGACAGGGGTTCAAGACCAGCCTAGGCAACAAAGCAAGACTCTATCTCTGCAAAAAAAAAAAAAAAAAATTTCTTAATTAGCTGGGATGTGTAGTGCATGCCTGTAGTCCTAACTGCTTGGGAGGCTGAGGCAGGAGGATTGCTCAAGGCCAGGAGTTCGAGGCTGCAGTGAGTTGTGATTGTGCCACTGCACTCCAACCTAGATGACAGAGCAAACCCCCATCTCTAAAAACAAACAAACAAACAAAAACACTTGTATGAATAGTTTTCTAGGTCTAATAAAATATATTACTTAAGGTTATTTTTAAAATAAATAAAAGCATATGCTTAAAATAAGAGCATTTAGCTTTTGAGCCTCTCTGTGAACAAAATACGTATTTGTTTTTTACTTCTGAGTACAAATTACCACAAATTTAGACACTTAGAGCAACACCCCATTTGTCCTATAGGTCAGAAGTCTGGGATAGTGTTTCAGGCTGTTTTTGCATTGCTATAAAGAAATATCTGGCCAGGCGTGGTGGCTCACGCCTGTAATCCCAGCACTTTGCGTGGCCAAGGCGGGCGGATCACCTGAGATCAAGAGTTCAAGACCACCCTGGCCAAGATGGCAAAACCCCATCTCTACTAAAAATACAAAATTAGCCAGGCATGGTGGCATGCACCTGTAATCCCAGCTACTCAGGAGGCTGAGGCAGGGGAATCGCTTGAACCTGGGAGGTAGAGGTTGCAGTGAGCCAAGATTGTGCCATTGCACTCCAGCCTAGGCAACAAGAGCAAAACTTCATCAAAAAAAAAAAAAAAGAAAGGAAGAAAGGAAGAAAGAAAAAGAAAGAAAAGAAAAGAAAAGAAAAGAAGAGAAAAGAAAAGAAAAGAAAAGAAAAAGAAATACCTGAAGCTAGGTAATTTATTTAAAAACAAAGATTTAATTGGCTCATGGTTCTGCAGGCTGTACAGGAAGCATGCTACTCCTGGTGAGGGCCTCAGAAAACTTACTCATGGCAGAAGGTGGTAGAGAACAAGCACATCACATTGGCAAGAGCAGGAGCACAAGAGAGTGAGCAGGGAGGCGCCATATGCCTTTAAACACACAGATCGCACATGAACTCTGAGCAAGACCTCACTCATCACCAAGGAGATGGTGCTAAGCCATTCATGAGAGACCCACCCCTATGTTACAGTTACCTCCCACCAGGCCCCGCCTTCAACACTGGGCACTGCATTTCAACATGAGATTTGGAGGGGACAAACATCCAAACCATATCCGATAGTATGGCTCATTTTCTGCTAGGATCTCACAAGATTAAAATCAAGGTGTTGGTTGGCTGCATTTTCATCAGCAGCTCGGGGTCCCCCTCCAAGCTCATTCTCGTTGTTGGTAGAATTCAGTTCCTTGCCCCCATTTCCTTGCTGGCTTCAGCCGGGAAGCATTCTCAGCTCCTCATGGCGGCTCTCCGGTCCTTCCACTTGACCCAACAATAGTGGGTCTTCAAAGCCAACAATAGTGTGTCAAATGCTTCTGATGCTCTGGATCTTTTGGACTTCTGATAACAGCCAGAAAAAAAGCTTTACTTTCAAGGGCTCATGCGATTCAATCAGGCCCACCTTGACAACCTCCCTAAATTCAACAAGGCCATGAACGCAGCATAATCATGGAGTGAGAGCTCTTCATAGTCACAGGTTCTGGAAACGAGGGCATGGACTCTTAGAGGCCAGTTTTAGAATCCTGCTTACCATACAATCATGTTTTCTTAGAGATATGTGACATGATTTCCCAAAGATTTTCAGTCTTGGGTTACATTCATACAAGGAAAATGCCATGAATGGGGGTGGTGATTACCGTATTCTCCTCTGCACTGGGCAATCACATCTGGGGATATTACACTTAATTCTGGGTGTCAGAAATAGGAGAGAAATGGTGAAGCAAAACTGCGTTAGTCTGTTTGGGGTGCCATAACCGATACTATAAACTGGGTGACTTGTAAACAACAGAAATGTATTTCTCACAGTTCTGGAGGCTAAGAAGTCCAATACCAGGGTGCTGGCAGATTCCATTTCTGGTGAGGCCTCTTTTCCCGGTTCACAGATGCTGTCTTCTTGCTATAACCTGACATGGCAGAAGGGGTGAGGGGTTTCTCTGGGGTCTCTTTTATGAGGGCATTAATCCCATTCCTGAGGGCTAGCCCCTCATAACCTAATCACTCCCCAAAGTCCCCACCTCCAATACCATCACCTTGGACGTTAAAATTTCAACATATGAATTTGAAGGAAACATAAACATTCAGTCCATTGCAATCGCTAAGATCACAAATGGATTCAAATCCCTGTGGTGTATTTTATTTCCTTCCCCATAATACATCTATTTTTATTTTGATAGAAAAGTAATTTTTTTTTTTTTAAAGTCAGAGTCTCGCTCTGTCACCCAGGCTGGAATGCAGCGGCACGATCTCGGCTCGCTGCAACCTCCACCTCCTGGGTTCAAGTGATTCTCCTGCCTCAGCCTCTCAAGTAGCTGGGATTACAGGTGTGCACCATCATGCCTGGCTAATTTTTGTATTTTTAGTAGAGACGGGGCTTTATCATTGTTGTCCAGGCTGGTCTCAAACTCCTGACCTCAGGTGATCTGCCTCAGCCTCCCAAAGTGGTAATTTTTAAAACTCTCCACCAATGAAAAAATTAGACACTCCCAGATCTGCCATGTTTGTTTTGTTTTTCACCCCGCCCCAGACCCAAGAGGTATGCTATCACAGTTTGAGAAATAAGGATATATAGGAACTGCAAAACCCTGCCCCTATCATCCCACCTAACCTCTCCCAATCGGCTTTTCCCAGCCAAATGACATCATACTAATTTGCCTTCCCTTCCAACCCGGAGGCCTCCGTCTTCTCATTCAACAGTGCATTTATTCAACCTGCCTCTCTCATCCCCAGATACACCCGTTTCTTTCCTACCTCTCATAGTGCTCATATTGTCCTTAATGCAGGAGTACCCTCCCTGTCCCCTTCAAGCCAAACACCCCCCCATTCTTTAGGATCCAGCTGAAGTCTGCCTTCCTCAGTGTGGTTGTCCTCAGGCTACTTCATCATAGATTCATCTTTTCCCTTCTCCAAAATGTTAAGGCGTTTCCATCTGAGCCACATGTTTAGCAGTTGATTTATAACAGCCTTGTATTTTGCTCTGGTTATTTCATAAACATACAACTTGTCTCCTAAATTACAGTCTACGTCTCTAAACAGTAGCACCATCTTTTTTATTTTTCTCTTTTTTTCCTGGGAGAAAAGGCCACCCAAGCAGAACAAACAGTAAATGGCTCATTAATTCTTCTTTTCTTTTATAATCTAACTCAGCTTCCAGCCCCACTTAAAGATCTGCACCCTCTCTTCTTTTTATTCTCACCAATTGCCTTCTCACCTCTGTCTTCTGTTTCCTTGGAATAAAATACTGGGAAATGTAAGATAGAGAGTTTTAATGGGAAAGTGCACAAAGAGGCCCACAGTCTCACCCTGAGATCCCAGATTATATGAGGCCCTAGTTTTATTCTTAGCAATCTGCCTTTTTTCCTTCCCAGGATTTGTCCCAGTTTGTAATTAAGTATTTGTGTATGATATTGTATAACTATGTGTGTGTTTTACTCACCAGAGTGTAAGCCCTCTGGGGGTAAGAAAGGACCCCACAGGTTTTGCTCCCCATGATATCCTAAACACAGCTTAAAGCCTAGCCCTCATTAGATGCTTAATACACTTGTGGAATAAATGAAAGGATGAATAAAAACTGCAGACAAGGTATCTTGGTGGGTCTTTGCATTCTTGTTCCTCTACTGAACAACTATCTGGCTCTTTCAGGCGACACAAGATGTACAGAGAGCAGATGAACCTCACCTCCCTGGACCCCCCACTGCAGCTCCGACTCGAGGCCAGCTGGGTCCAGTTCCACCTGGGTATTAACCGCCATGGGCTCTACTCCCGGTCCAGTCCTGTTGTCAGCAAACTTCTGCAAGATATGAGGCACTTTCCCACCATCAGTGCTGGTAAGGTTCATGGGATCAGGCAAGGGCGACTGACTTTCTCCCAGAGAGTCTGGGTAAAGCATCCCAGGCCAGGCTCCAGAGTGGAACATTAAAGGCTTGACACTGACACCTGAGAGACAGAAGAGGAACATACACACTGATCTTTTTCCCTCTGAAAGAGATCCTATAACGATAATCTCATCCTGACCCCATAAGGAGGTACGCTGTTGTTCGGTACACCTAAAGGAAGGTGATCACTACCATTTCTTGAGTGCTGCTTTTGAAGTAGGCGACACATTCTCTTTCATCCAAAGACCTCATGGCATGGATATTACCATTGCCATTTTACAGATGGGGAAACTGAGACTCAGAAAGGTTAAGTAACTTGGCCAAGGACCTAGGGGTGGAGCTGGGATTCAAACACAGGCCTGCTGATTCCAAGTCTGTGCTGTCAAGCACTAAGACAATCTAAATGACACAGCAAATTATTCGCAGAGACAAAAGCAGCCTCAGTCTCCCAGCCAGATATTGCTGGAGTGTCCACTGAAGAGCTAGAGAGCAGGGGTCTGGGACACAGCAGGGAAGGAGGCAGCAGCCTCCTGGGCTCCAAGAGATCTCCCACGAGTGGTCAAGGGTCCCAGGCTACATCACAGTCTCCCCTCTGGTGATCTGAACCAGAGTCAACGGACCTCCACATCGTAGGCTCTCCCAGGAACAAGACTGGAAGTTCTCATTGCCCTTCTCCTCCTTTGCAGATTACAGTCAAGATGAGAAAGCATTGCTGGGGGCGTGTGACTGCACCCAGAGTAAGTGACCTGGCCCCGCCCCCACCCAGCCTCTTCACCCTCACAGCTGTGCAAACCCCAAAATCCACGCCAGTGGCGACCTTGGGCAAGAATGGAAGGAGCATGGCTCTCTGCCTAACCCCTGAGAACTCAATGTTTCTCCCCATCCACCCACAACAAGAAAAGGCACTTAAGGGGAAGGGTTGTATAGGCCCCGCTGGGCAATGCATGGCCCAGGAAAAGCATCATCAACATCACTGAGGAACTCATCAGAAATGCAGAGTCTCACTCTCCCTCCGAATCAGAATCTGAATTTTAACAACATCCTCAAGTGATTGGAGTACGCTTTCAAAGTCAAGAAGCAAATGGTTCCCACTATTGACAAAATATTAGAATCAGCCGGGCTCAGTGGCTCACGCCTGTAATCCCAGCACTTTGGGAGTCCGAGGCGGGTGGATCACTTGATGTCAGGAGTTCGAGACCAGCCTGGCCAACACAGTGAAAACCCGTCTCTACCAAAAAATATAAAAAGTTAGACGGGCGTGAGAGGCTGAGGCAAGAGAATCACTTGAACCTGGGAGGTGGAGTTTGCACTGAACTGAGATTGTGCCACTGTGCTCCAGCCTAGGCAACAGAGTGAGACTCCAGCTAAAAAAATATATATAGATGTGTGTGTATATATATGTGTGTATATATGTATATATATGTGTATATATGTGTATATGTATATATGTGTATGTATGTGTGTATATATATGTGTGTGTGTATATATATATATGTGTGTGTGTATTAGAATCACTGGGGGAGCTTTAAAAAGTGCTCCTGCCTGGCCTCCACCCCCAGGGGTTTTGATTCAAGTGCAGATGGTGAGGCCCAGGTGATTCTAATATAGCCAGAGTTGAGACTCACTAGGATATGTGATTAATGGCGTCAAAAAGCTAGGGCTGAGAGTGGCAGAGCTCCCCTCCAGGAGTGCTGTGACCTGGTTATAGGTGGGTCTGGACCCTAAAGCCCTCAGGCCAGTCATCACCAGCCATGAGTGGCCCCGTCCCTTTACTTCAATGTGTGGAACACACATCAGAAATGTCTACATGTGACTACATCTGATGGAGCGTGTCGAAATGTATTAGTCCATTTTTACACTGCTGTTAAGAAATGCCTGAGACTGGATAATTTATAAAGGAAAGAGGTTTAATTGACTCACAGTTCTGCAGGCTTAACAGGAAGGATGGCTAGGAGGCCTCCGGAAACTTACAATCACGGCAGAAGGGGAAGGGGAAGCAAGGTCCATCTCACATGGTGGCAGGAGAGAGAGGATGCAAAGGGGGAAGAGCCCCTTATAAAACCATGAGATCTCGTGAGAACTCACTATCACAAGAACGGCATAGGGGAAACTGCCCCATGATCCAACCGCCTCTCACTGCATCCCTCCCTCAACAATTTGAGATGAGATTTGAGACAAGGGGATTACAATTTGAGACGAGATTTGGGTGGGGACACAAAGCCTAACCATATCACTAAGGTTTGAAAATAAAGGTTTACAGGGCCCCAGGCTTCCCTTTTCTTCAGTTAAGCACCTGCCGTTGACCATTTTATAGAACACAAGGTGAGTGAGGTATTGTCCTGACCCTCCAGGACCAGGGACAGGGTAAGACAAGTGAGGTGCCCAGGATGCAAAATTTAAGGAAGTAGCACTCCCTGCACCTAAGAAGCACTCACTTGCCAAGCCCTGGTCCCAGCCCAGGTGTACAGTCTTAAGTAGAAAGCGGCATAGATAAACAAGCTAGTCTAATAGAACAGAAGGCATAAGTAGAATCTACAAAGATGTAGTTGAAACACAAAGAGGAAAGGGTTCATTCTTATTAGGAAAACATTCTTTGGGGTTTTCAGTAAATGTCTTCATTGTAATTTTTGCCCTTTTCCCATACCAGCAGAAAATGTACTTTTTTTTTTTTTTTCAAAATGGAAGTCTCACTAACTTGCCCAGGCTGGTCTTAAACTCCTGGGCTCAATCGATCCTCCCGCCTTCACTTCCCAAAGTAAAAAGTACTGTCTTGAGCCCCTGGACACCGTCACTATGGCCTGACACCATGGTGTTTACCCTGAAGGCTATGGAGAGCACATCCTAGTCTTTAGGGTCTCATTACATAAGAGGAAAGCGAAGTCAGCTGGGCTTATTGAAGGAACAGAGTCACAAGCCTGGGCTGAGGCCCGGAAGCATGGTTAACTCACCCTTCTGCCTCTCACAGTTGTGAAACCCAGTGGGGTCCACCTCAAGCTGGTGCTGAGGTTCTCGGATTTCGGGAAGGCCATGTTCAAACCCATGAGGTAAGTGACTGCCTTCCTCCTTTCCACACCCAGGTGGGGTGGCCCTGGGAAGATTTGGACCAAAAACTAATAAAAGTGACCTAAAGTCTTTCTGCCAGTTATTCAAAGATTCTCTAATCTGCCCAAGCACAGAACTGTTTGGGGTGATAATAATAATAATAATAATTGAAAATACTAAGAGCTTGTCTTTATCAGGCCCTTACCAGCATCTATGCCACACAATGACCTAAGTTGTGTCCTTGGATCACGGGCAAGCTTATGAGCCAGATACTCTTATAATGTCCACTTTACAAATAAAGATACTGAGGCTGAAAGAGACCATCTCATCCCAATCTTCCAGCTGCAAACAGTGGACCCAGGATTCAAACCCAGGCATCTGGGTTGCTAAGTTCACACTCCACCACTTTAATTGATCCCCACTTTTTTCCAGGGAAAGCACTCTCTTTTTGACATCAAAAAGTTTACAGACTTGTATACCACAATACTTGTTTCGACTGAAAAACTAGACAATCAAGAAAGGCTACTAGGAAGTCAATTACATGTTGACATTAATTTATATTTTATTCATAACAACAGCAACTACATGCCTTGAAAATTTTGCAAAACATATAGACGAGTGAAATAATATGTATTTAGTCCTTAGACAGAGCTTGGTGTGAGTTTGGGTTTCTGGCCCCCAAAGGATCTGCAGCCCACAGGTTGGGGTCTCCTAGAGTTGGGCCCCAGTGCCTTAGCCCAGGGGAGTGTTCCTCCTTGAGATGATGAGGTGACCTGCAGAAAAGAAAATCACCCCAAGAGGGGCCACGTTACCCGAGTCATGCTTTCCTCCAGAATGTGTTTCTTCCAGTGGAATACAATCAGACTGGCAGATTCCAAACCTTCAGCCATTCGAGGGGAGGCCCATTGAAAGCCCCAGTAGATGGTTCTTAGGGCAGGGCCTACTTGAATAAGAACTGAATAAAGAGTTTGAGTCCCAACTGCTTTGGCAAAAGCACCTCCTTAAAGAAGGGGTTGGAGTGGATCAGCTGCATGTTAGATTCACTTGAGGAGCCTTTAAAAATCCTTATGCCTGAGTCCCACCCTCAGGGAGTCCAGTGGACTAGCTCTGGGGGCTCTTCCTGTGATCCCAAGGCCCAGGCAACCTTGAGAACCACTGCTGTATAAAGAGTTCCTCTGCTGGGTACAATGGCTCACACCTGTAATCCCAGTACTTTGGGAGGCCAAGGCGCGTGGATCACCTGAGGTCAGGAGTTCGAGACCAGCCTGGCCATCATGGTGAAACCCCATCTCTACCAAAAATACAAAAATTATCCATGCGTGGTGGTGTGTGCATGTAGTCCCAGCTACTCGAGAGGCTGAGGCAGAAGAATCTCCTGAACCCAGGAGGAGGAGGTTGCGGTGAGCTGAAATCACACCACTGCACTCCAGCCTGGGCAACAGAGAGAAACTCTCTATCTAAAAAAAAAAAAAAAAAAAAAAAAAGAGAGAGTTCCCCCATTTTTCCTATGTGAAAGATCCAAAAGCCTAGTTGTTAGATCAACTTAAAATTCTCCAGAAATGTACATGAAACAATTGAATGTCTGCTTATATTTATGTTGATTTTAAAATCCCATCATATAAAACAGTATATAGATTTAGAAATATTGCTTTTTTTTCTCCCACTATAGATTTTACTTGTCAAAAATTTGGTGCATTGGTTGTCATCATCACTTAGAGTCAAGTTGGGGGTGAATATCAAATCAATATTAAATTATTTCCCCACTCCCCTCCCCCATCACCACCAACAACCTGTTGTAACCAGTTACACTAGGCAGTAAAATCAATGCAAAGTAGTCATACCAGGTTAATGTATCTGTCCCAAACAAAATAAAGTGATTGACTATGCCAGGACTTGAATATAGAGACTCCTTTCCAAGGCACAATTTCAGGAGAGACCTCATCTTGTATTCAGCCATATAGTGTACTAAAATATGTAAATAAATACATTGTGTCCCTTTGAAATGAGAGCTATAACAGCAAATACACATGACAATTAGCAGAGTTTCCACAAGTAGACATGTGACTCTTTTTTTTTTTTTTTTTTTTTTTTTTTTTTTTTTTGTGTTTTTTTTTTTTTTTTTTTTTTTTTTTTTTTATTGAGATGGAGTCTCGCTCTGTTGCCCAGGCTGGAGTGCAGTGGCACGATCTCGGCTCACTGCAAGCTCCGCCTCCCGGGTTCACGCCATTCTCCTGCCTCAGCCTCTCCGAGTAGCTGGGACTACAGGCGCCCGCCACCACGCCCGGCTAATTTTTTGTATTTTTACTAGAGACGGGGTTTCACCGTGGTCTCGATCTCCTGACCTCGTGATCCGCCCGCCTCGGCCTCCCAAAGTGCTGGGATTACAAGCGTGAGCCACCGCGCCCGGCCGACATGTGACTCTTTGGCACAATGCTCAGCTGAACACAAGAGCCACCAGTGAGGTTCTGGTTGTTATAGAGCTAAAATTATTGTTACAGTTAGTCAGGCACGTATAATATATACTCAAAAGACAGTGCCGGTTAGATAGAGGCAACCTAAGGAACACTGATAAACAGGAGATGTTCATAAGAAGCATAAAAGTAATGATAAATCTGCAAATGCACCACAAATCACCAGGTCTACAGATTCTGTTCTCCGATCAAAATGTTTATGTGGCACAATAGGATGTCTCTAATTTTTTTTTTTTTTTGGAGATGGAGTTTCGCTCTTGTTGCCCAGGCTGGAGTGCAGTGGCACTATCTCGGCTCACTGCAACCTCGGCCTCCCAGGTTCAAGCAATTCTCCTGCCTCAGCCTCCCGAGTAGCTGGGATTATAGATGTGTACCACCACACCTGGCTAACTTTGTATTTTTAGTAGAGACAGGGTTTCACCATGTTAGCCAGGCTGGTCTTGAACTCCTGACCTCAGGTGATTCCTCTGTCTTGGCCTCCCAATGTGCTGGGATTCCAGGCGTGAGCCAATGCACCTGGCCGGATGTCTCTCATTTTTTAAAACTGGAAGCTAATATGCAATGGATGAGCTCCACTCTCAGTTCTTTTGTATCAGGGAGGAAAAACTTCTAGAACCTGTAGCATTTCCTTTGCAGGAAAATAAATTAACATAACTCACAGCCTAACACATCTCTGCCTGGTCAGTTAAGACAAATACAGGCAGGCCGGGCACGGTGGCTCACGCCTGTAATCCCAGCACTTTGGGAGGCTGAGGCGGGCAGATCACGAGGTCAGGAGATCAAGACCATCCTGGCTAACACGGTGAAACCCCGTCTCTACTAAAAATACAAAAAATTAGCCGGGTGTGGTGGCGGGCGCCTGTAGTCCCAGCTGCTCGGGAGGCTGAGGCAGGAGAATGGCGTGAACCCGGGAGGTGGAGCTTGCAGTGAGCCGAGATCAAGCCACTGCACTCCAGCCCAGGTGACAGAGCGAGATTCCGTCTCAAAAACAAAACAAAACAAACAAATACAGGCATAGCTCGCTGTATCTGCATTTCACTTTATTGCACTTTGCAGATACTGGGTTTTTTACAAAGTGAAGGCTCGTGGCAACCCTGCATCAAGCAAGTCTATCGGTGCCATTTTCCCAACAGCATGTGCCCACTTCGTGTCTCTGTGTCACATTTGGTAATTCTCACAATATTTCAAACTTTTTTTTTTTGAGACGGAGTCTCACTCTGTTGCCCAGGCTGGAGTGCAATGGTTCAATCTCAGCTCACTGCAACCTCCGCCTCCTGGGTTCAAGCGATTCTCTTGCCTCAGCCTTCCAAATAGCTGTGACTACAGGCGCCGCCCACCACACCTGGCTAATTTTTGCATTTTTAGTAGAGACGGGGTTTCACCGTGTTGGCCGGGCTGGTCTCGAACTCTTGACCTCAGGTGATCCGCCCACCTCAGCCTCCCAAAGTGCTAGGATTATAGGCGTGTGCCACCACGCCCAACTAATTTTTTCTATTTTTAGTAGAGATGGGGTTTCACTGTGTTGGCCAGGCTGGTCTCAAACTCCTGGCCTCAAGTGATTGCCAACCTTGGCCTTCCAAAGTGCTAGGATTACAGGTGTGAGCCACTGTGCCTGGCCTAAATGTGTGTTCTGACTGCCCCAACAACTTGCTGTTCCCCCAATCTCTCCCTGTCCTCGGGCCTCCCTATTCCCTAAGACACAACAATATTGAAATTAGGCCAGTTAGTAACCCAACAAGGGCCCCTAAGTGTTCACATGAAAGGAGGAGTGTCATATCTCTCACTTTAAATGGAAAGCAAGAAATTATTCAGGAGGCTAGTGAGGAAGGCATGTTGAAAGCCAATAAGCCGAAAGCTAAGCTTTTGGTGCCAGTTAGGCAAGTTGTGAATGCAAAGGAAAAATTCTTGAAGGAAACTAACAGCGCTGCTCCACTGAACACACGAATGATAAGAAAGCAAAACAGCCTCACTGCTGATATGGAGCAAGTTTAAGTTATCTGGATAGAAGATTAAACCAGCCACAGCATTACCTTAAGCCAAAGCTTAATCCAGAGCAGAGTTCTAACTCTCCTCAATGAAGGCTGAGACAGGTGAGAAAGCTGCAGAAGTTGGAAGATAGCAGAGGTTGGTTCATGAGGCTTAAGGAAAAAAGCCATCTCCATCACATAAAAGTACAAGGTGAAGCAGTAAAGTGCTGATGGAGAAGCTGCAGCAAGTTATCCAGAAGATCTAGCTAAGATCATTGATGAACGTAGCTACACTAACAATAGATTTTCAGTGTAGATGAAACAGCCTTCTGCTGGAAGAAGATAACATCTGGGACTTTCCCCATAACTAGAGAAGAAAAGTCAATGCCTGGCTTCAAAGATTCAAAGGACACACTCGTATACATATGTAACAAACCTGCATGTTGTGCACATGTACCCTAGAACTTAAAGTATAATAAAAAATAATAATAATGATGATAAAGATTCAAAGGACAGGCTGACTCTCTTGTTAGGTGATAATGTCACTGGGAACTTAAGTTGAAGCCAATGCTCAATTACCATTCAAAAAATCCTCAGGCCCTCAAGAATGATGCTAAATTTACTCTGCCTGTGCTCTATAAATGGAGCCCCAAAGCCTGGACGACCACACATCTGTTAACAGCATGGTTTACTGAATATTTTAAGCCCACTGTTGAGACCTTACTGCTCAGGGGAAAAAGAAAAAAAAAAAAGATTCCTTTCAAAATATTACTGCTCATTGGTAATACACCTAGTCACTCAAGAGCTCTGCTGGAGATGTCCGAGGAGACTAATGTTGTTTTCATGCCTGCTAACACAACATCCATTCTGCAGCCCACAGATCAAGGAGTCATTCTAACTTTCAAGTCTTACCATTTTTCTTTTTTTTTTTGAGACGTCTGGAGTCTCACACTCTCGCCCAGGCTGGAGTCCAGTGGCGCAATCTCAGCTCACTGCAAGCTCCACCTCCTGGGTTCACGCCATTCTCCTGCCTCAGCCTCCCGAGTGGCTGGGACTACAGGCACCCACCACCATGCCCGGCTAATTTTTTGTATTTTTAGTAGAGACAGGGTTTCACTGTGTTAGCCAGGATGGTCTTGATCTCCTGACCTCATGACCCGCCCGCCTCGGCCTCCCAAAGTGCTGGGATTACAGGCGTGAGCCACCGCGCCCAGCCAAGTCTTACAATTTAAGAAATATGTTTCATAAGGCTATAGCTGCCATAGTTAGTGATTCCTCTGATGAACCTGGGCAAGATCATTTGAAAACCTTCTGGAAAGGATTCTCCATTCTAGATGCCATTAAGAAAATTTGTGATGTGTGGAAGGAGGTAAAAATATCAACATTAACAGGAGTTTAAAAGAAGATTGATCTCAATCCCCATGGATGACTTTGAGGGGTTCAAGACTTCAGGGGAGAAGGTAACTGCAGATGTGGATAAAGCAGCAGCAGGGTTTGAGAGGACTGACTTCAATTTTGACAGAAGTTCTACTTTGGGTAAAATGCTATCAAACAGCATTGCGTGCTACAGATAAATCTTTTGTGAATCAATGCAGCAAACTTCATTGTTGTCTTATTTTTATTTATTTATTTATTTACTTATTTATTTTTTGAGACAGAGTCTCGCTGTTGCCCAGGCTGGAGTGCAATGGCGCGATCTCGGCTCACTGCAGGCTCCGCCCCCCGGGGTTCACGCCATTCTCCTGCCTCAGCCTCCCAAGTAGCTGGGACTACAGGTGCCCGCCACCTTGCCCGGCTAATTTTTTGTATTTTTAGTAGAGATGGGGTTTCACCGTGTTAGCCAGGATGGTCTCGATCTCCTGACCTCGTGATCCGCCCGCCTTGGCCTCTCAAAGTGCTAGGATTACAGGCGTAAGCCACCGCGCCTAGCCCTGTTGTCTTATTTTTAAAAGTTGCCACAGCCTCACCAACCTTCAGCAACCACCACTCCAGTCAGTCAGCAAAAAGATTATGACTTGCTGAAGGCTCAGATAAGTGTTAGCATTTTTTAGCAATGAAGTGCTTTTCCATTAAGATGTATACATTTTTCAGACACAATGCTATTGCATATTTAATAGACTCCAGTATAATAAAAAGATAACTTTTATATGCCTTGGGTGGGAAACCAAAAAATGTGCATGAATGACTTTATTGCCATATTTGCTTCATTGTGGTGGTCTAGAAGCAAACCTGCAATATCTCTGAAGTGTGTCTATGCAAAAATTGTTCAAATTAGCCAGCTTTTTTCCCAAATATAATGCAAACCCCTCCAACATTCAGTGATAGGACCAATTTTATCTATTTTTATACCATAACACAGTGTAATCTACATTTTTATAAAATTCAGTCCAAAATCTAAAATAATATCATTTTAAAATGTGTTTCTTGAAAAATTATGTGATTTTTATTTTTCTGTAATTTAAGGCGAACACCGTTTTTTTCTGATTAAAGAGAGAATGTAGAACTTTATCTTTGGAAAATATACATTAGGAACATAAAGATTTTTATTTTTAAAATGTAATGTATACAATATAATGTGCAATGAGACATGCATTAGTGCTTCTCAAAGTATGAGAAGCATTGATCTAAAGTAAAAACAACCTTTGAGTTTAAAATTACTTATGTCATACAAAAATGAGAAAATGTTTCAGAAGACCCTAAAAGGTGTCTGAGAGATCATATGTTCCTATAGATGGGACTCAGCAGTTAAAATGAGACTGGGAAGAGGGATTGTCCTTGCTAGCCTGGACATCCAGTGATGATGATGATAAGCTGGCCAGGCCTGAGCACGGAGGGCTGTGCTGTAACTGTGGCTGCACCTTTTAAAATAGAATCTCTACTTTTGGCAGCACCTCACTGTGGTTTCCAGGACTCACTTGTGTTTTTTGGCAAAATGCACATCACGGTTTAAATTGCCAGTGCTTCTTATTTATAGATTTCTGCAACATTACGTTTATTTACATTTAAATCGCTTTGCAGTCGTTTTAACAGTTCCACACAGTGGATTATAAAATTATTCGAAGATCATCATTCTTCCATGTTTATTAGCCTCGAGGCAAAGTCAGCCTAGAGGCCAGGACTCACACCACGATGCTCTTAATGATTAAAAAGCACTTTCGTGAATGTACACACCCAGCAGGCCCCACCACTCTCAGGCAGCCTGGTGCTTTTCAGGAATTCATTAGAGATTTAATGTATATAAATCAATATCATCTGCACCAGCCGCCCCCAGCCCTCATGATCCAGCTGTGTTTCTCTGTGGGGATGATGGTCCACGTATTTCCCCAACATCCCAAGACCCAGAAGTTTTCTGTTCTTCAACCCCAGCATACTAAATTGCATTTCTGGGCCACTTTTCCATCACCAATTCCTGGCTCATACCCCACCTTTCTTCATCCTTGGACATCTGGATCTGTACTACCTCTGGTTCTGCTAACCATTCCTCTCTCTTCTGTTCACACCTGCAAAAGAATGTCTATTTCTTCCCTCTTAACTGCTGGGTTTTGAAAATAATCAGCCACTGTCACCAAAGCTTCTTAAGTAGCAAACTTGGTATTGGTGGTGTCTGCAGGACAATGTCTTACAAGAAGCCTGTCGCCTCCCACTTTGCATGTCTTCTCCTGGCCAAGGGAGCCACAGGCCATTCCTGACTTGCTGCGCCATCGCCTGTGTGTACATGAAAAGCATAAAAGCCTGTTTTCCTTTCTCGCTGGTCATGCTCATCAGCTCTCTTCTCAGGCTCCCAGCTGAAGTCTGAGTCCAGGGCGTGATTCCTTCCTTCCTTCCAGACAGCAGCGAGATGAGGAGACGCCCGTGGACTTCTTCTACTTCATTGACTTTCAGAGACACAATGCTGAGATCGCAGCTTTCCATCTGGACAGGTAGGGTCTGGCCCCACGGAGATGGCATTGCCTATAAGGACCAATCCTCTGGGAGGGGTGGCTAGACAGACCCTCAGGTGGGAACTCCCTGGCATTTCTTCCTTCTGGCTTTTTATCTTCTTCGTGCCTCATCGTGGTGTCTTTGAACCCAAAATGTCCCATGCAATCCCCCAGATTGAAAAACACAAGGCCTTTTAATGAATGTAATGAAAACAATTTACAAAGAACATGCTTCCTGCCATGCTGCTTGGGGCAGTTGCTCTAGTTTCCTGATCTGAGAGCAAGGAGAATGCACCCACTCCTATTTATCCAAGGAGTCTCACTGTTATGATATTAGGTGAAAGCACATTCCGAAACATTCCACTCCCTCTATTTGCTCAGTCGTTGCTACCCAAAGTGTGGTCTGTAGCGTCATGGGAACTTCCAAGAAGCTTTTTAGAAATAAGGAATCTCTGCCCCACCCTAGAGCCACTCAGTCAGACCTTGTATTTGAACAAGATTGCCAGGTGACTCACAGGAACATTAAAATATGAGAAGCACTGACCAAGAACACAGTTGGGATGGTGGGAAGGTTTGCCCAGGAGGCTTGACAGAATAAGGATTCATTTTCAATTCCATCTCCACTCCTTCAGACCTAGGTTTAAAGGCCCAGTGTTGACCTGGGCACTACCAGCTCAACACTGCAGAGACCCGCCTCACTGGCCACCCTCCCGGGTACACCAGCCAATTCCTAATGTGCACTGGCCAGGGGACAAAACCCCTTCTCCTCACTCCCTGATCATCGTTCAGATGGAACAGAGCTTCCTCTCTTGCAGGATTCTGGACTTCCGACGGGTGCCGCCAACAGTGGGGAGGCTAGTGAATGTCACCAAGGAAATCCTAGAGGTCACCAAGAATGAAATCCTGCAGAGTGTTTTCTTTGTCTCTCCAGGTAGAGTACTGGCCCGAGTGATATTCCAGGTCTGAGTAGATGGTAAGCCAGAGTGCCCACCCCTCCATTCATCAGTGGCCTGACACCCTGCTGCTAGCACTATCCATTACTGGGATGGGTGTATGAAGTTGTAAGACACTCCCACCGTGGTCTGCCTGACCATAACACAAGATGAACTGGATGGGAAAGGTTGTGTTTGAGATGCTACCTAGTCTGTGTGGGCATTGACCCTGCAATGCTGGCCTCCCCGGAACCAGAGGTTATCCACCCAGGGTAATAAAGAGTGTCCTACTCATAAGGATAGAATGCAGTGAGGTTGGGACATTTGAAAGCAGGTACCCAGGAGGTTCAGCTTAGTAGCATTCACACCCTCACTTCTGGAAAAGTCAATGTTTCCTTCTTCTTCTGCCTCTTCCCGAGCTGTGAGTTCAGGGTTTCCCTTCCCTTCCAGTGGATTTCCTAGGCCAGGAAGATGTCATGCCTCCAGAGCCCTCCACTTACTCCTTCTCCTCTCTCCTCCCCATCCTCCAGCGAGCAACGTGTGCTTCTTCGCCAAGTGTCCATACATGTGCAAGACGGAGTATGCTGTCTGTGGCAACCCCCACCTGCTGGAGGGTTCCCTCTCTGCCTTCCTGCCATCCCTCAACCTGGCCCCCAGGCTGTCTGTGCCCAACCCCTGGATCCGCTCCTACACACTGGCAGGAAAAGAGGAGTGAGTTGGTCCCCAGGCCACACAGCTCGGTCCTTGACAGTAGCCACAGACCCTGTACCAGGGACTTGTTGCTAGCTTGGCTTTTGAATCTGAAAAGCTGCCTCAATACTCCTTTGCCCCACTTCATATTGATCCTGGGATGAGCAGGCCTGGGTCTGTTCTCTCCCTTTAGTTCATTTATTCAGTTCTAAAGAACCTTCCATGTACCCAACACTAGGTGCTATGGGATACAGAAATGGAAGACTCACTCTCTCCTTGAGAAGCTCCTTGGTCTAGTGGGGAGGACAGACATGTAGCCAGATTATGAAAACACAGCACAGCACTTGCTATAACCAGGGAGCACACGAGAATCCCATGGGAGGTTCACCTGGTTCCCCTGAGCAAGCCCTGGGAGGCCAAGGACCTCACTGCTGTATCCCCAGGACCTAGCACCCTCCCTGGCACATAGCAGGTACTCCACACTAGCTGAGTGAATCGATCCATCAATCAAGCCATCATGATCACAGTGGGAAGGGAAGTAACCAGGCAGAATTTCTGGAGGACATGACAGATCCTAAGGGACTCTGTGAAGGCTGAGAAGAGCCCTCGGATGAAAATGAGCATCGGAGCATTGTAGGCAGAAAACCATGTGTGAGAGAGAAAGGGCAGGAACAGCCCATGGAGGTGCTATGAGTGGTGCAGGGTCCAAGAGGCTTGGTGAGAGGGACTGTGGAGGGACGAGGAAGCAGGTGAGGGTCACTGCCCCCTCCTTTCCTGCCTGCCCCGACCTCTCCCCTCTGGCACACAGTATCCCAACCACGGGTTTAGTGTCCACCAGAGTTAAAGGACCCAGAACTATCTCACCACATGGAATATGCAGCCTTATGTGTCCTTGTCCAGGGCCTTTCTGAATTTTAGAAGCTGCCACTGGCCCAAGGCAGGATCAGGCAGGCAGGGATTGGGGGGCAGGGGGAGGTATGGGGAGACCCCCCGACACCCTGCCATCTTGGCTTTTCCAGCCCCAGGACTTCTTCTCCCCCTCAGGTGGGAGGTCAATCCCCTTTACTGTGACACAGTGAAACAGATCTACCCGTACAACAACAGCCAGCGGCTCCTCAATGTCATCGACATGGCCATTTTCGACTTCTTGATAGGTAGGTCCCCACACGCAGGCCCCCAGCAGAAGTGGGCTCTGCTATGTGGCGGGGGTTCCCTGTGACCTTGAGCACAAACTTACAATCTGGTTCATGAGGACTGAGTAACTCTGCACCTCCCACAGCCTCAGAAGTGGCGGAGGTCCCAGAGGACAGAAGGTAACAGGCTCCCCTCTCTTCAAAGAACTGGAAGAAGCTGAAGGGGTCGTCACTCATAAGGCAGGCATCTCACCCTGCCACAGGCCTGAGTGGGCGTCAGATTGGAAGTTATATGTTCACTATACCAAGTGAGGGGAAACCGGGAAGAAAGTACACAAATATGTAGCAGGGAGGGCCTCGGGCGAGGCCACGGACACACAAGAGTAGTAATTCCACCTTCCAGGCCCACAGGGACTTCTAGGGAGACGAGACACTTATGAAGGTGGCCATCACACAGGAGCTTAGGTCTGAAGCACGTCAGACAGCTGGCTCATCATTGTGCCTTTCAGGAAGTTTAGCTGTGTCTGTTTACTATAACCAGGCTCAGCTGAGGACCTCTGGGCTGAGGAAAGCCATGTCAATACATACACGAAGTGCAAAGGTGACTTTCTGCACATTCAAATCCCTGGCCAAAGGCTGGGGTAGGGGCAGGGGCGGAGGTGAAAGCCTTAGACTTGAAACCAGTCCATTTAGGGTTTGCTTGTTTTGCTTCCTTCTCCCTCCTGCGGCTGCTTGACTGATGGCCCTGAGGAAATGACAGTGTGAGGCCCAGCTTCATTCAGACCCCTGCCTCTCAAGTGATGACAGGCCTCCGTTCCCTAGAGAGAACTCAGGTCAGGAACACCTGTCCCCCTGGCCTGCTGGTTCCGGCTCTGAGTCCTCCCCTTCTTCACAGGGAATATGGACCGGCACCATTATGAGATGTTCACCAAGTTCGGGGATGATGGGTTCCTTATTCACCTCGACAATGCCAGAGGGTGAGTTTCGCCACGTGTGTTCAACATTCCCCTCTCCCAGATTTGCTGCTCTGTGCAGCCAGCTGCTCGGGGGAAACACCCTGCAAATGAGGGCCTCCACCACCACGTGCCTTGTCTCCTTCTAGCCCGGCTTCTTCCATTTCCTTCTTTCTCTTTACCTTTGCAAGTACCACTTGATCCTCCTCCAGCCTGAGAGCAGTCATGTGCCCTCTAGTAAAATAGGGTGAGGTTTTCAAGAGCAAGGTGCATCCTCAGTGGCTGGCACTCTGCAGCTAGTGAATGAATGAAGGATTGCTTAGCTCTAATATCTCTGTATAGAGGCTTTTGTGATCTGACTGGGGAGAGGGGCTGGAGAGGCAGCGCCACGATCCCTGGCATTTTACCCCAATCTCTGATTCACAAAATGCTGAGAGGAGAGAGGAAGCCTCAGGGGAATGCGAAGGATGCTGCCGGCCACCCATAAAAGCCTGTTTCTCCTCCTAGGTTCGGACAACACTCCCATGATGAAATCTCCATCCTCTCGCCTCTCTCCCAGTGCTGCATGTAAGTTTTCCTGCAGCAGATGATACGGGCAAGTAACAGTTGTGACCCTTCATGCTGCTTGCAGCCGAGGTCTGAAGGGCTTCATCAGTTTTCACTGGTCTAGGACGTAAGTGGGTAGAATGACATGAATTACCTTATTTCTTACATATTTGTGCACTGCATGACATCTCAGCCAATGACAGACTGCATATATGACGGTAGTCTCATAAGATTATATTAATAATATGGTATTTTTACTGCATTTTACAGTTTTACTGTTTTTTCTATGTTTATATACACAGCTATTCACCACTGTGTTGTAAAGGTTTGTAGCCTACAAGCAATATCATATAGCCTAAGAGTGCAGGAGGCTACACCATCTAGGTTTGTGCGAGTCACTCTATGATGTTCACACCGTGACAAAACCTTCGCTTAAGGATACATTTCTCAGAACATATTCCCATCACTAAGCAATTCATGACTGTACTACAACTATCAAAATTTCCCCCACAACATTTTGTCTTTTTCATCCTTCTACATAGGATGAATTAGGATTTAATCCTTTAAACCTTTCAATTGCCAACTTTAATCGTTGACCCACTCAGATGATCACCTATTTTTGCAGTCTGCTGGGTTTTGATATTACTAATCAGATCTCTGCTTTGCCCAGCATTCATATCAGCTCATAAATATTACTACTTGATCACCATCTAAGCAAAACCCTGATTAAAGTCCTGTAAACCTGTGCAGACTGGAAGAAGGCACGAAGGCCCTTGCTTTGCCACCATTTCTCTAGAGAATGTCTAACTGACTTCCATACTTCTCCAGTGTTTCAGCCAGGCTTGTAAAATTGACCACCTGCTCAGCTGCAGTATGCAGAGCTAATTATAAATATGATATTCACACCTAGCAAAAACATCTCATTTGTTTCCAGCTGGAAAACTCGGAGCAGAGCATGAGTATTCTTCATCTACGTCTTAGGTTAATTTAAACATGCTTCCCTCTGGCCTCCCTTCAGTGCCTCCTGAGCAGGACTGGATGAGCAGTACCTGTTTATGACAAAAGTCAATTAAGCTGCTTACACATCAGAGTCCAAGTCAGATTCCCACATAAAAAGAAACTGAAATCCTAAAGATGGGTCCCACCACATTTTTATCTCTGTGATTTTAAAATCTGACAGACAGAAATAAAGTTAGCAAGAACAACTTAAAGGCTGGCAGTACTGGGGGATTTTGAGATAGCAAATAGCTCGTCAATTCACCTACTAGAAACTTCTCCCATTAGCTTTAAATCTCCTTGAAAAATCCTAAGTATCACTTTGGTTTTGATTCCCTTAGCGTTGTCAGAGAAAATGCATATAGCCCAGCATCACCATTATTAGAGCACAAATGGCTATGCAGGCTCTTGACCAAATCGCAATTGGGCAAAGGACTGCAAGATACTGGAATTTGCCTTTCATTTATTCCCTTTTTACCTGGTTTCCATTAAAATGTGCTTGAGAAGACACAGGGAGAGGCGCCAAGAGTATCAGCTACAACAGCTGTTTGTGGGGAAAGAAGTTCAGGCAAGTTATTTTCTTTACATTTGCTTATTTGGTTCCTTTGTCTTTTCAGGATAAAAAAGAAAACACTTTTGCACCTGCAGCTGCTGGCCCAAGCCGACTACAGACTCAGCGATGTGATGCGAGAATCACTGCTAGAAGACCGGCTCAGCCCTGTCCTCACTGAACCCCACCTCCTTGCCCTGGATCGAAGGCTCCAAACCATCCTAAGAACAGTGGAGGGGTGCATAGTGGCCCATGGACAGCAGAGTGTCATAGTCGATGGCCCAGTGGAACAATCGGCCCCAGACTCTGGCCAGGCTAACTTGACAAGCTAAGGGCTGGAAGAGTCCAGTTTCAGAAAATACGCCTGGAGCCAGAGCAGCGACTCGAGTGCCGACCCTGCTTCCTCACCTCCACCTGTTAATGCTGGAGGTCAAGTCAGCTAGGAAGGAAGCAGGACATTTTCTCAAACAGCAAGTGGGGCCCAAGGAACTTGATCTTTACTCCTTGGTGCACTGCTTCTGTCATACATTGCCTTCCTCCGTTTTTCCCAAAAAGCACTGGCTTCATCAAGGCCACAGACGATCTTCTGAGTGCACTGGAAAATCTAGGTATAGGTCAGTCTTGGCAGCCTTGATCCCAGGAGAGTACTAATGGCAACAAGTCAAATAAAAGGACATCAAGTGGATACCTGACTGTTCTCAGGATCCTTATTCTATCTACAAGTCAAAGATAACTCCTGGTCCAGACAAAACACCTGGCCTATCACAAGTTGACTAAAAATCTGCACTTTGGGCCAATGCAGGCAACAGTAACTCTCAGACAGGTTCAAATTAGACCTCGCACTTTCTACTCATATTCTAGTCACTGGCCCCATCTGAATCAGTAATCCCTACTGCCCGGTCCTGGAGTAACTTCTTAGAGATGTTATTACAAGGGGCAAAAATAAAAGAGGAACTTGCTAAGAATATCAGAAAAGGAGTGTTCCAATCTGAAGAGTATCACAATTGAAATAACATCAAATATGTCAAACTAAGCAGCCAGTAACAAAATAAATAATTACAATGAAGGAAAAAAAAGGAAAGTCCTCCAAGGTCAGGATGGCACAGGAACAAGCATAGCAGGGACACAAGCCTGGAGTAAGGCAGGAAAAGAGCCAAGGCTGACCATAGCCCACCAACCACAATCTTCTTCCCTAAGACCCCAGGATTGTCCCTGGCCCATCCCCAAAAGGAGAAAGGGGCTATGTGGAAAGGTGAGGCCCTCTAGATGCCCCTCCCTGTGATGGGTGGCTCAAAAAAGACTAAGTCAGGTTTTTTATTGAAGCCTCCCTTAAAAGAAAGTGTAGTAGGGATTCCTTGTCTCCTCTACCTTCTCCCTACTGACTTGTTGATATATGAAACTCCTTTTAATAGGAGGCTTTATTTCTTATTCCATAATTAATGACCGAAAACACAAAGGACAGGAGGGTCTTCATTCCATGGAGTGACTAGTCAGTCAAATAAAAATGCCTGATTTCACCATATCAACATTTCCAGTAAAGGCCAGAGTTCAAATACTGTAAGCATGAGAGTAGAATGGAGCTGTCACTAAAGAGAATACAAGGTCAAGAACCAGAAACGTCTCCAAGCTTTCTGCAGTGTGAGCAAAGATAGCCTCGACTGGACAAATAACACTTCTGACCCATTGGTACCCCCACATTACTGGTATGCTGCCCCTGAACTTTGTGTCTCTATAAAATCACTACCATTCACTGAGATCTGACCACGTGAGGCACTTCACCAACGTCACAGAAGCAACACACAGGTTTCCAATCCTCTCAAACATAGATATAACCCCCTATCCTCCAATGTGCATGGAAGAACTTTAAGGCTCAGAGAGAGTAAGCAAATCACACAATTTAGTGGTTTAGATCTATTCCAAAGTTTTCTTTTCACTGTAACGCAAAACCCAACAGTATCCCACCCAATTTATGAAGTTAAATTTGTTTGCTTAAAAAAAAAATCAGCTGGGCATAGGCTCACACCTGTAATCCCAGCACTTTGGGCTTAAGCAGGCAGATTGCCTGGGTAACATGGCAAAACCGTCTCTACAAAATATACAAAAAAAAAAAAAAAATTTTTTTTTAAATCAACTCTTTAACAGAGAAACCTTAATCCCAAAGATTTCCTTAACTGTTGTGGCCCTACTGCAGCATAGGGCTCCCCACTTCATTCACCGTCTCTCCTGCTTCAAGATGTTTCTTCCCCGTGGATGAAGAACCAGGAGATCACACAGAGAAATGGGAAAATATCTGGGTAAAAAGGTTCAAAGAATAGCACAAAATGGTTTCGGACTTCCAAATAAGACTCTCAGGAAAGTAGGCTACAGCTCTACCTCAAAACCCGCCACCTCCTATAACGAAGGACTGGTTTTCCAATGGCCTATATACAAATTTTGCTGCAGTCTACAAACAGAAAGCAATAGCCTTGAATTTCACGATATGTGGTACACCTATCTTATTATTCACTTATCTTTCAACCTTCCATTACTTTTTGATTAATAACAAAATTAAGACTCATTTCTCAAAAATATCAGAAAACCAACCATTTCATTTTTACTCAAGTTCTTCCAACGTGTTCATTTTGAACTGTTTATGTCCCATGAAATAAAAAGTCTCTTGACTCTGAGAACTTTTCAAGTTACTACTGACAGCAAACTAAAAAATGAATGGGAACTGTACAGCATGTAAATTGATGGAAAGAGGCATTTGGAAGAATTCATTTTAGCCTTCTCAAAAGTCAGGAAGACAATATGAGTTTGAAGATTACAAAAAAAATAGGCTGGGCGTGGTGGCTCACGCTTGTAATCCCAGCACTTTGGGAGGCCGAGGCGGGTGGATCATAGGGTCAGGAGATCGAGACCACGGTGAAACCCCGTCTCTACTAAAAATACAAAAAAAATTAGCCGGGCGTGGTGGCAGGCGCCTGTAGTCTCAGCTACTCAGAGAGGCTGAGACAGGAGAATGGCGTGAACCCGGGAGGCGGAGCTTGCAGTGAGCCGAGATCGCGCCACTGCACTCCAGCCTGGGCGACAGAGCAAGACTCCGTCTCAAAAAAAAAAAAAAAAAAGTCATTCTCTTACGAGTTAGTTTTATGTTCCATAAAGTCACCACAAACACTGCACTGGCAAATACTGAACGTTGCTCCTAGGGGAAATATAGTGTTAGGTTGCTGGGAGTCTCTAGTTACATTTTTATCGACCGATCAATACATAATCTTGCTGTGTGTGTGTTTTATGTTAAGGCATGTTAAAGACACTTTATTTAATATATACTGATTCATTAACATTGTACTCATGGCAAACAGCACTGTAACCCAGACCTAAAAGAAACATCCAATATACATATTTTCTACATATGGCACAACACAGCCTTCTTGCACTTAGGAACACTAGTCAGCACTTCATCACTACACTTATGGGATTTTTAATAGTGAAATCACCAACAAAAAAATACAAAAATGCAAAAAAAAAAAAAAGGCACTAAAAAGACCCAAGAAAAGGACACTTATTCACAGTATGAGAGATGAAACAAAGCTGACCATCCCTTTGTTCCACCTCAGTTGGGAACATGCGTGTTGGGAGTCTCAAACTTTTCACTTCCCTGCTCATGTCTGCAAAAGCCCTGTGACTACTGATTTGGGGGTTACAAATAAAGTTTAGCAAGTAGGCAAATTACAAATACAGAATCCATGAATGATAAGGATCAACAGTTAACTCATTTGAGATTAACAAAGATTTAAAAAAGCTCTCCATCTAGTGGCAACCTTTAAAATCACACAGCTACTTAAGCAAAATTGGCAGAACTTTCACAAAATGAAAAAATCTTACTCAGTGGTTTTGGTTTTAGATGTAGTCAGGATGAAGTCACAGCTCTGAACTTATGTCAAGAAACGAATGTTAGCGGTACATGTACATAACAATGCTGCTTTCTATGTAAAAATCACATAGCATAAGAAGGAAGAGATTTACGAAATTCACATAGCTACAGCCTTTACTGATAGCTATTATAATAATACCTTTGGGAGATGGGCACAGTGGCTTACACCTGTAATGCTAGCACTTTGGGAGGTAAGGTGGGCAGATTGTCTGAGATTAGGAGTTTGAGACCAGCCTGGGCTACATGGCAAAACCCCACCTCTACTAAAAATACAAAAAACTAGCTGGGTGTGATGGCACACATCTGTAGTCCCAGCTATTCCAGAGGCTGAGGTACAAGAATCACTTGAATCTGGGAGGTGGAGAGGCTGCAGTGATCATGCCACTTCACTCTAGCCTGGGTGACAGAGACAGACCATCTTAGATAGATCGATAAATAGACAAATAGATAAAAACGTACATTTGGGGACAAATTAAATGGTTATCTAGCCATTGCTTCTTGATGTTGTCTTAGCCCATCTAAACATACACTGCCAGGGCCTAACGTAAGTACAGAAGGTTCAGCTATTATTTGTGGTTGGAGACAAAGTAGTATTAAGAAAACTGACACGCTACTTCAATTTTTAAATGTCAATATTTATTTATTTTTTTTATTTTTTATTTTTTTTTTTTGAGACGGAGTCTCGCTCTGTCGCCCAGGCTGGAGTGCAGTGGTGCAGTCTCGGCTCACTGCAAGCTCCGCCTCCCAGGTTCACGCCATTCTCCTGCCTCAGCCTCTCCGAGTAGCTGAGACTACAGGCACCCGCCACCACGCCCGGCTAATTTTTTGTATTTTTAGTAGAGACGGGGTTTCACCGTGGTCTCGATCTCCTGACCTCGTCATCCGCCCGCCTCGGCCTCCCAAAGTGCTGGGATTACAAGCGTGAGCCACCGCGCCCGGCTAAATGTCAATATTTAAATCATTAAAAAATAAAATAAACAAAAAAAAAGAGCCTACTTGGGCCACTGTTTAGAGAGAATTCAACTATAACCAGGACTGTCAACCCAGAGAAATTTTCTTTAGTTATATTCTATTGTGACTCTCAAGGTTTCAAAATCCAGAGGATGGGGGGGAAGGGATTACTGAATCTAGAAAAGGTACACATGTTCAAAGCAACACAAAGAATGCTCTTCTAACATACAACATATCTCCAATTTCACTGGATGTGAAGAAATACCAATACACTAATGAATACAACTTAATCATCTCACTCCTCAGAAATCTAAGGGCATTAGAAATAAGGCTTTATACATGCAAAATATAAAAGTATCCCTAAGTAGCATTAAATGTATATATTAAATTTAAACCAAAGAGTATGCTAATCTAGAAGTGATGTTTCCCCATTAAGTCTGGGAAAGTTCCAAGGCCACAGAACCAATCCGTCTTCAATCAAAAGGAAATCTTTAGCTTCTGACTGAATTTTTTCCTTCCATGACTAAGTAAATAAATCTGCTACATCTCAATTACCCTTTAAGCAAGATTTTGAGATCCACTCTTTGACAAACTGAAAAGCACTGAAAATAAACATTGCTCTTTCAAAACACCGATCCCATAATTCACTTTCCCTTTTCATTTTTGCCCACCAGAGTAGACTTTTGGGGAAGGACAGAGAGAGGAAAGACGGAAAGGAGAAAGGGAAGAAAAACTGATTCATTTAAGAATTTAAATTATTTCATCTCTTTTTATTACTTGACCTACCATTAAGACAATCTATAACAAAAAAAAGTGTATTAGCACACATGGTATAATCAGACTGGTAATCAGGAAGCAATACAAAACGGTCCTTTGGCCATCTATACTTTCTAGAGCAGTAAATCTCATAAATTCACTTACCAAGCCCAGGAATAATGACTTTTAAAGCCTTGAATATCAACTAAGACAAATTATGCCAATTCTGATTTCTCACATATACTTAGATTACACAAAGATAAAGCTTCAGATGTGATCATTGTTTAATGTAGACTTATCTTTAAAGTTTTTAATTAAAAACTACAGAAGGGAGTAAACAGCGAGCCAAATGATTTAAGAGTAAAACTCACTCAGAAAGCATTATATGTATCTAAATATACATGAGCACGATTATATACATACATGAAACTGCAATTTTATGGCATTCTAAGTAAGTACATTTTGGCATTTAAACAAAGATCAAATCAAGCTTTAAGCTTGTAAGAACAGAATTTTCATTTTTAATTTTTTAGATATAAAAAGGTAGCTAAACACAAAGTACAGATCAGAAAACCCTCATGTAATATAGATTATTTTGGAAATTAAAAAATTTGTTAACAAGGTGGCTTTCTTACCCACCCTAAAATGTAAATAAAACCTCTTCCCCAGATTTATACTTCATACTTGGTAACAACCTAAAAGTTTTTCAAATCTATGAAAAAAATCTACCATGACCAATTTAAATTACCTGGGAAAGGGCAGGAGAGGGGATCAATAATCAGAGTCAGTTAGTTGCACACAGATGGAAAAATGCTTGCAGTCACTCCCAAATATAACCCTACATTACCTTATATATAAATCACAACGAAAACAGAAGTGCCTACATTACAGAACTGTGAAATTTTGTTTAAAAAAATAATAAAAATAAACTGTTGGGTATCATTGGAATAATGTAACACATAAGGCTGGAAAATACTGAAATACAGTTAAGACTCAATACACAAGTTTACTTTAAAAAAGAAAAGAAAGAAAAGTTTGCCAGAGAAATAAATGCTAGATAGGAAAGCAGGACTTTCAGCAGGATAGCCTTTTAGACCAATTTGAAACAACACAGACACATTATATCCTACCATCAACCCACCAGAAATTCTAGCTGAATAAAAAGGAAGGAAAAAAAGACTAAACCAAAGTAAGAAACTTCCTCCAAAATCTCACGCCCCAGTGAATCTCACGGGGAAAATTCCCGACACTGAACTTTGTCCGGCTGGCATTTCTCCCTTTAGCAGCATCACCTGTATTTCTCTGTTAGGACATTTGCTCCATCTGTATCTAGTCACAGCAAATCCAATCTCCTGGAATCAGTTTAACGAGCAGAGGAGATTATACTGGAGTCAGCTGAAGGACATACTTTAACCAAAAGCTCTAAATTAACAACCAAGAATGTAGACCTCAAATTCTTATTCTCAATTCAGCATCTGATCAATTATTTGGCACTAGCTGGATAAAGGTCTAATCGGAATTTGTGAGCCGAGGCAGACGTAGTTAAATACTAACCAATATTTGCAGTCTATGAGTTAGTTTCAAACTTAAACGGCAGGTATAGATAGCCATACTTAAAAGTATTTCAGAATTGGAGAAGAAACATTAATAACAAGATATAAATAAAACCAGGCAGATTAGCTTGGCAAACAAAAATTCTGGAAAAAAAAAATTGAACCAATCATATCCCATTGATAATTAGCAAAAATGGGCATTTTTCCACCCTTAAACTAGTTTAATTACAGACAGATGTCTTTCTACTATACTAAGATTTTCTATATCCATTTTCCCTAATCTTTAGAGTTTAATGAGAAACCATTTATTCTACAAAGAAATACAGCATATATGGCCACAGTCTAAATATGCTTATAACTGGAAAATTATGTCACTTAAAAAAAAAATCTTGCACTGTTACATCATTACTCTATGGTAATTCAATAGGTGCTGGGATCGGCCCTCACCAAAAAGCATGGCACTCACTGTCCAGGGTGAATACTAACACTGCACAAAGAGAAGCAGTAACAGCAAAGTCTCCATAGAACTCTTTCTATTTATTTAACTGTGTATGAGCATTTAGTTAATGCTCCAAATTGAAAATGGTGCAATAAAAGCAACTTTCAATATATAAACAGACAGGAAGCTGCGATGCCAGTGGCCACTTGGCGCTGCAAGTAGGGAAAATAAAGCAGTCTGCATGAGTGAAGCATGGATTGGGGAGAGGAGAAAAGGGAGGCACAGGAGGCAGATTTCAGACAGACAGTGACACAAAACTGTTGTACTGCTGGATGTTTCGTTTGAGGATGTCTGAGCATGGGCCAAGAACACGTTCAAATCTGGGTCGGTCCAGCTTAACGCACTTCAAGGGGCCACGAGCAACGACTGTGGCAGCACGAGGACGATTCATCAGTAGCGCAATTTCACCTGGAGAAAGGAAACGAAGAGGGGTAACAGGCTAACTTCTATGAAAAACATTTCCTTGAAGCAGTGCACTTCTGAGAAAGAAGACAATAGATATGAGACAATCAGTAATTTCATTAAATGAGTAAAGATCAAAATCTCACACCTTCTCTCTCAGAGCCAAAAAAGACTGCAATTAGAAAATAAAATTCAGAAGACAAAATTATGGAAGACTACAGTATCTCACTGAGAGGTGACTTAAAGAAACCACGTATTTATTGTGAGGGAATTTGTACATACCAAAATAATCAGAAGGCCCCAATCTTCCCACTTCAACAAACTCTTCATTTTCTGACCGACGTTGTAGCACGGCAGCTGACCCCTATAATAAAATCACCAAAAAGCTAAACAAACACTCTCAAACCCAGGGTGGCATCTTCAACATCCTATGCAATTTTAGCTACCTTGCAAATATGTGTGCATATGATAAAAAATGACTTTAAAGTTAGTCACCACATGAGCTTCAATTTCTATTTCACCAGCATCTCCTGCTAGCGAGGTTCTTCGTATCAAGCTAAGGTGCTTAAAGGGTGCAGACTTGGGTTAGCAAACTGTAGATGAAGGGCTAAATCCAAGCTCACTGTCTCTTTCGCAAATAAAACTTTACTGGAATACCACACACATTCATTTACATATTATTTGTGGCTGCTTTTGCACTATGACAAGAGTTGAGTCTTTGCGAATAAAACCCTATGGTCCACAAAGCTTAACTTACCACCTCGCCCTTTACAGTCTCCTGACCCCTGATTTAAATAAAATCAATTAACAACTATGGAGCCACATTCATAGAAATCTGCCATATGGATCTGCTTAGCAAGAGTATCTGTTATACATTTCCATGGAATGTGGAGATATACAAACACAGTAATTTTTCAAATTTAAATAATTACCTTTAATCCTTATTTGCCAAATAGCCCAAACACTTGCATTTTAACAATGATAGTGCAGAATCATCACAGTTTGTTATCTTAAATGGTTTTTAGAATTTGGCTTTTCATGTCTAGGGCCCTTCAAGAATTCTGACTCAAACTCATTTTAAAATGTGGTGACCTGGCAGAAAACCAAAAAACAGCATTTCAAAGTAAAAGATAACTTTAAAATAAAATGGTCAGGTATTCTTAAAAACTAAAGCTATAGTTCAGAATTAGCCCACTCTTTCCCTCTTAGAGTGTACAACTTTTTAAAGTATTAAATTCTGAGTTCTTTACCTCTAAAATAATGAAGAACTCATCCCCTGGTTCTCCCTGCACCACAATCTTCTGCCCATCTTCAAACTGCACTGGTTCCAATGCATCAGCTACTGTAAGACGTTCCCACTTGTCCAGAGACTCTGAAAGACAAGAATCAAAATAATTGCTCTGTATTATTTGGTGCTGTTATAAAGGTAAAAAGAAAGTATAAAGAGATTCAACCAAATAGCCATGCCCATTCAACATTCTAGTAGTGTCTCAGATTAAACATAGTACCTGTCTTCAATTACCTCTAGTCTGAGCAGGATTCTCACACTGCCTGCAGATACCCCTCAGATCCTTACTTCAGTAGCCCAGTGGCTAGTTTAATTTATACCAACTGTACCCAATGGCAAGGGAATAAGAAAATGTAATCCTTAAGTATTCCTGAAGATTGCTATCAATGCAAATCAAACCTACAACTACAATACTCAAAAGTCATAGTTTCCCCATCCATATCATTCCAAAGTTTCATAGAAATAATTTAATCTATTTAAATTTTTGGTTTACTTTATGAAAAAGAACTAGAAAATAACTTTAATTCAAAAAGGCCAAACTATGATCCAAAACACAAAGCATATGTAACCAATTCAAAGAAAAGACAAAGAAGAGGTGAAAAATTCACTGTAATAAACAATGGCAGAAGCCTGTTACCTTATAAAAATCCCCATTCCCCCCCTTCATGAAGAACAGGTTCTAACATCTCCAAGTCCACATAACAAAATGCACAAAAGAATATCTTCAATTAATCTGCTTTACTCTAAATTCCAACAAACTTCTGGCATGTTTTCAGAGGATGCCAGCAAATGGTACCTCATCTTTCCACAGAGGAAATGTATTGTTGGAAGTACTCACTTTTCTGAACCAATCAACTCACTGATGGAACAAGAGAGACAGAAGTCACAGAGGAAATAACTGTGAATGTCCACAGTCAGAAGGACTTTCAGCCCTTCTGTCTTTTCAGGGGGAGTAAGTAGCAATTATACTTTCAGAAGGTTTTTCCCAAGTCCATCCAATTCTAATTCAGGGATATCTCATATACTAGCAAAGTCAACAAACTACAACTCACCTAAAATAGAGACTTTACTAAGGAATTCCTCATACATCTTCCGCTTTCTCAGTGTGCTTCCCTAAAAATAAAAATAACAAAAGTGATATCCCCAAGACGTGTAATTATCACCACATAATGCTATGGAATAATAAATATTAAGTTTCAAATAAATTTTAAAACCAAAAAGTCAAAGCTTGTTGCCTTTTTTTAACGAAGTTTAATTTTAACTAATTCATTTTTATTTTACAGGTAATGAATGACATTCTTGTGATTTTTATTTTCTGCCAATATTATGCCCAATTCCTAGCATTTGCAACCAGTATGTTGACATATTTCACAAAGCATTTCCCAATTTCCAAATACAGTTGAAATACCGGTTTATACCTGAGCCTATCACTCAAGATATTTTTCCACACACTTTAAACCAATGTCCAATTTCCCTGTTTACTCTCAAACTGATTTTATGCTACTGCCAACCCAATTTATCTCTGAAAATATTTTCTCACAAAAGTAATCTAGGTCTTGATTTACAACGCAATAATCCTAGTGTTCTTCCTGTTCAACGCTGATATTTAAATGCAGATTCCTCCATTAGTTTTGGCTTCTCACCTATACAATTGACATGTCTTTATTCTATAAGAAAGGACCTCACCCTCCCCTACCCAGCTATATAGATATTTCACCCCATATCTACAGTTCCTAATTCCTGTCCACAAAGCCAATGCATTGTGAGGCCCTAATTTCCTTTCAGGCCCACTATGAGAAAGTAAAATATTTTATTTCAAACCAATAGTTCCAGGTCCTACCTCTTCCTTCTTTGGCAATGAGATAAAGCTGTAAACATTCTATGTTTCCTTTTACTAATAGTATTACTGTAGAGGAAATGCAGAACTAACTGTATGGTCAATTTCTTCTCCAGTAGACTGTCATATCACTTCAAAACCAATCTTTCTAAAATTTAGACTTATCTTTGCCATAAGCATTTTTTTGTAGTTTTTTTTTAAGGTTCAGGGATTACATGTGCAGGTTATATAGGTAAACTGGGTGTCACCGGGGTTTGGTGTTCAGGTAATTTTGTTGCCCAGGTAATAGGCAAAGTACACCACAGGTATTTTTCCTGATCCTCTCCCTCTTCCCACCCTCCACCCTCAAGTAGGCCCCAGTGTTTGTTGTTCCCCTTCTAGTATCCATGAGTTCTCATTGCTTAGCTCCCAACTGTAAGTGAGAACATGCGGTTTGGTTTTCTGTTCCTGTGTTATTTTGCTTAGAAAAATGGCCTCCAGCTCTACCTATGTTGCTGCAAAGGACAAGACTATCTATCTAATCTAATCTATCTATATATCCCAAATGCAGAAAAATTTCAAAGTACATCAGACTGTACATTTTCAAATGGTCAGATGGACACTGCACAAATTTAAGAAAACCATTGAAAATTACCAATGCATTGGCTGGGACTTAAACATCCAAAGCTATCCTATAAATTTATCACAACGTTCTCAAAAAATCTGACTGTATCACCAGAATGTTCCAATGGTTTTAGTATTTTGTTTATTCCTTTAACAATAGGGGACATGACATACATATACATTACTGATAACCCACTTTCACAGGTTAGGGAAGCTGATTATTTCTGAATGGCCCCAAATAACTTTAAGCACTTAAAAGCAGCACCTATCATGCTGTAATGGGTATAATTAGGTAAATTAAGATGTGCCTATCAGCAAATGGACAGATTTCCAAACATGAGATGACCAGCACATATATACCAGATCTTGTTTCCCAAGGTTTTGTTCTAAAATATCGCTGCCTAAAATGGCATAATGAATAATGCTAAGCTGGGCTTAATGCAAAGTATTTGCTCATTAAAAGAAAGAAATATTTGCTCATTAAAAGAAAGAAATATTTGCTCATTAAAAGAAATATTCGCTCATTAAAAGAAATATTCTCTTTTTAATTTGGTAATATTCAAACCTTAGTTACGTAGATGAGAATTCTAAATCACACTCTCAAACACCATGGTCTCTTACCATGAGGATTCTTCTATAGCTGTCTCGGTCGATGCCCCACAATTTCACATTTGTCTTTGCTTTGACAGTGGCTGCTCTAGGTGTTCCATAAATCAAAGCAAGTTCTCCAAAGCTCCCTCCTTCCCCAACACTGGTTGCCCATTCATTGTTGACATAGACCTAAAGTGCAAGTGACATCAAAAAAGTTTTTTTTTCTAGATACAAACACATAAATGTTAAAAACCCTCAAACCTTTTTAAAAGGTCATAATCCTGAACTTTGTTTTAAAAAACACAAATATTAAGTTTGCAGTACACAACAGAGAAGAATAGGTGATTTCTGATGAGTTAAATGAGTTGAGTGTCCATAATTTACCTGATTTAATTATCTGATAAGAAAAAAGCACTCTGTAAGGATGTAAGGGAAAAAGGTTGGCTAAGCACTAATACCAGTCATAGATACTTAGAAAACTGTGCTGAGCACTATGCTAAACATTTTACTTGCATTAGGTCACTGAATTTTCTAATAATCCTTAAAGATCAATGCTATTATTGTCCCCATTTCATTTGTGAATAAGAAAGCTGTATTAAGTTTGCTAGCTAATGGCTGGGTCTAGAATCTTTTTTTTTTTTTTTTTTTTTTTTTTTAAGAGATGAGGTTTCACTTTGTTGCCCAGGCTGGTCTTGAACTCCTGGGCTCAAGCAACCCTCTTGCCTCCATCTCCCAAAGTGCTGGGATTATAGGCATGGGCCACTGTGCCCAGCTACACACACTTCTTAACCACCACTCCAGCAAAAGCTCTGAACAGAAAATTACCTTTAAAGAGTTTCTCTGTGTTATAAAAATACTTGGCAAAATGTATTAATAAAATCTGACATACAAGGGATATAATGACCCTTCAAAATCACTATTCTTATTGCTCAGAAGCAATCAATACATTGGCTTTTAAGATCAACATATTTTTGATATTGGTAAATCTTACATCCGTCTCTCCTTGATCAATCACATAGAAGTTATCCCCTTCATCACCTAAAAGAGGGTAAAAAAGTTAGAAGCATATTCCAAACTAAAGAAACAAATTATCAAAATTACAAAATAATAAACTTATTTTATAGTGGTACTGTGAGAGTGTGTTACAAACTAACACAATCTTTCAGGGGAAAGAAAATCAAGCAATGTATTTTAAAAGTCATAGAATGAATCAAAATTTTTTTTAGTCATCTCATACTGAAGAATACCTCTGAAAAAAATTTTTAAAAGCTACATGTGTGGACAGTTATTAACTGCTACGGCATCTATAACAAGGACATTAGAAACAACTCAAATAGTTAATAATAAATTATCAGGTTGCCACAAAATGGAAATATATACCAACTCATAAAATGTCAAGAATAAATAAGAAAATAAAAAGAGGAAGATAGTCAAAAAGTTAAATCCATGTTAGTCTATGTAGGCAAAGAAAGAATCCATAGAAGTCCTAGAACCCTTTCAACAGACAGGGCTATACAATGAAGAACGTAGGTGTTTCACTTATTTCTTACTTTAAAAGTGATTAATAATATAAAGAACATGAGAGATATGTATGATTCTGAAATTCTATACAACATTCAAGGTAAGACAATGTAGGCATTTCCTTTAAATTATAAACAAAACTATATCAAAAATATTAGTTCCCAATACAAAGTGTTCTGCCCATCTCAGAAAATTTTAATTTAAAAGAAATAGAAAAATCCAATAGTATAACAGAAAAAAAAAAGTGGTAGGATCAAAGAGGAAAACAAACTTCAATAAAACAAAACCAAAAAAATCCTCCAGTCTCGCCTCCTCTCCCGTAACAATACTACATGCTACAGAAGCCCTTACCTTGCTGAATCACAGTCTCTCCTGCAATAAAGGAGACCGAAAACATGGCATCAAAAATATCACTGCAAAAGAGAGAAGGCCTCGTGTTACATTTCACATGTCTCTTCCATGAATTTCAAACATTAAGCTTAGAATTAAAGACCCCAGATTGTCATCTGGTGAACAATTACTAAGAGCTCTAAAACCTGCAACAAGTGTTGAAAATAATTTGGGATCACACCCCTAATTGAAAAATAGTGTTAAGAAAGAGCCTGTTCCTACCTTCTCTCATTATCATCAAGATGTGAAAACAGCACATTCTTTTCAATGGCTTTGGCTAAAGCAGCCATTGTCTTGTAATCTTTTGGTATAACCTAGAAAAGAATTGAAGGTCAAATGACAATTCCATAAACGAAAACATTTCATGTTTGCAACCTGAGCTTCAATTAAATGTCAAGCCACATTATGGTATTTAAACAAGACTGCTTTGAGTTAAATATTTTCACTACAACACACTTGTACTATCTTTGATCCATAAACTACTCAACAAATATTGACTAATTAATCCCCTTGCCTACAACCAGGCCTAAATATAAAGTCTGGTACTTGGTTCCCAGTTAACAACTAAAGAAACAAATCAAAACACCTTGACCAAGGTCATTATTCTGAGGCAAAACTAAGTATTTTATAATAATTAGTCATTTTAAAAATCTGTGATCTGTTAGTTTCACAAGCCTCAACTGCCAGGACAATTCTGTTCCCCTTTAAGGCTAACAGCATAACTCAAAATAGCCTGGCTCTGAGGAAGAGGAGAATACAGGACAAAGGAGGCTCGTAGAATAGAAGGTTAAATGCCACAACATTTAATAGGATAGCAAAAAACAGACATCACGATTCAAGAGAAAAAGCAATACTGCCCACCTCCTTCTACTGCAAAACAACTGCAAGGAAATAACAAACCCCAAAATGCAATTATTCACTAGTTTATAATCACTATTAGTTATTTCCTCTGACAGCATGCTATTACAGAAACCTGTTTTCCAGTACCCAAGAATTGTACAGGATGGATGAAGTTTCACCCTGTTTTGTATTTTACGATTCATTCATCAAAGGAGACTAGATGACCAGCAAGTGGGTCCCGAAAGCATCTCCCCGATGTTCAAATATCAAAACTACCTTTCTAACATATGATGCGGCATCTTCCTCCGTGTAGACCTCAGCGCTGATAGCACCTCGTCGCCTCCTACCTTTAACCACTGGGTTGGGTGGAGGAGGAGAGATCTCATCCTCCCTTGAGTCTGTACGAGTGCCTGCTTTCTGCAGATTCTGAATCTGTTTTGCCTCCTCCTGAAAGAAATTACAAGTTTGCAAAATGAGATCCTTCGGCACGTAAAGTTGGCATTCTCATGTTCCAATGATAGTCTATCTCAGTCACTTCCAATCTCTTCTTCCATTAACAATGTAAGTTAAGAGGAAAACACCAATTCCAAAGGGGAAAAAAAATAGAGAGTAACACTTGAAAAGAAACACTCTCAACAGAATGTACCTCAGATGGTAACAGATGCTATCCTTCATTAATGGGCAAAAGCCATTAGTACAAGCCATTAGTACTCATATAACATGTGAGTAACAATCAGATATTCATTAATGTCTTGACAACAATTATCTGTGATGCACACAACAGTAACACACTGCAAGACAAAATCCTGAAAATTGGGTTTTTTTGGATGCTACTGCAGATAGCAAGAGACCCTCCCGCCAAAAGAAATGTTATCAGGAAAAGCAATTCAAGCCCAACATAGTGATCGAAGAACGTCTAGATTACTGAGTTATTTCATTAACTCAGTAAGCCATTTTCTGGATCTGCCGTGCCAAGACCTATGCTAGGCAACAGGAAATTAAAAACAAATAGGAGAGGGTCCTGAGCCTGTGGAATTCACATTCTAGTTTGATGCCAGATAAAAACAAATAATGAAATGATGTGACGGTAACCACGAATTTAAACGAGACCATATCTATAATAGTTCTCCCAGCAGGGCTAGGATCATTCTTTGTAATCAAGGTTTAAACTTGAAGTTAAAAGACAAAAAGAGTTTACTTGCTTTTAAAAACTACTTATTGGACCAATTCAAATAAAACCTAAGATAAACTATTAAACATTTTTTTCACATCTAGAGCCTTAAAAACAAATTCTTCTCAGATCTAAAGAATTAGCTGTTGTGCCTGAAGTAAAAGGGAAAAAATAAAAATGTGTTATCTTCTACTTTCTCATTCATTTGACCCATTATTTCTTTTTTATATATAAATTTGTAAGTGCCCATGTATTAATCTCCGGAACATTGGCAGCATTCAAGAAAAGCAATGGCGTGGGAGGCAGAGCTTTCATTATTATGCCCTTTTGTACCTGCACAACTTTGAAATATGTGAATATGTAACCTACTTTTTAAAATATGGTTTTTAGAAAACTCATTTCATGTTAATTCTGGTTGTTCCAATAACCAATAAGGTTTTCTCATTTCATATTAACACATGGCTATAAAACTCAAGTCTCTCCCAAGTTTAAAGTTTAAGAGTACATGACTGGGTACAGTGGCTCACGCCTGTAATCCCAACCCTTTGGGAGGCTGAAGGGGGCGGGTCACTTGAGTCCAGGAGTTTGAGACCCGCCTAGGCAACATTGTAAAACCTCGTCTCTACAAAAACACATAAAAATTAGTTGGGTGCGGTGGCACACACCTGTAGTCCCAACTACTTGGGAAGCTGAGGCAGGAGGATCACCTGAGCCTGGAAGGTAGAGACTGCAGTGAGCCATGATCGCACCACTGCACTCAGGCCTGGGCAATAGAGTGAGATCCTGTCTCAAAAAATAGGCCAGGCATGGTGGCTCACGCCTGTAATCCCAACACTTTGGGAGGCCAAGGCGGGCAGATCACAAGGTCAGGAGTTCAAGACCAGACTGGCCATTATGGTGAAACCCTGTCTCTACTAAAAATACAAAAATTAGCCAGGCGTAGTCCCAGCTACTCAGGAGGCTGAGGTAGGAGAATCACTTGAACCCAGGAGGCGGAGGTTGCAGTGAGCCGAGATTGCACCACTGCAGTCCAGCCTGGGTGACAGAGCGAGACTCTGTCCAAAAAAAATAATAAAAATAAAATAAAAAAACATACACACACAAAGTTTAAGAGTATAAATGAAAACACAAATTCTTCCCCCCAAATTTGTCACTGACATTTCACAAAAATTTCAGGAAAAATTTCACAAATAACATTTCACTTGGGACTATATTCTACTTCACTGAATTTTTAAGATTAATTTTGAAGTAACAAAAACATTCTGATTTTAGCACTGTCTCATGGATTCTAGTGAGTCTTTTAAAAACAGCAATCTGAATATAACCTAATCTGACGACTCAGAGCTGTTACTCAGATCATGAGTTTTCTAGTATATACTATGATATATTTTTATATCCTTTCTCTTGCTGTTGTCATCCTGCTGTCAGTCTCCTTCCTCCTCAGCTCTTTAAGTGAGGTGATGAATAACCTAAATACCTTGACGTGATCATTACACATTCTATGCATGTAAAATATCACATGTACTCCATAAAAACATACAAATGCTATGTATCAATAAAAAATTAAAAATTAGAAAAAACCTCCCAGTCTAATCAGTGGTTATGTTCTTGACTCTGAGGTTCAAATTCTGCATTCGGTTTTGCATTAAATTCTACACTATCTTCTTGACTCTTAGGTTCAAATTCTGTCCCCACTACTAACTTACTATGTTTTCACAATTATTTGTTCCCTCCCTGCTTCTGTCACTCTTCCCTGTGGGTAAAGTATACTTCCCACCCCACTGACTTAAGGCTTGGCTACAGGACTTGCTCTGGCCATGGAATGTAAGTGGACATGCCATACCATGGTTGCCTGTGTAGTTTGGCTCTGTCCACCTTGAGCTTCTGCCCTCCCTCTGCTTTGAAAACAGCATGCCCTATATAGGGCTGCTCCTTCTGCTCAGCCCCAGAACAAGGTATGTGGTGTCAAGAACACAAGACAGGCTGATACCAAAAGAACTGCACATGACTAGTCTGTTGTAGTAACCACTGAAATTTGGGGGTTGTATGTTGCTCCAGCAAAGCTGACGACTACAGTCTATATCCACAGCCACATTACTTAATTTCTCTCAGTTTTACTGCTATGTCTGTAAAATGCTGATAATCACATACCTCATACATTTGAAACGAGTATGTATGTATATGAAGTGCTTCACACAGTACCTGACACAGCAGACACAAGGTCACAGTTATTTTAATTCCTCTTATCTAAGGTTCTAATAAATACAAGAGTAAAAGAAGACTCAAATTCCAGATGACTGAATTAAAATGCAGAAGCTTTCAAAAGACCAACTGTCAAGAGTTTTTGGTACATTTCTTATGGAGTAGTTGAAGGTAACAGAAACACAACCCTCCAGTAATGAGGAAGAAGGTGATGAGAATATGACTGTATTTTCAGACTGATATGGTTTGGCTGTGTCCTCACCCAAATCTCATCTTGAATTATACTTTCCATAACCCCCACGTATTGTGGGAGGGACCTGGTGGGAGGTAATTTAATCACAGGGGTGGTTACCTCCATGCTGTTCTTGTGACAGTGAGCTCTCATGAGATCTGATGGTTTTGAGGGGCTTTTCCCCCTTTTGCTTGACCCTTCTCCTTGCTGCTGCCATGTGACGAAGAATGTGTTTGCTTCCCCTTCTGCCATGATTGTAGCTTCCTGAGGCCTGCCCAGCCATGAGGAACTGTGAGTCAAACCACTTTCCTTTATAAATTACCCAGTCTTGGGTATGTCTTTCATTAGCAGCATGAGAACAGACTAATACAGTAAACTGGTACCACAGAGCGTGGGGTGCTGCTACAAGGATACCCAAAAATGTAGAAGCAACTTTGGAACTGGGTAACAGGAAGAGGGTGGAACAGTCTGGAGGGCTCAGAAGAAGACAGGAAAATGTGGGAAAGTTTGGAACTTCCTAGAGACTTGGAGGGCTCAGAAGACAGAAAGATGTGGGAAAGGCTGGAACTTCCTAGAGACTTCTTATATGGCTTTGACCAAAATGCTGATAGTAATATGGACAATGAAGTCCAGGCTGAGGTGGTCTCAGATGGAGATGAGGAACTTGAGAACTGGAGTAAAGGTGACTCTTGCTATGCAAAGAGACTGGCAGTATTTTGGCCCTGCCCTAGAAATCTGTGGAACTTTGAACTTGAGAGAAATGATTTAGGGTATCTGGTGGAAGAAATTTCTAAGCGGCAAAGCATTCAAAAGGAAGCAGAGTTTGAAAAATTTACAGCCTGACAAAGCAATAGAAAAGAAAATCCCATTTTCTGGGGAGAAATTCAAGCCTGCTGCAGAAATTCACATAAGTAACAAGGAGCCAAATGTTAATCACCAAGATAATGGGGAAAATGTCTCCAGGGCATGTCACAGACCTTCAGGACAGCCCCTCCCATCATAGGCCCAGAGGCCTAGGAGGGGAAAATGGTTTCCTAGGCCATGCCCTGGGGCTCCTGTGCTATGCAGCCTCAGGACATGGTACCCTGTGTTCCAGCTGCTTCAGCTCCAGTCTTGGCTAAAAAGGGCCAAGGTACAGCTCTGGCCATTACTACAGAGAGTGCAAGCCCCAAGCCCTGGTGGCTTACAAGTGGTGCTGGGCCTGTGGGTGCACAGAAGTCAAGAACTAAGGTTTGGGAACCTCCCCCTAGATTTCAGAAGATGTACAGAAATGCTGGATGCCCAGACAGAAGTTTGCTGCAGGGGCGTGGCCCTCCTGGAGAACCTCTGCTAGGGCAGTGCGAAGGGAAATGTGGGGTCGTTTGGAGCCCCCACACCGAGTCCCCACTGGGGCACTGCCTAGTGGAGGTATGAGAAGAGGGCTACTATCCTCCAGACTCCAGAATGGTAGATCCACCAACAGACTGCACCATGCACCTGGAAAAGCAGCAGACACTCAACGCCTGCCCATGGAAGCAGCCAGGAGGGGGTCTGTACCCTGCAAAGCCACAGGGGCGGAGCTGCCCAAGGCCACGGGAGCCCACCTCTTGCATCAGTGTGCCCTGAATGTGAGACATGGAGTCAAAGGAGATCCTTTTGGAACTTTAAGATTTAATTACTGCCTTGTTGGATTTCAGATTTGCACAGGATCTACAGTCCCCTTGTTTTGACCAAGTTCTCCCATTTGGAATGGGTGTATCTAACCAATGCCCCTAGAAGTAACTAACTTGCTTCTGATTTTACAGGCTCATAGGCGGAAGGGACTTGCCTTGCCTCAGATGAGATTTTGGACTTGAAATGTGAGTTAATGCTGGAATGAATTAAGACTCTTAGGGACGGTTGGAAAGGCATGACTGTGTTTCAAAACGTGAAAACATGAGATTTGGGAGGGGCCAGAGATGGAATAATAGGGTTTGGCTGTGTCCACACCCAAATCTCATCTTGAATTGTAGTTCCCATAATCCCTATGTGTCCTGAGAGGGACCTGATGGGAGGTAATTTAATCATGGCGGGGGGGGTGGGGGGGGTTTACCCTCATGCTGTTATCATGGTAGTGAGTGAGTCCTCACGATAGCTAACGGTTTTATAAGGGACTTTTCCCATTTTGCTCTGTACTTCTCTTTGCTGCTGCTATGTGAAGAGGACGAGTTTGCTTCTCCTTCTGCCATGATTGTAAGTTTCCTGAGGCCTCCCCAGCCATGCTGAATTGTGAGTCAATTAAACCTCTTTCCTTTATGAATTACCCAGCCTCAGTATGTCTTTATTAGCAGCATGACAAGGGACTAATAGACTAACATACAAATTAACACCTAATACACAGAACTATGACCCACAAACAAGTTGAAAATCTAGTTACTTAAAGGTCCAGGTATCTATATTCAACCCTGGAAGGAATGGATACATGTGAACAAAGACCCTTGAATTACAGCAAAAACCATGTTGAACTGTAACTTTAATTATTAAAAGTTAAAGAAGCTGAAACACATTAAATCTAAAAATCCCATCTCCAAAGAAATCATTTTAATAATTATTTATTGCTTTCCACCTTTGTTAGTCTCTAAACAGTACTGTGGCAACTACAAGCTTTGAAACTAGTATCACACATTCAACACTCCCTATAAAAAGATACACACTTAATGTCTCACCAACTTAATCCTCTCATTTGATGGTTTCTATTGATGTCCAAAGAAGAGGGATCACCTTACAGTGACCCATTTCAAAACTGGATCTCCAGGAACGCACTTGACTTCAAAACAAGCTACATCTATGACCTGGCTCTACAACACTTCCATGATTTGGAAATTGCATAAATAAGAGAAAGTGAGAATATCTACTATAATTCCAAGACAGCAAAGCAACATTCACAGTGACTAGTTGTTTTTTTTTTTTTTTTTAATTATTCTGATCACGGTACTAAATACAAATTTTAACAATCAGTTTTTAAAGAAAATAGAAAATACCTGATCATTGAGCTACCCAAATACTTTTTAAAGCTTAATACAGATTCTTTTACTAATAAACTATACTGATTATAAGAAACTATAAAAACCAATGGAAAATAATGCAAATTATTTCTATTATACAATTAGATAATCATATGCCAAAAGAAATGTATCATTTCAATTGATTCATAATAATTATGAACCACCTCATAACTTCCACATGCACAAGAAAATCTGTAAGTTTATCTCACTGATTTACAGACGCGAATCACATAAACTATTCAAAATATTTGGTAACCCAGACTTTTTTCATTCATCGTTTCTTGAGGGAGATGAATTGAAGCATTCAATTGAAGCATTCATTTGCTTCAATTATCCCTGATGTAAAATTATCACTTTACTTAGAAAAACATATGCCACATACGCAGGTCACAATGACCTACACGCAAGGAGGAAGAGCAAAAAAGAATAAAAATTGGATTAATTTTTTTCAAGGCGCAACAAGTCCTGACCAATAATATGGAGTAAAATTTTTGAGGAACATCAATCTCAGTATCTCTACGGTAATTCATCAGATATACTCTACACTAAAATAGACCAAATCTAATTGAAAACTTTTGATATATCAGTCACAAGCTAGATTCATGTTTCATTACACTAGTTTTAAAAGTGGGAGAAGATTTACTACGCTTACTTGCTTTGTTCAAAATGGGAGGAGCATTAACTGCCTTCGAGTACTACAGAATTTCTTATTCATAGAACTGCTATACTACTTCTGATCAGTTTTATCTGGTATAGTTCTACACACTAATTTAAAAAGTTACAAAGAATTGTTTGGAAACCCTTTATTAGCCAAGTACAGTTAGCATACAGGTTCATTTTTCTGATAAATTCTACTAATTAAGAATTTTTAAATTACTACAAATGCCTTAACTGTATTTCTTATTTGAAATTCTGTTTTAGGCTTTTTATTCAGTCAGATTCCTTTCCTTCCAAAAAATACAAATTAGTAACATTCCAGTTATTAAATGTAACAACTGTCACAATCACCTCATCATCTCCCCACATTTATTTTTACCTTCTCCAACCTCTCAAAGTATTCCCTGAGGAATGCCATGGGTCTCTCAGGTCGAGCAGTGCACAACTGCACAATAGAATCTTTGAGCAGTGCTTGAATGTTATGCTTCTGGACGTAGAGTTCACATTCTCGAAGGCTGCGTGCCTCCTCGCTGGCGGCGGTACTGCCAGACTCCATGGTTCTCTGTGAGAAAAAAACACACATATGCTTGTATAAACTATAAAGCAAAATGCCAATCTGGCATTTAACTTGCTAAATTCATTAGGCAACTGATTCATAGGGATTTTTTTTCTAAGTAGATTTTGTTTTTAAACAGGGAAGTGGGGACTAGGGAATAAAATATGTACAGAATTAGCATTATTCCAAGTAAATGTTTCATTTAGTTCAGGATCTGTGCTCTGTAGGCAACAGTGAGAGTCGATAACCTCAACTCCTGAGAGGAAGTATGAGCCACTATCCTCTGCAGAGGCGGGTGCTGAAGTCAGGCCCTTAAGGGAATTTCATTCAGTTCTCCCTCAAAAGAAATCATGATGACGTGGGAAGTAGGTAAACGGTAAACAGGACACAGAATTACCAGGGCACACAAGTCAACTGTAAGCGAAAGCAAGTCAGCACAATGAAGAATATCTGACATTCCCTATATGTAACTTCTATCCCATGGGAGTATCCTAACGTCACAGAGCAAACCACTGGAGTGAGGATCTGATTAGCCAACTAACTAGCGTAATCAAAATTTTTAAAAACACACAAGAAAATTTAGATGAGTTTTAAAAGCAACCTTTATTCCAGAATCGTTTGCCAGATTCCACCCCTAAATGATAATACACTAGGGGTAAAAGGAAAATCCTTAGTTGGGGGAGGGGAGAATTCTTACCACATAAACTCTAAAACATTTGGACAGAAAATTGTCAAAATATTTTCTTCATCTTGACAGGATAATGTTAAAACACTTAAGTTTCAAACTTGCATGAAGATTCAATAGATAAATTGCATTTAATGGATTACATTTAATGGATAAATTGCATTTAATGGATTTTAGAGGATTCAAATTATGGTACCTTTATGTAAAGTAAAGCAAACAGAGATAATAATGAGCAGCTAACCTTACCCTAGAATTAAAAGTTTAGTAATTTAACAACAGAGTCATATACTGTTTTCCTTCCAACTCCTAATTACTAAGCACTTAAGAGTAGAAGACAAGAGTGTGTTCCCCTCCACTCAGCAACTGAATTCAATACTAATTAGACTTTTCCAATTATAATGCATTGTAAACTATTGAGATGAAACTGTAAATTTAAAAGAACTTACAGAAAGAATTACCAGAGTAAAGAGCTATTCTAAAGTGCTACACTGTTACTCATTTTGTTTTGACAACTTTCACCATAAAGGTCAACAAGTAGACTAACAGACCATTAGAAAGTTTGTGGCTCCAAGACAACCATGTAAATTAGAAGCCATGGAAAAATAATCATGCTGCTACTTTAAACAGGAAGAAAAAAAAAAAAAACAAAAAACGCGCATTTACTTTAGGATAGATTTATACAAGCCACTTCTCCAGGTCAGGCAATCACATGAACTGAAAATCCACTTCAGTAGAATTGTCTGCATTTCAAATAATACTTAAAGGCCACCAAGAACAACCATAAATCAGATCTTTCATGCTTCAAAGTATTGTCATATTTCAAGAACATTCAACTGATCAATCATTCTAAGATCAGGTCTTTGGCTGGTAGAGATGACAGAACTGGGCCTAAGGAGTGAAACTGTGTTTTTGTTTGAAACAACTAATATGTTACAAAAACCAAAAAGATAGCCACTGGTAATAAGACAGTATACGAACAGAAATGTACCAAGATTAATGCAGTCACCATGTAAATCCCTGAATAACCAGACTTCACAGTCTTAATATTTTTAATCGAGTTACCTGGATTCTCTATGTGTACTCATTTGTAAAGCCCAACAACCTAGCCTTCCCTCCCCACACACAATTTAACTGCTTTAAAACTTTCGCTGCATTGTCTCTATGTAAAACAAAACACTCAGATTCATTCTTTTGAAAATTCAGTTGCGACAAAATTGTTTCGAAAGGATTACATCCTGGGAAATAAAATAAAAACACTTTGAGAAACTGTTCCTGATTCAGACCGCACCCCCTTAGACCAGTCAAGTTACGGCTCCCCTAGGGTCATCTTGAGGAAGTGTTTGCTTTCCTCGCTCTGCTAAAAAGACGGATCTCTTGAGAATCTCTCAAGGAGTAGGACGGTCGTCACCACAAGCTCTGAGCTGAAGGGGTTAATAGGTACCCTGTATTTTCTAGAAGAAGGGCAGGAAAATGCCCTTCACTTCACGTAGGCCACGGTCATGACCACAAAATGAAGGAAAGCCGAGACTTCAAGCTACGCCAGTCGGAAGGCCACAGTGGTGGCGAGGCGGCCTCAGGGGAAAAAACTGGGAAAGGGAGAGAGGTGAAAGGGGACAAAAGGAAATTCAGAAGCCCGACTAAGACCGTCGTGTTGGGGGAAAGATCACACCCCTATGGAGAGGAAAGGCTACTGCTAGCAATGACGAGTCGTCAGAAGTGGTGAGGAAAACTGCCGGCTTACAAGAAGAGCCAGGACCGGCGGACGAGACGATGGCGGACCCCAGTAAAATAGAGCCGTTGTCCTTCAGGAAATGGGGGAGGGTGAGCGAGGAGGCCGCGGCGCGCGGGGGCGAAGGCGGCCGGGGAGGGCCGCGGAGGGCCCAGGGCCCCAGGCGCCGTGGGGTGGGGGCAGCGAGCGCGAGCGGGGCGGCTGGGGAGCCCCGCACCAAAGCCGACGCCCAGACGGCCTTGGGGATGCAGACTCGGAGCTGGGGGCGTGAGGCCTGCGGGAAGGCGCCCGCCCGGCCGGGGAGGGGCAGGGGGTGCGGCCGTCCCCCTGCAGGTCGCTCCCCGTGACGCCATCTTGGATCGGTCCAGCTCCCCCAAACCGGCTGCGAAGCGGCGAAGCGACGAAGCTCACCTCGCCTGAGCCCCCGGCCGACCCCACTCACCTGGGGACGGGCGGCGGCGGGCGCGAGGCTGCGGGTGCGAGGCGGCGGACTACCGAGCTCCCTCAGCGATTTGCTCTCAGCCCCGCTCCACTCTGCGATAGCGGCTAGGCGACAGCTCCACCGGAAACGGCCTGGCCGCAGCCAATCAGCGTTCGGCTACTGACGTCAATGCGCCTCGCTCTGGCCAGAACCGTCGCCTTAGCAACCTTAAGGGCGCAGCAGCCCCAGTTCCTCCCCCGTCGCTCTTGGAAGGACCCTCACTCTGCAGTCGTTAGTCTTCCGCCATTCTTCCCATCTTACTCGTCCCTTATCCACAGCAGTTTCCTCACGCCCGTCACTTCTCCTTTCCGCAGTCTCCCTAGCCCGATTCTCTCCTCCTTCCTGCTCACCTGCCCCTCCTTACCTGTCCCTCTCTGGATGTCTTGGGTCGCCTTTGTTCCTCCTTCTGCTCTTCGCTCTCTCTCCGCGCAGCTATCGTGCGCTTCCCTCTCGTCCCTCCGCTCCTCTGTCCACCCCACTCTCCCTCCGGCCTCCCTCGACGCCTCTGCCTTTTCTCCCTCCTTTCCACCCCCTCCCCGGCCGACCCACGTGGGGCGTCTCGGATGACAGGTGGGCGACTCCTCCCCGCGGCCCCTGCAAGGGACGGCCCCGGGCCGGGGCGGGGAGAGTCCTGTCGCTGCCAGCCCCCGGAGGAGGTGGCGGCCCCCGCGGATCTGCAGCAGCTGCGCCGCGGGGCCGAGCGCGGGCTGATGGCCGGGATGCGTTCTCCGGGCCGCGCATCCTGTGCCCGGCCAGCGCCGCCCGGGCCCCGGGCTCAGGTCCGTCATCCGGTCCAGGAAACCTGAGCCCTGCCGAGTCTCCGCTGGGGCCGCTCTCCCCGCCGGGGGTGCTGTCGTCTGTGCAGGCAACACCGTCCCTGTGGAAACCAGGCGCGGGAAAGGACTTTGCCAGGGTCCAAGAGGAGGCCTGAGTCCTTCTAGAACCTGAAGTGCCCCCCCCCCATCACTCCTGACCTTACAGAGGGAGAAGAGCAGAGCGTGCAGATTGTCACAAACGCCCTGTGACCCAACAAGAAATCGCAGCTGTCCATACAAGCTGCACTAATGGGGGAAAGTCGGAGGAAAAGCTATTTTACTCTTTCAGCCATTTTTTTTTTCATCAGAGTATCTGTCTAAGGAGGAAGAAAAGGGAGAATTTTAGACACATCGAGCCTCTAACTCAATAAAGAAGGCCCATCAAGGAAACACTTCCAAGTGTCTGGCTAGTGGCTACTGTAGTAGCATTGTATATATTTCTAGGGCTGTGTGCTTAAAATTCATAATGGATTCAACACAATACAAAAAAGCAAAATACACACATATGCAAGTGTCCAGGAGCTGTTGTAGTAACATTGTATATACTTCAAGGGTTGTATGTTTAAAGTAAATAACGAACTCAACACAATACAAAAAAGTATCTCAATAATGTTTATATTGATTCCAGATTGAAATGATAATATTTTTGATATATTAGGTAAAATATTAAAGTTAATTTCACTTTTGTTTTTTAATTCTTAAAGTAGCTATTAAAAAGTTTAAAGTTACACGGATGGCTCCCATTATATTCCTATTGGACAGCACTGCCCTTGGAGGCCGACTGCTCCCCCAAATCCACCAGGCTCTAAGGGTACTGTCCATCAGATGATTTATTTAGTTATGTTATTCACTGCCTTCTGATAGGGATATATAGGCGATATCAAAATCCATCCCCTACAGGGGGGAATGGAAAAGGGAAGTTTCTCCTTTCACTGACTCCCCAAATGTTGACCATTGGCCCTTCTCCAGGGTTGATCAGAATTGGGGATAAAAGACAGAGCCTCAGTCAGATAGGATTTCACTCTTGACAGTACAAAGAAAGGTTGATAAACTGAACCCTACGCTGGCAAGCAGCAGAGGGAATTTGATAGCATTGAGCAGGCCCGGTCATGTTATGGGAAGAAAATATTGCAGTCAGGTAAATCTGAGTTTGGTTTCACGCTCTGCCATGTCCGGTAATTGACTTAATCTCCATGGGCGTCAGTTTCCTCGGTCATAAAAGGATGAACAGGACTTTGTTGAAGTTAACTACTAAGGGTAATAACAGCAAACACACCTATAGCACTTACTGTGTTCCAAGCACTGATCTAAGGGCTTTACCGATAATTAATTTAATCCTCATAGTAACTCAACATAGATAATGTTGTTATTGTTACAGAAGAAAACATGAGACATGGAGAAGTTAAGTGACTTGCCCAAGGCCACACAGCTAGCATGGCTTAAACCCAGGCAGTGATCTTAATCACTCTCCATTGCAGAATAGATAGATCTCTCTTTCTCTCTCTCTACATGTATGTATATATATAGTGTTCAGTACAGTGTGGGATATATTAAATGAATGTTAATTTACTTCCCATTTCTCCCTCTTCCTGCAGAGCTACCCAAACTACAAGGTTAAGTCAGAGTGACACTATGTCCCATCATTAGTGTTACCTTCCAAGTGCAGTTAAGACACTAAGAATAAGGAAACAAGCAAGCTGGTGACATTGAGCTGAGTGCTTTGAGTGACAGCTGCTTCCTTGCTGAGGCCTGGCTGTGTGTCCCCATTCAGCTGCATGCAGGCACCAGTCCAGCCACGGGCCGTTTCCTGTGTCAGTCACACTCAACCTTGTTCTAGGTGCCAAATCCTCATATGCTGGGGCTTTAGGAGACATAAAGGGAAATGGGCAGTAGACAGTTGAGCCCGGGGAGAGTTCAGTGAGACAGCTGTTCTGAAAAACTAAATAGCCTCAGTGCTTTCCAAATGGTGCAAATGTTCTTTCAGTGCCACTGTGCCACTGTGAGAATACCAACTTGTTGGTATTCGTAAATTATGTTTCAGAAATGACATTTGTTCCACTGTAGTTTCTGTATGGTTTCCCTTCTCCAGAGGCCTTCTGCCCTTGATTCAAAGGTCTGTTAGCCTTTCCTTTGGCCTGTGTCCTTGAGAAACTCAGTTTAAAAATATGTTTCTAGAGTAGTGGGATTATAAGCAAATTTTCCTGCTTAAATGGTGGCTAACATCTGTAATCCCAGCACTTTAGGAGGCCCAGGCTGGAGGCTTCCTTGGGCCCAGGAGTTCAAGACCAGCCTGGGCAACACAGTGAGACCACTGTCTCTACAAAAAAAATTTAAAAATTAGCCAGATGTGGTGACCCATGCATGTACTGGGAGGATTGCTTTAGCCCAGGAGGTCAAGGCTGCAGTGAGCCATGATCGCACCACTGCACTGCAGCCCTGGCCACACAGCAAGACCTTCCCACTCAAAAAACGAAAAAGAAATTTCATAATTGCTGTTACAATGCTTGTGAAACAATACCAAAAACCATAAAAGCAAAATAAACACAGGTGATAAGCAGGAATAGAACTAAGAAAGCTAAAACGTGAAAGGAAGGAATACTTTGGTGGTCCATTTCTTGGTGATTCTTGTACCTAAAGTTTCCATTGGCTAAACACAGATCCACATATTTCCAAATTCAAAGTCCATCACCACCTACTTACGGTGTACAATGGTACTGAGTACTTATACTTCCTAAGAGACCCAAAATTGTGGTTTCAGACATAACTAATTCCAGCAAACACCCAAATGCCAAAATGTCTTCCTACTTTTCTCACTGGCAAATGCTCATGTAAACTAAGGAGGAGTGTTCATCTTGAGCATTAATTGAAAATATTAACCAAGAAACCAGAAAGGTGGCAAACTTGGGTCTAACACTAAAGTGTTCCAAGTAAAAATATCTTAATCTAAAACATATCTTCATCAAAAATAGCATATTTACTTATTTATTCAACTTTTATTTTAGATTCAGGGGGTACATATGCAGGTTTGTTACCTGGGTATATTGTGTGATGCTAAGGTTTTGGGTACAAGTGATCCCATCACCCAGGTAGTGAGCATAGTACCCAATAGTTTTTAAATCCTTGCTCCCTGACTCCCCAGGTATCTATTGCTGTAGTCCCAGGTATCTATTGCTGCCATCTTTATGTCCTTGAGTAACCAATGTTTAGCTCCCACTTATAAGTGAGAACATGCGGTAGTTTTCTTGTTTTTTTGTTTTTGTTTGTTTGTTTTGTTTTGTTTTGTTTTGAAACGGAGTCTTTCTCTGTCCCCCAGGCTGGAGTGCAGTGGCGCGATCTCGGCTCACTGCAAGCTCCGCCTCCCGGGTTCACGCCGTTCTCCTGCCTCAGCCTCCCGAGCAGCTGGGACTACAGGCGCCCGCCACAACGCCCGGCTAATTTTTTGTATTTTTAGTAGAGATGGGGTTTCACCGTGTTTGCCAGGATGGTCTCGATCTCCTGACCTCGTGATCCGCCCACCTCGGCCTCCCAAAGTTCTGGGATTACAGGCTTGAGCCACCGCGCCCGGCCGCACATGCGGTAGTTTTCTATTCCTGTGTTAATATGCGTAGGATAATGGCCTCCAGCTGTATCTATGTTGCTGCAAAAGACATGATTTTATTCTTTTTATCACTGCATACTATTCCATGGTGTATATGTACCACATTTTCTTTATCCAGACTACCACTGATGGGCATTTAGGTTGATTCCATGTCTTTGCTATTGTGAATAGTGCTACAATGAACATAAGCATGCATGTGTCTTTATGATACAATGATTTGTATTTCTTTGGGTATATGCAATCCAAAATCTGCAGGGCAGGTCAGCAGCCTAGACCCAAGGAAGAGTTGATGCTGCAGTCTCAAGTCCAAGGCAGAACTCCTTCTTCCTCAGGGAACCTCAGTCTTTTCTCTTAAGACCTTCAACTGAGTGAGGCCCACACACATTTAAAGAGGGTAATCTGCTTTACTCAATGTCTATTGACTTAAATGATAATCACATGTACCAAAACAAATACCTTCACAGCAACATCTAGACTTGTGTTTGACCAATAACTGGGTAGCATGGCCTACCCAAGTTGACACAAAATTAACTATCACAAGCATGTATTCGGTGAAGTCCAGATATTTTTATGAATCTCTTCTAAAATGTTCTTCCTTTGAATACTAATCTCCTAGGCCTAAGCTGTTTTTAAACAAGGCTGACCTTTTGTCATGGATTTAAGGCTTTAAAAAATAGGGATGAGTCAGTCACCCACACAGATCTTTTTTTTTAATGTGAAAAGATAGCAGTTTTCTTTTTTTCAGATGTATGTGTGTTAGTTTGTTTTTTAATTTAATTTAAGTTCTGGGATACATGTGCAGAAGAACGTGCAGGTTTGTTACATAGATAAACGTGTGCCATGGTGGTTTGCTGCACCTATCAGCTCATCACCTAGGTATTAAGCCCCACGTGCATTAGCTGATGCTCCCCCTCCCTGCCGCCCTGACAGGCCCCAGTGTGTGTTGTTCTGCTCCCTGTGTCCATGTGTTCTCATTGTTCAGCTCCCACTTACAAGTGAGAACATGGGGTGTTTGGTTTTCTGTTCCTGTGTTAGTTTGCTGAAGATAATGGCTTCCAGCTCCATCCACATCCCTGCAAAGGACATGATCTCATTCCTTTTTATGGCTGCATAGTATTCCATGGTGTATATGTACCACATTTTCTTTAACAAGTCTATCATTGATGGGCATTTGGGTTGATTCCATGTCTTTGCTATTGTCACACAGATCTTTGTGTCATGGATGGTATGATTGTTGACTAGGATCAGTAACTTTCTTTGTTTTTGTCAATCTGACAAAGTCAACAAATCTCGTTAATTTATCCAGGTTGGCACTGTACTGACCATGTACCTATACTCTTCCAGGAATTCTTCATTTTTTTCTTTGTTGGAGGCTGGTCATGGTTCCCTTTGAGAAGCTCATGAAAACAATGGGCTTTCTCCCCAGGAAATAAGCCCAAACAAACTTACACATATAGCCTTTTTCATCCCATTTCAAGGTGGTCACAGATCCTGAAGCCCATCCATGTATGGACTCCAAGTTTAGAATCCCTTATAAAATGACTCCTGATCATCCACGCTAGTGGATACTAGCGGGTACTAGGTAACAGGGATTCAGAGATAAATAAGCCATGACCTCAAACTTAAAAGTTCACAGTCTGGGCCACGCGCGGTGGCTCATGCCTGTAATCCCAGCACTTTGGGAGGCCGAGGTGGGCAGATCACAAGGTCAGGAGTTTGAGACCAGCCTGGCCAATATGGTGAAACCCCGTCTCTACTAAAAATATAAAAATTAGCCGGGTGTGGTGGTGCACGCCTGTAGTCCCAGCTACTCAGAAGGCTGAGGCAGAAGAATCACTTGAACCAGGCAGGCAGAGGTTGCAGTGAGCCGAAATCGGGCCACTGCACTCCAGCCTGAGCCATACAGTGAGACTCCGTCTCAAAAAAAAAAAATTTTTTTAACAGTCTGAAGGGGCCAGCAATAACATGAGTTCTTTCAATAGAAAGGCCAAATTATGGGGGTAAGATTAGGGGGGTACATTGAAAGGGCATCTAACTCAGGCATCGGTGATCAGAAAAAGCCAGCCAAAAAAGGTATCTGGGATATAATGGTACCCAGTTAGTCCTGCCTGGTATTTCAGGTAGAGGAACTAATGGGCAAGAGAGCATGGATTTCTAAGGAAAATATTTTTCAAGATGGCCTAAGGGTAAGATGGGAGATGGTGTGAGGATGGAGGAGTAATCAGTGGCCTGTGGTAGGGGGGAGGGGCAGATAGTAAATGCTTTAGATGTTGTAAGCCATCTGGGCGCTGTGGCAGCTTCGCAGTTTGGTTATTGTATCACAAAAGTGGCCATAGGCAATATGTAAATGAATGGGCGTGGATGTCTTCCGATAAAAATTTATGAACACTGAATTTGAAATTGATATAATTATCCTAATTAATAGACTTTTTGTTTTAGCAATTTTAGGTTTACAAAAAAATTGCAGAAAGTACAGAGAGTTCCCAGATACCACCTCATCATCCCTCCATACATGGTTTTCCCTTGTATTGACATCTTGCATTTGTGTGGTACATTTGTTATACTTGAAGAGCCAATATTGATACTTGTGTGTGTGTGAAACAGGATCTGGCTCTGTTACCCAGGCTGGACTGCAGTGGCACAATCTCAATCTCAGCTCACTGCAACCTCCCGTCTCCTGGGCTCAAGCCAGTCTCCTATCCCAGCTTCCTGAGTAGCTGAGACTATAGGCATACGCCACCACGCCCAGCTAATTTTTGTATTTTTTGTAGAGACAGGGTCTCACTATGTGGCCCAGGCTGGTCTCAAACTTCTGAGCTCAAGCAGTCCATCCACTTGGGCCTCGCAAAGTGCTAGGATTACAAGCCTGAGCCACCTCACCTGGCCTGATATGTTATTATTAACTGAAGTCCATAGTTTACATTAGAGTTCACTCTTTCTGTTGTATATTCTATGAGTTTTCATAAATGTGTAATTACATTTACATCTACCATTACAGCATCCTGTAGAAGAGATTCACTGCCATAAATATCCCCTGTGGTCCACTGTTTATCCCTCTTCTTCCCCTAAGGCCCTGGTAACCACTGATTTCCATTTTATTTTATTATCTACATATATATTTTTTGAGACAGAGTCTGGCTCTGCCACCCAAGCTGGAGTGCAGTGGCATGATCTTGGCTCACTGCAACCTCCGGGCTCAAGCCATCCTCCCACCTCAGCCTCCCAAGTAGCTGGGACTACAGGTGCACACCACCATGCCCAGCTAGTTTTTGTATTTTGGGGGGTAGAAACAGGGTTTTGCCACGTTGCCCAGGACAGTCTTGAACTTCTGGGCTCAAAAAGGCCTGCCTTGGCCTCCCAAATTACTGGGATTACAGGTGTGAGCCACCATGCCTGTCCAACCACTGAATTTCTATACTGATCTCCCTATGTTTTTCTATTTTTTATTTGTGTGTGTACATAGTAGGTGTATATATTTATGGGGTATATGGGATATTTTGATACAGGCATACAATGGGTAATAATCATATCAGGGTAACTGGGGTATCCATCACCTCAAAGCATTTATTCTTTACTTTACAAACAATTCAATTATACTCTTTTAACTATTTTTAAATGTACAATTAAATTATTTTTTACTATTGTGCTATGAAATACTGTGTCTTATTCATCCTTTCTAACTAGTTTTTACCCATTAACCATCCTTACATCCCCTCCACCCTCCACCACTACCCTTCCCAGCCACTGGTAACCATCCTTCTGCTCTCTATCTCCATCAGTCCAGTTGTTCTAATTTTTAGCTCCCACCAATAAGTGAGAACATGTGAAGTTTTTCTGTGCTTGGCCTACTTCACTTAACAAAATGACCTCCAGTTGTTTCCATGTTGCTGCAAATGACAGCATCTCATTCTTTTTTATGGCTGAATAGTACTCCATTGTGTATTTGTACGACGTCTTTTTTTGAGACAGAACCTCACTCTATTGCCAGGCTGGAGTGCAGTGACGCTATCTCAGCTCATTGCAACCTCCGCCTGCTGGGTTCAAGCGATTGTCATGCCTCAGCCTCCCGAGTAGCTAAGATTACAGGTGTGCACCACCATGCCAGGCTAAATTTTTTTTTTTTTTTGTATTTTTAGTAGAGATGGGGTTTCATCATGTTGGTCAGGCTGGTCTCAAACTCCTGACCTCAAATGATCTGCCTGCCTCGGCCTCCCAAAGTGCTGGGATTACAGGTGTGAGCCACCATGCCCAGCCTTGTACCACATTTCTGTATCCATTCATCTATTGACAGACGTTTGGGTTGCTTCCAAATCGTGGCTATTGTGAATAATGCTACAATAAATATGGGAGTGCAGATATCTCTTTGATATACTGATTTCCTTTCTTTGGGGTATATACCTAGCAGTGGGATTGCTGGATAATATGGTAGCTTTATTATTAGCTTTTTGAGGAACCTCCAAACTGTTCTTCATAATGGTTGTACTAATTGACGTTCCCCCCAACAGAGTACAAAGGTTCCCTTTTCTGCACATGCTTGCCAGCATTTGTTATGGCCTGTCTTTTGGAAAAGCCATTTTAACTGGGGTGAGATGATACCTCATTGTAGTTTTGATTTGCATTTCTCTGATGATCACTGATGTTGAACATCTTGTCATATGCCCGTTTGCCATTTGCATGTCTTCTTTCGAGAAATGTCTATTCAGATCTTTTGCCCATATTTAAATTGGATTATTAGAATTTTTCCTATATAGTTGTTCAAGCTCCTTATATATTCTGTCTCCATATGTTTGCTTTTTGCAGAATGCCATATAGTTGGAAGCATACACTATGTAGCCTTTTTAGACTGACTGCTTCACTTAGTAACATGCAATTAAGATTCCTCCATGTCTTTTTGTGACTGGATAGCTCATTTCTTTTTATTACTGAGTAATATTCCACTGTATAGATGTACCACAGTTTGTTTATCCATATTTACTAAAAGACATCTTGTTTGCTTCCAAGTGTTAACAATTATGAATAAAGCTGCTATAGACATCCACGTGCAACTTCTCTGAGTAAATAGCAAGAAGTTCAACTTCTGGATCACAAGGCAAAAGTACCTTTTGCTTTGTAAAAAAAAAATTGCCAAACTGGATTCTAGTAGGTGTACCCTGTACCCTCTTGCATTCCCACCAGCAATGAATGAGAGCTCCTGTTGCTCTACATCCTTGCCAGCATTTGTCAGTGCTTTGGATTTTAGGCATCCTGTTAAATGTGTAGTGGTTCCTCCTTGTTTTAATTTATAGTTCCCTAATGGCATATGCTGGTAAGCATCTTTTTATGTGCTTATTTGCCATCTGTGAGTCTTCTCTGAGGTGGTGTCTATTTAGGTCTTTTGGCCATTTCTTTTTTAATCCAAAATGATTGTATTATTTTTCACTTTCCCAAAGCTTGCGAGCATGAATGCTTCTGAATCTGACCAATAAAGTCTATATTTTGGTCGAATACATTATTAGACTAACTTGTATGATCAAGTCCAGCTTGATTATCATAAATCATAGAAGTTAACAATTTACTCTGAGAATCTGTTGCTAACATAGATGATGGATTTCCAATTTTTTCTTAGCCAAGAATTTACTCAACTTTAGCTCAGAATCAGATTCAAAATGTCTTTTTTTTTTTTTTTTTCCCTGAGATGAAGTTTTGCTCTTGTTGCCCGGGCTGGAGTTCAATGGTGCAATCTCAGCTCACTGCAACTTCCACCTCCCAGGTTCAAGCGATTCTCCTGCCTCAGCCTCTTAAGTAGCTGGGATTACAGACGCCCGCCACCACACTTGGCTAATTTTTGTATTTTTAGTAGAGACAGGGGTTTCACCATGTTGGTCAGGCTGGTCTTGAACTCCTGACCACAGGTGATCCACTTGCCTCAGCCTCCAAAAGTGCTGGAATTACAGGCGTGAGCCACCGCGCCTGGCCCCATTTTAGCCATTTTTTAATTGAGTTGTTTGTTCTCATGTTGAGCTTAAGAGTTCTTTGTATATTTTGGATAAGGTCCATATAATTTTCATGTGTCACATTCTTTGATTTTTTTTTCAATAATTTTAAAATGTAAAAACTATTCTTAGCATTCATGCTGCATAAAAACAGGTGATTCAACCCATGAGCCATAGCTTACCAACCCCTGCCTTAGAAGTTTAAATTTTCTTATAGCCATGGGGATTTACTGAATAGTCTCATGCAGGGAAGAGATGTGACCAAGTGCACACTTTATCATTTGGGTTCTAATGAAGCAAGGACATGAGTAGGGACTGCCAGGGTTCTCTGGAGTCTGGAGCCTGAACACTTCTCAGGAGTCTGTTGCAATGATCCAAGTAAGGGATGGCAATAGCTAACACTAAAAGATTTTGATGCAAGTGAATAAAGCTGGGCAGATTTGAGAGATATTAAGAAAATAAGAGTGAGAGAACCTAGGGATTGATGTGAAGGATAAGGAGGAGACAGGAAGGACTCAGAGATGATACCTAGATTTCTAACTCAATGATTCTGCTGCTATTCACTGTATCAGAGAACACAGGAAGAAGCAGCAAAGGTTCCATTTGGAATGTATTCAGTTTGAAGGGCTGCTGGACATCCACAAAGAGCCATCTAGTTGCTTCCTTGCTGGTTGGAAGTTTAAGAGAGCTGAGGTCTGGGCATGGTGGCTCATGCCTGTAATTCCAGCACTTCAGGAAGCTGAGAAGGGAGGATCACTTGAGGCCAGGAGTTTGAGACCAGCCTGGGCAAGATAGTGAGATGTCCCTCTCTACAAAAAATTTAAAAATTAGCCAAGCATGGTTATGCACATGTGTAGTCCTAGCTACACGGGAGGCTGAGGTGGGAGGATGGCTTGAGCCCAGGAGGTCAAGGCTGCAGTGCGCCATGATTATACCACTGCACTCCAGCCTGGGCAACATAGCAAGACCATGTCTCAAAAAGAGAGAGAGAGAATGCTGAGGGTTTTGAAATCATCAGCTTATTGATTAGAAAGCCATAGGAGTGAATGCAGCCCCTCCTGGGACAGGCTATTGAGAGAGAAGTGGGAAGAAGAAAGGCAGCTGAATATAGAACCTTGAGTAAGGCCAACAGTGAGAGGTTAAAGGGAGGAAGGGAGACCAGAAGGAACATTTAGAAAGCAGGTGGCAAAACTGGACAGGAAGGAGGTCACAGAAGCCAAGGGAAGCAAGTGTTCTGCGAAGCAGACAGATGCTGCAAAGAGTCAGAGTGAGAAATGAAGAGTCAGGGCAATTCACAGCTCAGGCAGGATCCTGGAAACCAAGATGACACTTCTGATCCACCATCAAGGAGGAGTATGCTCCGAGCTCTCTCCACATGGACTTATGTGCATTGACCAACCAGTAAGAGATGAGAGAATAAATAAACAGGAAGCTGTCATGCTGTTAAATGTTCATTTGGAACTTGTATCAAAAGGCACAGGGAAAATACACAGAATGTGAAGACTGCGTTGTTTCCATTAACTGCTTTTCTACTCACATCTCAGGAAATGAATCCTCGATAGTGTCCTTACCTGAGCACTTTCACAGTGTGTACATTTGTCCATTTTCATGCTGCCAATAAAGTTATACCTGAGGCCGGGCACAGTGCCTCATGCCTGTAATCTCAGCACTTTGGGAGGCCGAGGAGGGTGGATATCCTGAGGTCAGGAGTTCAAGACCAGCCTAACCTCCTTGAACAGCCTTGAGGTCAGGAGTTCAAGACCAGGCTCAGTTCAAGACCAGCCCTTCAAACTGAACACATTCCAAAACATTAACGCCATCTCTACTAAAAATACAAAAAAAATTAGCCAGGCGTGGTGGTGGGCACCTATGATCCCAGCAAATCAGGAGGCTGAGGCAGGAGAATCACTTGAACCCAGGAGATGTACGTTGCAGTGAGCCAAAAGTGTGCCATTGCACTCCAGCCTGGGCAACAAGAGCAAAACTCCATCTCAAAAAAAAAAAAAGACATACTCAAGACTGGGTGATTTACAAAGGAAAAGAAGTTTAATGGACTCACAGTTCCATGTGGCTGGGAGGCCTCACAATCATGGCCGAAGGCAAAAGGCATGTCTTACATGGAGGCAGACAAGAGAGAAAATGAGAACAAAGTGAAAGGGGTTTCCCCTTATAAAACCATCAGATCTCGTGAGACTTATTCACTACCTCAAGAATAGTATGAGGGAAACCACCCCCATGATTCAATTATCTCCCACCTGGTCCCTCCCACACACATGGGAATTAGGGGAGCTACAATTCAAGATGAGATTTGGGTGGGGACACAGCCAAACCATATCAGTGTGATTTTGAGAACTGTTTCCAATTGGTACAGCCCTCAAGCCTTGTTCTCAAACCTTCTCAGAAGTTCTGTGAGTCATCCAGTATATAATCAATAAGTTCTGATTCTACTTAGATCATCTAGGTTATATTTCTTTGTTTGCAAATAAGAACTCTGGCTGATATACGTCCCATATCCTGTCCTAGGTATAAAAATCTCTAGGTTCCTGTTTGGATGATTAGGAAGTGACCTGTTAGTTAATATATGGTCTTCATGTCATCCCAGAAGGGAAGACCATGAAAGAGTGACCGGGATCAGTTAGTCAAAAGTTATAACTGCATGGTGAGCCTGGGCTGGCTGGCCACACTTTGACCAACCCTGATTCACCCACACCACTGGCTGGGGTGGCAGCCCAGAGCAAGGAGCTGTGATCAGTGGCCACCACTTACAACTCATTACTCTACAGCACAGTGGCGATCTCAACTGTAGAGGACCAATACAAGCAATTCTCCTCTGCATACTGAAGAAAATTGTAGAAGAAATTCCAACACCTACTTTGAGAAACCCAACGTGCATTTTCCACCTTGAAATAAACATTTTTACATGCAATGGTCTTAATGGTCATTAGTGAGCTGTGGTAAGCAACCCTGATGGATAGCCCATCTGGTGAGAAGCCTGGCTTGCTGTCCCAGCCCTGCCTGCTCCTAGATTTGGATTCTGGAATGCAATTCAGCACCCAGTTTCTGAATATTTTCTCATCCCTTGTTGCTGAGTTTGTCTTGCTTACTTATATCCCTCCTCTCTCTCTCTCTCTTCCTCTTTTCCCCCCTTCTACCTCCATGACACCCCTGCTCTCTGATACAAGAAGAATGAGGAAGAATAGGTTAAGAGGGAGAAGGAACACTTTCCAGCAGAGGAAATATGCAAAACACCCAAAGATGAGCAAATTCAGGCTGGAGGACATTTATGAAACTACAAGTAATTCTGTTGGATGTGAAGCCAGAAACCGCGTGAAGGGCATTGGCAAGAGGTGAGTCTGAAGAGCTCATGACAGTGACAATAACACATGGAGAGACCTTCTTGCCAGGATCCGTTTCACATAGATTCCCACAGCCTACCCTCACAGCACCTTTTGAGGTAGGTACTATTGTTGTTCCTATTTTACAGATAAGGAAACTCCAGCATACAGAAGTTAAGCAACTTGCCCAAGTCATGTAGTGAGGAAGAGGCAGAACTGGGGTGTGAACGAGGACCTTAAGCAAAGCTACTAAAGTTGGACTTCCACCTGAGAGCAATAGAAGACCTTTAAAGAGGGGAGGGATCTGATCGGCCTGTACTTTAGGGAGATTGTAGGATGCCAGCGTGTCCCCTGATGCCAATAACAAGACTGAAACTGAGGATGTTTGGGAGTTAACACTCGATGAAGATGCCAACAGACATCAGAGCCAGCACAGGAAGCAAGCGGGCAGTGGCGTGGGATGGAACTAGGGCCAATTGCCAGGTTTCCAAGAACTGAGTGGGGAGCTGCCAGGATTGCAGCCAAGGCTGCAGGAGATAAGGGCATGGGGATGGCACCTAACTGGCTCAGGCTATTTTTCAAAGGCAGGAACACCCACCAGCTTCCTTGACCCTGACTGTACCCAGTGCCTGACACCAACTTATCTTTTCAAACTCATCTCCCTGCGTTCACATCCTCCCGCAGCTGGAACCTATTCCGTCATTTATACCCACACGTATTCACAAAAGGACCCAGGGGCATTGCAAGAAATAAATAAGTAATGAAATGATGTTAAAATATGGATAAAAACAAATATTAAGACCAGAGAAAATACTCATTAGAGCAGAAATTGAGCTTTTGGGGAGGAAAGAAGAAACTAAAATTTTCATGCTGGGTGGTTCTCTGCTCTTGCTCAAGTTAAGCTCAAGTTTGAAGCTAAACTTCCAGTCAAAGTGAAAAGGAAGGCAAGGTCATTTACATGGCTGTTATGGAGAGAAAAGAGGAAATGCACCAGCTGCCAAGAAAACTTGTGGCCCTTTGCTAGCAAAGGTGTGGCATGAATTTTCAAAGTGGACTGCTTTGCAACCCCTTAACCCCCCCTTTACTTCCCCCATCACACTTGTGTTTAGGTGGTTGCATCCATCTAGCTTACAAGCATGTAAGTGTCAATCAAAATCCTGCCCAAATTTTAGAGCCCATCTTAAGTAGTTTGGCACCCATGAAGAAGGTGTCTTTTCCCTCTCTGGTCAGAAATTTTTACCCTTTATTATTTCTCTGCCTTGTTGTTGCTTCTCTCATAGCACTCATTACATTCTCTCACATGTTACAATTCAATGTCTATGTGTCTTGTCTTTCGTGAGGCAGCATAGCCTAATGGTTAGAGCAACAGCTTAGGAGTCAACCTCCCTGGGTTCCAGCTTGCCCCTCTCTGGCTGTGTAACCTTGGGCAACATACTTGATCCATCTAAGCTTCAGTTTTTTTCATCTGTAAAATGAGAATTATAAGAGCATCATCCTTGTTCTCTTAGCACGGCCCTTGGCACATGGTAAATTATCACATTTTTATCAGCATCTTCATAATCGTCATCTCATCTCCTAGGGCTGTCAGTACAGTAGCCACTGACCACAGGGAGCTCTTCAAATCTAAATTAATTATAATCAAATAAAGCTTAAAAGTCTTTTCCTTAGGGGTACTAGCCTCATTTCAAGTGCCAGCTGTAGCTAGTGACTACCATATTGGACAGTCCAGATGCAGCATATTCCCACCATCACAGAAAGTTCTAAAGTTCTCTCTAGAGCAGGGACTAGCAATTTTTTTCTGTCAAGGGTCAAATAACTAATTATTTTAGACTTTGTGGCCATAAGGTCTTTGTTGCAACTACTCACCTTCACCACTATAGTGTGAAAGCAGCATAGACAACAAATAAATGAATGGGCATGGCTGTGTTCCAGTAAAAGTTGACTTATGGACACTTTAAAGTAAATTTCATCTAATTTTTATGTCACAAAATATCATTCCCCATTCGAGCTTGTTTAGCCACTGAAAAATATACAGCCAGGTGCAGTGGCTCACACCTGTCATCCCAGAAATTTGGGAGGCCTGAGCAGGCAGATCACTTGAGCTCAGGAGTTCGAGACCAGCCTGGGCAGCATGGCAAAACCCTATCTCCACAAAAAATACAAAAATGAGCCAGACATGGTGGTGTGTGCCTATAGTCCCAGCTATTTGTGGGGCTGAGGCAGGAGGATCACTTGGGCCCGGGAGGTCAAGTGCAGTAAGCTGTGTTTGCACCACTGCACTCTAGCCTGTGTGACAAAGTGAGGTCCTGTCTCAAAAAAAAAAGAAAAAAAGAAGTAAAAACTAAGCTTACGAGCTGTACAAAAACAGGTGATAGATCGAAATTTGTTGACCCCTTCTTTTAGAATATAAACTCCATTTGAACAAATATCATGTCTTCCTCATATACTATATAGCAGGCTTCTGTTCTACATTCAAGGAGAGTGATACATAGGTCACAGCCTTTTTACCATAGGAGCTCACAGACTGCAGTCAGCCAAATGATGACCCCTGCAAGAATGTCCACGTCCTACTGCCCAAAACATGTGAAAGTGTTACAATACATGGCAAATGGGAATTAATATTGTAGATGAATTTAAGGTTACTAATCAGATGATCTTAAAATAGAGAGATTGTCCTGGATTATCTGGATGTGGCCGGTGTAATCACAAGGGTCCTTCCATGTGGAAGAGGAAGATAGAAAGCTAGTATCAGAGTGATGCAGCATTAGGAAGACTCATCTGGCCATTGCTGGCTTTGAAAATGCAGAGAGGGCTGGGCGCAGTGGCTCACACCTGTAATCCCAGCACTTTGGGAGGCCAAGGCAGGTGGATTATTTGAGGTCAGGAGTTCGAGACCAGCCTGGCCAACATGATGAAAACATGTCTGTACAAAAAATACAAAAATTAGCCAGGCATGGTGGTACACGCCTGTAATTCCAGCTACCCAGGAGTCTGAGGCAGGAGAATTGCTTGAACCCAGGAGGCGGAGGTTGCAGTGAGCCGAGATAGCAACACTGCACTCCAGCCTGGGTGACAGAGCGAGACTCCATCAGAAAGAAAGAAGAAAGAAAGATAGAAAGAAAGAAGAAAGAAAGAAAGAAAGAAAGAAAGAAAGAAAGAAAGAAAGAGAGAAAGAAAGGAAAGAAAGGGAGAGAGAGAGAAAGAAAGAAAGAGAGAAAAGAAAGAAAGAAAGAGAAAGAGAAAGAAAGAGAGAGAGAAAGAAAGGAAAGAAAGGGAGAGAGAGAGAAAGAAAGAAAGAGAAAGAGAAAGAAAGAGAGAGAGAAAGAAAGGAAAGAAAGGGAGAGAGAGAGAGAAAGAAAGAAAGAAAGAAAGAAAGAAAAGAAAGAAAGAAAGAGAGAGAAAGAAGGAAAGGAAAGAAAGGAAGGAAAAAGAAAACGCAGAGAGGGACCAGGAGCCAAGAAATGCGGTCTGCCTCTAGAAGCTATAAAAGCAAGAAAACAGATTCTCCCCCGGAGCCTTCAGAAAAGGATACAGCCCTGCCAACACCTTGCTTTCAGCCTCTTGAGACCCATTTAGGATTTCTAAGGTTCAGAATTCCAGATAATAAATTTGTATGGTTTTAAGGCACTAAGTTTTTTTGTAATTTGTTATAGCATCAAAAGGAAACTAATACACAGATAAATAGAAGAAATAGACATGAGAACAAATGTGCTACAATGTATGTGATGAGTAAATGAGTATAATAAGAGAAGCACGTGCAGTAGAAACATTAGCACAGAGAAGATATAGAACCCTGTATGGGAAGAAGTAAGTCTTTCCAGAAGCACCATCAGAGGTAAATTTTGAAAGCTCAACAAGAATTTACCAGGGAGATGGAGGAGCTGGTGGTGTGACAGACAGGTGAGGACAGAGGAATGGAGTAAGGATGGGAACGTCGGTTCAGGCAAATGGAATAAATAAGAAAAGGAGGCTGGCATAGACAATGGCACCAAGGTAAAGACCATAGTTGGTTCAGGAACCTAGAAGAAGCCTGGAGCCAGGTATGATGGCTTTCACCTGTAACCCCAGCACTTTGGGAGGCCAAGGTGGGAGGATCACTTGAGGCCAGGAGTTTGAAACCAGCCTGGACAACATAGTGAGACCCCATCTCTACAAAAAAAAAAAAGCTTTTAAAAAAATTCAGCAGGGCATGGTAGCACACATCTGTAGTCTTAGCTACTCGAGAGGCTGAAGCGGGAGGACCACTTGGGCTCAGGAGTTCGAGGCTAAAATACTCTACACTCGAGGCTAGGAAACAGAGCAAGACCCAGTCTCAAAAAAAAGAGCCTGAGATATAAAGAAGAGTACAGTAGGAAGGGAAGGTAGACAGAGGCCAGATCTAGGAGGATCTTAGCCCTGCTAAGAAGACTTTCTTTGTTTAATAGAATTCCAACCATCTATGGCTATCTAACAAGTTAACATAACGCTTAAAACAATAATTATGTCTCATTTGTGGAGCAGGACATTTGGCAGGCCCAGCTAGGGGGATTCTTCTATTCCATGTGGTGTCGACTCAGGTCAGGGGTAGCATTCACCTGGAGGATGGGCTGGTCTGAAGGATTCCAAGTGGCTTCTGCTTGGTGGGGAGGATTGATATACCAGGCCCAGCTGAGACTGTTTGCCGGGCACTTACATTATGGAAGTCTCAGGGTATCCAACTTTTCCACAGTGGTCAGGGCTCCCAGATAGAATGTTCCATGAGAGGCAGGCAAAAGCCGCATGGCTTTTTATAACCTACCCTTGAAGTCCCAGCACAGCACTCCTGCTATTTTATTTTATTTTGTTTATTTTTTGAGACAAAGTCCCCTCTATCTCCCAGGTTGGAGTGCAGTAGCGCCATCTTGCTCATTGCAACCTCTAACTCCTGGGTTCAAGCGATTCTCATGCCTCAGCCTCCCAAGTAGCAGGGATTACAGGCTCCCACCACCACGCCTGGCTAATTTTTGTGTTTTTGTAGTAGACGTGAGGTTTCGCTATGCTGGTCAGGCTGGTCTCGAACTCCTGACCTGCAGTGATCCATTTGTCTCAGCCTCCCAAAGTGCTGAGATTACAGGCATGAGCCACCACACCCGGCCCATATTTTCTTATTCAAACAAATTACTTAGGCCAGCCTAGATTCAAGGGGAAGGGAATTAAACCCAGTCCATCAACGGAAAGAGTGTTAAAGCTCTTTGGCTGTCTTTAATGTGCCGCAGCTAGATCAGGAAGCCAGTAAAGGGCATTTTTGATGATATATTTTTAAACATTTTCAATATAGAAAAATACAAAAAAGAAAATTAAAATCATCCATAATCCTCCCACCTAGAAACTATTCATAACGTTGTGAAGAATTTTCTTTCAAAATTTTTGATGGATGATGTTGCCACTTTCTCCATTTATCTTCATGCTTTTCCACTCAAGAGCTTTAAGTAGGAAATAGATACTATTAAATTTGCGTGTTGGGCCAGGTGCCGTGGCTCACAGCTGTAATCCCAGCACTTTGGGAGGCCGAGGCAGGCAGATCATGAGGTCAGGAGTTCAAGACCAGCCCGGCCAACATGGTGAAACCCCATCTTGACTAAAAATACAAAAATTAGCTGGGCGTGGTGGCACGTGCCTGTAATCCCAGCTTCTTGGGAGGCTGAAGCAGGAGAATCGTTTGAACCCAGGAGGCAGAGGTTGCAGTGAGCCGAGATCACACCACTGCACTCCAGCCTGGGTAACAGAGCAAGACTCTGTCTCAAAAAAAAAAAAAAAAAAAAAAAAAATTGCAAGTTGAAAAGTATCTTTGGCATCAGTGCAAAGAATAGTTTGGCAAGGAGACAAAGTGGGAAACGATTGCTACAGCGCTGGGAGTGGCCACTCTGAGGTTTGGCTGCAGAAAAGTAAGAACGTGTGCGGGGGGATTCAGCTATTCTATGAGCTTCTCCTTATTTAATTTTTTTATATTGACAACTTAACTTTTAAAAAATATCACATAGCACTTGCCTTTCAAGTTGCCTGCTTGGCCCTCTTCCAAGTGTATTTTCCTTCCTTTTGTTCCTGCTCTAAAGCTTTCTTTTTCCTTCAACTTTTAAGTTCAGGGGTACATGCGCAGGATGTGTAGGTTTGTTACGTAGGTAAACGTGTGCCATGGTGGTTTGCTGCACAGATCAGCCCATGGTGGTTTGCTGCCCAGATCAGCCCATCACCTGATCAAGCCCAGCATCCATTAGCTGTTCTTCCTGATGCTCTCCCTTCCCCCCAACCCCCATCCCTCTGACAGGCCCTAATGTGTGTTATTCCCCCCCACCATGTGTCTATGTGGTGATTCCTCAAAGACCTAGAGGCAGAAATAGCATTTGACCAGCAATCCCAAAGGTATATACCCAAAGGAATATAAATCATTCTGTCATAAAGATACATGCACACATATGTTCATTGCAGCACTATTCACAGTAACAAAGACATGGAATCAACCTAAATGTCCATCGATGATAGACTGGATAAAGAAAATGTGATACATATACATCATGGAATACTATGCAGCCATAAAAAAGGAATGAGATCATGTCCTTTGTAGGGACCTGGATGGAGTCCAAAGTTTTTAATAAACTTGCACTCCTGCTCTAAGACTTCCCTTGGTCTCTCCTTCTGCCTTATGCCCCTCAGTCAAAATCTTTCTTCTGAGGAGGCAAGAATTGAGGTTGCTGCAGACTCATAGTGATACAGATTCACTGCCAGTAGCATACTTGGGTGCTGTGTGACTTGGATACGTTCCCAAGTGCTAACATACTTTGGCGCTGCATAGCTCACATATGTTCCCTAGTGGTTAGAGACCTCTACACTGTCTTCAGCTGCAGGCGTTCAACCCCTGTACGGTTTTCTTCTCCCTTTCGCTCTCCTGCTCACTAACCAATGCCCAGAACAATTCCTCTCAGTCACAGTGGCTCTGCTCCCATGGCTGATTTTCAGCTCACTGTGATGGCTGGCTCACGGGGGTGGGAAGGACCTTCGGATCTGCACCAAGTAGAACTAAGGCACTAATAACCCTCCTGGACAAGCAGCTCATGAGGGTGGTAGAGCTAAAGCCTGAAACCGTGCAACATCTGGGGTGTCCTCTGCTTTTTCAAATAAGATCGGCTCTTTCCCAAGAACCTGCACTGCCTGTTCTCCTGTTTTCTCTGTGTCTTCTGAAAAGAGGCCTTGAGCACCCGCTGAATGAACCATCGGCCTCAGGGGCAAGTCTGCCGCTTGGCTTTCACTTTGAATGCCACATGACTTCTTAAACACACGCTCCCTGTTATTTATGGGCCTGCGGCTTTTGCACGGCAGCAAAGACACAGGCTTCCTTGTGGATCTCTCCTGAGATTTACACTTGGTTTTAACCTAACAGCTTGGATGACCTCTAACCCTTCCCCTGTCTGCTGGCCCAGGGCCAGGACAGACACTAACTGGAACTCTGGCTCTGCCAGCTCCTTATGACTTACCATATGCTTTTCGTTCCTGTTATGCCACAGGGCCAAGTTTTCTGGTGGCTTTTGAAGCAGTTTGTCCGCCTCCATGGGGCCTTATTCTGGCCATTTAAGGATCCCACCTACTGGCTTTTTTTGTGTGTGTTAGCACCACTTGGGGCGGAGGGGAAATTCTGCTTTTGCTTTTTACTCCAAGCCCCAAGTCCTCCAGAGGTTGCTACTTTATGTCAAGAGGGCAAATGAATATTGCCCTCTGGAATCCAAGGGCTGCTCTTTTTGCAAGCATATGAAGGCTTTCCACGAGTGTTCCTCTCACTTCCTCCCACTTCCTCCAGGAGCCTCTACTTCTCTAATTACTTCCATGCCCTTCTCAACAACCATCAAGACCTGCAAGGTCATATTTAAAGCTTGCAGGGAGAGAAGTCCAGCCCCTTTGCGGCAGTGAGGTGAAAAACAGGCTTCTTGTCTACTTAAAGAACGTGGGAACTAGGCATCTGAGAAAAGAAATAATCATTTTGGCTGGGCACGGTGGCCCACACCTGTAATCCCAACACTTTGGGAGGCTGAAGCGGGTGGATCGCCTGAGCTCAGGAGTTCAAGACCAGCCTGGCCAACTTGGCAAAATCTCATCTCTACTAAAAATACAAAAATTAGCTGGGCATGGTGGCACATGCCTGTAATCCCAGCTACTTGGGAAGCTGAGGCAGGAGAATCACTTGAACCCAGGAGGCAGACGTTGCAGTGAGCTGAGATCATGCCATTGCACTCCAGCCTGGGTGACAGAGCCAGACTCTATCTCAAAAAAAAAAAAAAAAGAAATAATCTTTTTTTGCTAAAATGCTCTGAGTGAGAGTCTTGGAGACAAGGATATAGGCTGGTCCACGGCCACAGGCACAAGAGACCCATAGGACAGAGATGAAGGTTGATCCCAGGCTAACAGATTACCATTAGAACAGAGATGAAGGCAAGGTTAGGGGTATGCAGTAAGACAGTTCACTCTAGAACCTCAAGGATAAACAGGGGACCCACTCTTCACTCCAGTATCTCCTCTGTTCTCAAGCGGGTAATTGTGACGAGATGGGGCCAAGGGTACATGATAAGACTGCTTCATTCTGGAACCCAAAGGACAATGAGGGATGCCCCATTCAGGATAATAGGAAAGTAGAGGGAGTGCTTTCTTTTTTCTTTTTCTCCTCTGTTCTCTCTTCACAGATGGGTAATCGCGTCTCCCTACCACAGGACATGCCCCTCAGATGTATCCCCAAAACTGGGAAAAGTTTTATTACCCCAAACCTTAAGAAAAAAAAAAGTTTTCCTTTGTAATACTGCTTGGCCTAAAAATGAACTGGAAGGAAATTACAAAACTCAGCCATGGAACCCAACACCCCTGTGCAGGAGGTCCTCAGATGAGCCTCCTCTGTCTTTTATAACCCAGATCAGAATAGGAAGACAGGGCTAAGAAAAGGGAGAAATGCGGGGACAAGAGGCAGCCTCAACGACTGGCTGCTTTACAAGCTCTCCAGCACTCTCCATGTTGCCCTAAGGATTACTCCTCCAGGTAACTGCCAGAGGTACAAAAAGCCAGGACACTGGAAAACAAAGTGCCCCAATGGGATAAATGGGGAAAGGCCCCACGCACTTGCCCCCTCTGCCACAAGCTCGCCAGTGAAATGGGACTGCCCAGAGGGCCAAAGGGACCCTGGGACAGAATCCCAACCCCTGTTGGCCTTGAGCTGAAGGGCTGTCTGCTCAGGCTGGCTGGCTTCCAAACCAGACATCGTCATCAACAAGACAAGCCAAGGGCAACTCTCAAGCGGCAAGTAAAATGATACATTTCCCTTTTGGGTGCAAAAGCTGCCTATTCTGTGCTCATCTCCTTTTCTAAACAACTCTCCTCCAAATCCTGTTGCGTAATCAGGGCAAATGGCATTCCCGCTCTCTAAAAGAAAAGATTCACACCCCTTTATATTACTTAAGGGACCAATTACCATTCTCCCACCAGTCCCTGGTAATATCTAAATACCCCACACCTCTTTGGAGCAAAAATATACTCTCCAGCCGGGTGTGGTGCCTCATGCCTATAATCCCAGAACTTTGGGAGGCCAAGGCGGGTGGATCACTTGAGGTCAGGAGTTTGAGACCAGGCTGGCCAACTTGGAAAAACCCCGTCTCTACTAAATAAATAAATAAATAAATAAATAAATAAATAAAATTTGCCGGGTGTGATGACACGCACCTGTAATCCCAGCTACTTGGGAGGCTGAGGCATGAGAATCACTTGAACCTGGGAGGCAGAGGTTGCAGTGAGCTGAGATTGCACCACTGCACTCCATCCTGGGTGACTCTTTCTCAAAAAGAGAAGTGTGTGTGTGTGTGTGTGTGTGTGTGTGTGTATATATATATATATATATATATATACACTTTCCAAGATGGGTGCTGACTTAATATTTACCCAACCTCTATCCTATTTCTCCTAGGAAAGCTACCTAAATCTTTAACCAATAACTTCAATCTGGTCAGCCCCACCTCTGGGGTTTAGAAATAGCCCAAACTTATTCAGACAAACCTTAGTAAAAATCTGAGCTTTTTTTTTCAAATTTTTAAAAGACAAAAAATAAATATTTTAAAAATTGTGTAAAGTGCTTTACACACACAGCTTCAAGACAAGCCCAATCCAGACACAGGATAGAGAAAGAGCCCTCTGAAAGCTTATTTCTCACATGCATATCCATCAGGGAGCCTGAAATCCAGTTCCATAGTTTCTTCACTCCAGAGCTCAGGTCTAAAAGGTGACCTCTTTATAGAACCATGTGGCAGAGGGAAAGGAATGATGGAGAAGCCCACGCTGGCTTTTTTTTTTTTTGAGACGGAGTCTCACTTTTGCCCAGGCTGGAGTGCAGTGGCATGATCTCAGCTCACTACAACCTCTGCCTCCAGGTTCAAGCAATTCTCCTGCCTCAGCCTCCCAAGTAGCTGGGATTACAAGCTTGAGCAACATCACCCAGATAATTTTTTTTTGTATTTTTAGTAAAGATGGGGTTTTGCCATTATGGTCAGGCTGGTCTGGAACTCCTGACCTCAAGTGATCCTCCCACCTCAGCCTCCCAAAGTGCTGCAATGACAGGCATGAGTCACTGCACCCAACCCCATGCTGGCTCTTAAAGCTTCTTCCTGAGAGGGACACTTGGCACTTCCTCTCACATTTCCTAGGTCAAAGCAGGCCAGAAGCCAATCAGGTTGTATATATGGGGCAGAGAAACCTTGCAATGGCGTGCAAGCTCCTTAGATCTGGCCACCGTCAGCCTCGGACCTCAGCTCTTCTCTCCTGCTCACACCTTTCTCCAGCCGCAGACATCCTGGCTGTTGCTCAGATAAGCCAGGCCCACCTCGATCTCAGGGCTGGCTGTTCCCTCCCCGCGAAACGTAGACCTCCCCAAACAGCCTCAGGGCTCGCTGCCCGCTTCCTTGGGTCTGTGCTCAAAAGCCACCTGGCCATCTTCAAATTGCAACTCTCCCCATGCCATCCCCCTACTCCCCTGTGCTTCGTATTTATCACGATCTGATGTATTACATGAATTTCTCTAGTCTGTTTATTCCCTCTGTCTCTCTTTCATACAAATGTAAGCTTCATGAGTGCATTTTGTTGTTTATTTTTGAGTTTTTTTCATTATTGTTGTTGTTCACTGTTGTGCCTCTGATACCTAGAACACTATCTGGCACAAAGAAAATGCAAAATAACCAAAAAACAACTTTTCTTTCTTCTTTCTTTTTTCTTTTTTCTTTTTTTTTTTTTTTTTTCTGAGATAAGGTCTTACTCCGTCGCCCAGGCTGGAGTGCAGTGGTGTGATCTCAGCTCACTGCAACCTCCGCCTCCTGGCTTCAAGCCATTCTCCTGCCTCAGCCTCCTGAATAGCTGGGATTACAGGTGCCCACCACCAGGCCCAGCTAATTTTTGTATTTTTAGTAAAGATGGGGTTTCACGATGTCGGTGAGGCTGGTCTTGAACTCCGGACCTCAAGCAATCCACCCGCCTTGGCCCCCCAAAGTGCAGGGATTATAGGGGAACCACCGTGCCCGACTCCAAACCACTTTTCCGATAAGTCAATATGAATGAATGAATACAGAAAAATGATTAGCACAGGAGAAAGTCAAGAAATGTTGGCTTAAATTATAACTATATGCCTCTCGATATATACCATAGTGTTAGGCTAAGTAAATATTGATTAATTAACTTGGTAGCCTTCATTTGAAAACACTAGAATGTAAAAATGTACCGGGAGGTAAAGTTTATTTCCCAGCAGTTGAATTATAATGTTGGTTATCTACATTTTTCTGATTTTTATTAATAAAACCATACTTTGAGCTCTCCCTATGTGCCAGGCACTGTGCAATGTGTGTACATGAATGTCTTATTAAATCCACACAACAGGCCGGACGCAGTGGCTCACACCTGTAATCCTAGCACTTTGAGAGGCCGAGGCAGGCGGATCACGAGGTCAGGAGTTCGAGACCAGCCTGGCCAACATGGTGAAATCCCATCTCTACTAAAAATACAAAAATAAGCCTGGTGCAGTGGCAGGAACCTGTAGTCCCAGCTACTGGGGAGGCTGAGTTGGGAGAATTGCTTGAACCTGGGAGGCGGAGGTTGCAGTGAGCTGAGATCATGCCACTGCACCCCAGCCAGGGTGACAGAGCAAGACATCGTCTCAGAAAAAAAAAAAAAAAAAATCCACACAACATGGACTTTGGGAGGTAACTAGCATTAGTATACCCATTAACACTTGGGTACCTGAGGCACAGGCGTATTAGATGAGTGACTTCTGTAAGGTAATGCAGCTGGTTAGCAATGGAACCAGATTTTTCAGCTCAAGTTTCATTCCAGAGCAAAAGTACATAGTCACACTATATTTTCACTTTCTACAATGAGCATAATTTATTTTTATAATAGGAAGAGGGAAGAGAAAGCTAATTAGAAGAAGGAGAAGGAGGAGGGAGAGAAAAGAAGGAAGGCAGAAGAAAGAACGAACGAAAAAGAAAGAAAGAACGAAAAAGAAAGAAAGAAAGAGAAAGAAAGAAAGAAAGAAAGAAAGAAAGAAAAGAAGGAAGGAAGGAAAGAAGGAAGGAAGAAAGGAAGGAAGAAAGAAGGAAAGAAAAAGAAAGAGAAAGAAAGAAAGAAAAAAAGAAAGGAAAGAAAGAAAGAAAGAAAGAAAGAAAGAAAGAAAGAAAGAAAGAAAGAATAAGAGGAAGAGGGGGGATGAGAAGAAGGAGGAAGATGCAGCCCCAAGATAAGGAGCTTGTGCCTCCTGATGCTATGACAGACTTCAGCCCAATCACTTCATAGAACAGTTTCCTGCGAAGCCATGTATACGTCCAAGACTCCTTAATTATGCGGACATTAAAAAGAAAAATCTCATGAGCTCTTCTCTTAGTCCAGGCACCAGTGTGACTGAGGTGAAACTGATTGCGAAGTGGCTGATTGCTGGGAGAATGTCTTCTTTCCTTTTGATGAATCAACAGTTCACTGAATCACTAAACATGTTATGGATTGTGGGGCTCAATCACTGAAACTTAGGCCAGGCACGATGGCTCACGCCTGTAATCTCAGCATTTTCGGAGGCTGAGGTGGGCAGATCACTTGACGTCAGGACTTGGAGACCAGCCTGATCAACATGGTGGAACCCAATCTCTACTAAAAATACAAAAATTAGCCAGGCATGGTGGCACGCATCTGTATTCCCTGCTACTTGGGAGACTGAGTCAGGAGAATTGCTTTAACCCAGGAGGCGGAGGCTGCAGTGAGCTGAGATCACGCCACCGCACTCCAGCCTGGGCAACAGAGTGAGACTCTGTCTCAAAATAAAGAAACTTAAAGTATGTTTCTTTAGGATCAGTGGAATGATTCTAAATAAATTTTTAGATGAAAAACCATAATTCTTTATGCCTCGCAAGAATAATTGGAGTGTTTTCTCCTTCAGCCACTTCAACCCCTTATCTCCAAAAGCTTTGGATGTAAAATGGGGTCTCTTCTTCTGTGGTGCGGGCATTATCATCATTTTACAAACACAGGGAGGAAAGTAGAAGAGTTTCAAAGGTCCTATTTCCAAAGCAAAAGATCAAAGGGTCAAAATAACAAGTGGTCACTAAAAGGGAAATATTTTTAGAAGGCTTAACTCACTGGAAGTAACAGATGTCTTCTTTTTTACTTTGCTCTTTCTCTTTTACAAAGCAAACCCACTGCTGCATTATACAACACAATCCAAGGATAAAGGGGAACTCTGAGGTCTAGGACGGTATCCTTGCCCAATATTAGCTCATTTTAGGGGTCACTCAGCACTCAGCTATTTGTGGAAGCGAAGTTGATCTTTGTTTCCCACTCTCCATCTGTCTTGAGCTTACCTTCAATTCTAGGCAAATGGTTCTATGTGCATAAACTACTGCTTGTTTGATCATTTTTCCATGATAGTTTGGTGGGTAAAATAATCTAATTAGCAGAAAAGCAGCCCACAGTCTGCCCTTGAATCCAGCAAATCATAGAAGTTCAAGTTGTTCTTTGAGTTCTTGGTAAAACAGATAACATCTGCAATGTCTTAATATATTCCGTGGATCTCTTACAAACTAAATTGCTAATTTGTTAATTCTTTGCCATTGTGGCAGAAAACACATTCATTTTAAAGTGAACAGAGCAAATTTAACTTTGCCTTGAACTAAGAAAGTGAACAATATCCTTTGACTCCCCACTTTTATTTTCATGACAAATTTAGGGACATTTTCTTAGTTTGGATTGTCTCCAGAATCTGAGACTTCACCCGCACTTGCTTTCTCCGTCAGGATGGAAAACACTACTTTGTTTGTCAGCCTTTCTTGCTACATTTGATGAGATTCCAAAACTGACCCAAACGGAGCTTTTTCAACCTGTTAAAGGACATCTATGAAAAACCTGGAACATTTTACTCAATGATGAAAGACTGAATGCTTTCTATCTAAGATCAGGATCAAGTCAAGGTCATCCACTCTCATCATTATAATAGGAGATCTAGTCAGTTCAACAAGGCAAAAGCAAGAAATAAAAGGCATCCATATCAGAAAGGAAGAAGTAAAATTGTAGAAAACCCGACGGAATACAAAAAAAAAAAAAAAAGATACCACAATAAGTGAGTTGAGCAAGGTTGTAGGATACAAAGTCAAAATAAAAAAATTAATTGAATTTCTTTTTTTTTTTTTTTGAGACGGAGTCTGGCTCTGTCGCCTAGGCTGGAGTGCAGTGGCGCAATCTCGGCTCACTGCAAGCTCCACCTCCTGGGTTCACGCCATTATCCTGCCTCAGCCTCCCGAGTAGCTGAGACTACAGGCGCCCACCACCGCGCCCGGCTAATTTTTTGTATTTTTTTTAAGTAGAGATGGGGTTTCACCATGATCTCGATCTCCTGACCTCGTGATCTGCCCGCCTCAGCCTCCCAAAGTCCTGGGATTACAGGCGTGAGCCACTGCGCCCGGCCTATCTACTAACAATGAAAAATTTAAAATTTAAAACTCCCATTTTTAATAGCATCAAAAATACAAAACATTTAAAGGTAAATCTGACCGATGTGCAAGACCAGTACATTGGACACCACAACACATTACAGAGATAAATTTTTAAAGACCTAAATAAATGGAGAGATTTAATTTGTTTGTGAGTCCAAACAGTCAGTATTGCTAAGATGTCAGTTCTCCCCCATATTACTCTATAGTTTCAGGGCAATCCCAATAAAAATGCCTGCAGTTGTTTGTGGGATTTTTTTGTAGACATTGACAAGCTGATTCCAAAATTCATAACGAAATGCACAAATACCTAGAATAACAAAAACAAAGTTGGAGGGCTAATGGTACCTAATTTCAAAAGTCATTATAAAGCCCCAGTAATAAAACAACATGGTATTGGCATAAATATTAACAAATAGATCAATGAACTGAACAGAGTCCAGAAACAAACACACGCATATATGGACAATTGATTTTTTTCTTTTTTCTTTTTTTTTTTTTTTTGAGACGGAGTTTTGCTCTTGTTGCCCAGGCTGGAGTGCAATGGCGTGAACTCAGCTCACTGCAACCTCCGCCTCCCAGGTTCAAGCAAGTCTCCTGCCTCAGCCTCCCAAGTAGCTGGGATTACAGGCATGCGCCACCATGCCCAACTAATTTTGTATTTTTAGTAGAGATGGGGTTTCTCCATGTTGGTCAGGCTGGTCTTGAACTCCCGACCTCAGGTGATCCACACGCCTTGGCCTCCCAAAGTGCTGGGATTACAGGCATGAGCCACTGCACCTGGCCTGACAATTGATTTTTAACAAGGATGTGAAGGCAATGCAGTGAAAAAGGACCACCTCCTCAACAAACGGTGCTGAAGCTTTTTTTGTTTTGTTTTGTTTTAAGACAGAGTCTTGCTCTATTGCCCAGACTGGAGTGCAGTGGTATGATCTCAGCTCACTGCAAACTCCGCCTCCCAAGTTCAGGTGATTCTCCTGCCTCAGCCTCCTGAGTAACTGGGATTACAGGGGCTGGCCACCATGCCCAGCTTATTTTTGTATTTTTAGTAGAGATGGGGTTTCACATAATGGCCTGGGTGGTCTTGAACACCTGACCTCAGGTGATCCACCCACCTCTGCCTCCCAAAGTACTGGGATTACAGGTGTGAGCCACTGCGCCTGGCCTGGTGCCGGAGCAATTTGACGATTTGTATGAACCAATATGAACTTGGGTCCACGCACATCATAGACAAAAAAAAAACAAAAAACTCAAACTAGATCACGGATCACAATGTAGAGCCTAAACTAACGAATATGTAGAAGACAACATAAATTTTTTTCTGACTTTAGGTTAGCCAACGATTTCCTATATGTGACACCACAGCATGATTTGTTCAAAAAAACCGATAAATTGGACTTCATCAAAACTAAGGACAAACAATTAGCCACATCCAGATATGATCAGACATCAAGCTGGAATCATAAAGAAATACTTTCTGCCTGGAAAACTCATAGCTTGCTCCAGGTCGTCTGTCACCCCAGTGTGGGAATGGTTGACACATTTGCTGAGAGCAAATAGTTTATATGCTGAAGGCAATTTGAGGACATCTGGCACTTCCTTTGTCCACCGATTGACCTTAGTAAAAACAGATAAGGGAGCCAATAGATAGACACACAAAGCCTCCTTCTCTGCCCATTCTTTTTACCTTTATTGTACGGGCAATATTTGGTTTGATAACGCTAATCTTAATGAGCTATTTAACCTTCACCCTGTGTCTAGGGTTATTGCCCCAGAGTGAAGGAAGTACAAAACTTGAAAACAAAGAGGAATTTTAAAATCCTAAATGTCTTTGCCGTTTAAAATATTTATTTTTTTCCTCTTGAAAAGCTAGTGAATGCTTCCTTATTACAGCACCATAAAAAAAGTCCCAATAATCCTTGTTTCTATATTACAGCATAAAAATGAGATGAAACTGTATTTATTTGAATTCCAGTTTTACCTCCCAACAGTTGTGTGTCATTGGGCAAGCAACTGAGCCTCAGTTTCCTTATCTGTCAAAGAGTAATAATATCTTCATAAGGTTTTTGTGAAGCTAAAATGAGAATGTGTGCAAACATGCACCACTATGCCTGGCATATAGCAAATTGCCAATAAAGATGACATAAGTTTTAAATTATATGCAGTCAAATCTGTCTGTCTTTTTCCCTGTGACTTCATCCAACTAACCGTCACTCATCTTCAAAATTCAACTCCAACGTCTCCTTGGAGACATCGTCTGGGACCTGCCCTGTCTTCTTGCTCCTCTGGCGGCTTGTACATCCCCCCACTGGAACACACAGCACTTGCCACACAGTCAGGACCCATCTCCTAGTCTGTCTCTGGCTCCACCCACTGGATTATAAACTCCTTAAAGGTAGGGCATTTCTTCCACTTTGTGCCCTAGCACCTAGCGCATTGCCTAGCATGTACCAAGCAAGCACTCGATACACATCTGTCTCCTTTTCCGTAGTCAGCAAATCTTGGTTTAAGTTCCATCCATCCGAGAAGCGTTCCTTGTCAACTCAAGCTTCCACTGGCTTTGATATGGTCTATTCATCTGTGTATATCCCCAGTGCCCAGCATATAATGGGTGCCTAAATAATATCACATGAAAAAAATGAATGAATGGCTGGATGAATGAGTAACTATCCCAGGGTTCCAGAAAGATGGAAGACTATGATAAAGAGGAAAATGTCTGGCTACCTGGAAATTCTGGATCAATTAATATAATGTTTTAATGCAGGGGTACCCAACCCTGGGCTACTGGTCCTCTCAGATCAGCAGGGGCATTAGATTATTATAGCAGCAAGAACCCTATTGTGAATTGTGCATGTGAGGGATCTAGGCTGTGTGCTCCTTATAAGAATCTAATGCCTGATGATCTGTCACTATCTCCCATCATCCCCAGATGGGACCGTCTAGTTGCAGGAAAACAAGCTTAAGGCTCCCACTAATTCTACATTATGGTAAGTTGTATAATTATTTCATTCTATATTACATGTAATAATAGTAGAAATAAAGTGCCCAATAAATGTAGTAAGCTTGAATCATCCCAAAACCATCCCACTTTACCTTGGTCCATGGAAAAATTGTCTTCCACAAAACCAGTCCCTGGTGCTAAAAAGGTTGGGGACTGCGGTTTTAATGCATAACTAAGCTTTCAAAGAGGAAAGGGAAACCTCAAGGACCAAAAACATGCCACAGGCAAACGGGCAAAATAAAAAGCACAAACAAAAATGGCACTGAAAATGCGACCACCCACAAGAGGGTGAGCTGTTGCTATAACTGGGTAGGGAGACATCTGACTGTTAGACCGAGAAGCTACAGGCTTGTATTTTCTTACCTATATAGACATAGAGATGAAGCTGTGGACCTGCATGAGGTAGAGAATTGAATCTAAGATTCCTGAATAAAACTGAGGACTTTGAAGGTCTACCACCAAGTAAAAACGTAGAAAATTAACCGGTAGCTCAGGAAGATAAAAATCCTTGTGTTGGCTGGGCACGGTGGCTTGCACCTAGCATTTTGGGAGGCGAAGGCACACAGATTGCTTGAGTCCAAAAGTTCGAGACCAGCCTGGGGAACATGATGAATCCCCATCTCTACAAAAAAATTACAAAAATTAGCTGAGCCTCACGGCACATGCCTGTAGTCCCGGCTACTCAGGAGGCTGAGGCAGGAGGATCACTTGAGCCCAGGAGGTTGAGGCTGCAGTGAGCCATGATTGCACCACTGCACTCCAGTCTGGGCAACAGAATGAGACACTGTTTCAAAAAAAGTAAAAAAGCTTGTGTCATCTGAGTCTGGGTAAAATAGTTTTCCCCTGAGAAACTAAACCCCCTAGCCTGCATTTCCAGTGGGTTTGGATCTGAAATATATAGTAGCAGGGTTGTCTGGGAACTCCTGAACTGATAAATTAATGTTTAAAAATGTCCCGGCATAATGATATCCCTGGGGCACCTAACAGAAGAAACAAAAACCTCCCTGGAAGGTCCTTCCCATAACTCAGGCCACAGGGATTCTCATAAATAGCACTACCCAGAAGATGAGCTCACAATAGAAAATTAATGCTCAAAACTTTAAATTATAAAACAGTCCAAAAATACTTTCAATCAAGTATGTTTACATAATCGGAGACATTAAAGAAAGAATCTAAGGGAAAAAACCTAGGATTTAAAAGAACTGCTTTATTTTTTTCAAGGATCAAATAACTTCTAGAAGTGAAACATGAGATTGCTAAGGTTTGGCTGTGTGCTCACCCGAATCTCATCTTGAGTTGTAGTTTCCATATTCCCCACACGCTGTGGGAGGGACCTGGTGGGAGGTAATCGAATCCTGGGGGTGGTTACCCTTATGCTGTTCTCATGATAGTGAGTGAGTTCTCACAAGACCTGGTGCTTTTATAAGGGGCATTTCCCCCTTTGCTCAGCACTTCTCTCTCCTGCTGCCATGTCAAGAAGGACGTGTTTGCTTCCCCTTCCACCATGATTGAAAGTTTCCTGAGGCCTTCCCAGCCATGTGAAACTGTGGGTAAATTAAACTTCTTTCCTTTATAAATTACCCAGTCTTGGGTATTTCTTCATAACAGTGTGAGAATGCACTAATATAGGAATCACTGAAATTAAAATCTCAGTAGACTAGTTAAACAGGATGTTAAATGCAGAAAAAGAGAAAATGTGTAAATTTGAAGAAAAGACTGATAAAATTACATGGAACACAGCACAGAAAAATAAAAAATGGAAAATAGGAAAGTTAAGAGTCACAGAGGATAAAGCACATTTTTTAAAATAACATATTCCCAATGAAAACCCCAGAGATGATGGGGAAGAAGTATCTGAAACATGATGGCTGATAGCATCCAAACTGATGAAAACCATAGATGTGAGCATCGAAAAATATGCCAGGTCCCATTCAAAATACATAAATCCAAACCCCAAAAATAGCAAAGCAAAATTGCAAAATCACCAAATACAAAAAGAAAATGTAGAAAGCAACAAGAGGAAAAAGACAGATTATGTCATCTCTACCTAAAATGGAACAGCAATTCAATCCACAGCTGACTTCTTCACAGTACAAAGATGAAGGAATAAAACATAAGAAATAAAAACAAAAGAAAATATTAAGACTGTGAATAAACCTAAACAAGTTTTTACTGGATAAAAATAATAGCTGTAATTACCAATGTGAAAAGTATAAAAACAATGTGGAAACTAAAATACTGGACAAAAAGAGAATGTGGACAACTATAGTTAAAGCATTCTAAGTTTTTTGCCTACAGTAAATCTACAGGGAGAAATGGATTAAGACTGCCTAGGCTGGGCGCAGTGGCTTATGCCTGTAATCCCAGAACTTTGGGAGGCCAAGGCGGGTGGATGGCCTGAGGTTGGGAGTTCGAGACCAGCCTAGCCAACATGGTGAAATCCCGTCTCTACTAAAAATACAAAAATTAGCCAGACATGGTGGCATGTGCCTATAATCCCAGCTACTCGGGAGGCTGAAGCAGAAGAATTGCTTGAATCCAGAAGGCAGAGGTTGCAGTGAGCCGAGATCGTGCCACTGTACTCCAGCCTGGGCAAGAGAGCGAGAATCTGTCTTAAAAAAAAAAACAAAAAAAACTGTCCAACACATACATATTAAAACCATAGGGTTTAACACACCTAGGCCTAGTATTATGAAAGTTCCAAACATTGAATATAAAATATAGACATTCAGATACACACACACACACACACACACACACATTTCTAAATGGTCATAACAAAAGAACAATAATCAGATCGCAATACAAACTTTCATCAACACAGTGGATGTTAGAATGCAATCTGATATTGCCTTCAATGTGTTGAGAGAAAAATGGTTCTTTTTGTTTGTTTTTTTCATTGTTGTTGTTGTTGTTTCTGAGACGAAGTCTCACTCTGTCGCCAGGCTGGAGTGCAGTGGCGTGATCTCGGCTCACTGCAACCTCCGCCTCTCGGGTTCAAGTGATTCCCCTGTCTCAGCCTCTCGAGTAGCTGGGACTACAGGCGCACGCCACCACGCCCAGCTAATTCTTTGTATTTCAGTAGAGACAAGGTTTCACCGTGTTGGCCAGGAAGGTCTCGATCTCCTGGCCTCATGATCCACCCGCCTCGGCCCCCTAAGGTGCTGGGATTACAGGCATGAGCCACCGCGCCCGGCCGAGAAAAATGTTTTTAAACAAAATATTACATTCCAAGCCAAAATATCAAAGAACATGTGAAAACATAATAGATATTTTGGGGCATTAAAGGACTCATAAAGTTGTGTCTCAAGTACAGTGGCCATCCCCTATAATCCCAGCACTTTGGGAGGCTGAGGCAGGCGGATCACCTGAGTTCAGGAGTTTGCGACCAGCCTGGCCAACATGGCGAAACCCCGTCTCTCCTAAAAATACAGAAATTAGCCAGGTGTAGTGGCATGCTCCTGTAAGTCCAGCTACTTGGGAGGCTGAGGTGGGAGAATCGCTTGAACCCGGGAGGTGGAGGTTGCAGTGAGCCAAGATTGCACCACTGCACTCCAGCCTAGTCGACAAAAGTGAAACTCCATCTCAAATAAAATAAATAAAAATGGAAGATATACCAAAAAAAAAGAATAAAATTGTATTTGAAGCATTAGATCGAGCATAGGAGAAAAAAATGAAGGAAAGTAACTGAAAATCATCTGCATAGAAAACCAGAGAGCACCGAATCTGCATTTGACCAGATGGGTTGAATAATATGGAGGTAAGTACACACGGGGAAAAAAGATATCTGTCAACCTGGAGGGCTGATAAGAGTTTGGAAAAAGATCTGGAGTAGCATTAAACTGGAGAATTCATTTGAACCCAACACTTGGAACATTCTCCACACTAGGACATTAAGATTGTAAAATTGAAGATTTACTGGTGGAACTGCAGTCTCACAGTGAGTCTTGGTTCTGAAGTAAATAAAATTTACATGATAATGATGAATTAATGGCAGAAAATGTACAAGCAGAGATATAGCAGATGAAAGAAGAGAATTAAATGAATTAGAAGTGATGGAGGGAAGGATGAGTGTTCTGATATCCTCTAATTGTCAACCAGATTTGATGCATGATGAATAAAGGAACAAAGGTTTATGATCATTACTGTCATATGCAAAGATGATTGTTGTGGATTTATAAAATTACTATGTGACTGAAGAAGAGAGTGTTTGGGACTTCTCTATTGTACCAAGACAACGAAAGGCCTTGTCTAAAATTTGTAAATGAACAAATAGCAAAAGGCATATTATTTTGATATACTGCAGAATCCAGAATTTGGGAGAACAAAACAGACATTAAAAGTAGAAATCTCGGCCGAGCATGGTGGCTCACACCTGTAATCCCAACACTTTGGGAGGCCGAGGTGGGCGGATCACAAGATCAAGAGATTGAGACCATCCTGGCCAACGTGGTGAAACCCCATCCCTGCTAAAAATACAAAAATTAGCTGGGTGTGGTGGCACATACTTATAGTCCCAGCTACTCGGGAGGCTGAGGCAGGAGAATTGCTTGAAACCGGGAGGCGGAGGTTGCAGTGAGCCGAGATTGCCTCCAGCCTGGGTGACAGAGCGAGACTCCATCTAAAAAAGAAAGAAAGAAAGAAAGAGAGAGAGAGAGAAGGAGAGAGAGAGAGAGAGAGAAAAGAAAGAGAAAGAAAGAAGAAAGAAAGAAAGAAAAGAGAGAGAGAGAGGGAGGGAGGGAGGAAAAAGAAAAGAAAAGAAAGAAAGGGAGAGACAGAGAGAGAGGGGGAAGGAGGGAGGGAGGGAGGGAGGCAAGGAAGGAAGGAAGGAGAAGAAAAGGAGAGAAAATGAGAGAAACAGACAGACAAATTCCAGAAGGACTGGTAAGAAGCTGGTAACAGTGGTTGCTCCAGGAGGAAAGCTGAGTGCCACAGCCCAGAGAAGGGGTCAAACACTTTTCACTACATGCCTTTCAGTACTCGTAAATTTTGAACAATGTGTGTATATTATCTATTTCTAAAAATGTCTCTTTTAATAAAGAAAGGGGGGAAATGGAGACCTCCACTTCGTACAACATGACAGGCTAGATAACCTGAAATCCTTCTGCCTTCAAATACCTGGTAATGGCAAATAGAATATGACAACTTCTAGCCATAGTGAGAGTTTTTAACATACCATCTCCTAGTATTGGTTCAATCATGCAACACAAACATAAGCAAGGTGATAAAAGCTTTGAACAATATAATGTAAAAGCTGGTGGATTATAGTAGATTATAAATATTATAGTCGATTATAAATATTATACTATAGTAGACAGAGCTAGGCACTCAACAATTAGTGCATTCACATTATTTGTAAACACTATAGAGCAATTGCCAAAATTGACCAGGCCATAGGCATAAAAACATATTAAACTACACAGAAGGCATCAACGCAACCTAATAACCTCCCCCAAAAAAATCAACATCACATCGCCATATTCTCTGCAAAATTTGAAATCAACTTTAAAGAGAATGACAATAACAAAAAACTTAATATGTTTAGAAATTTTAAAATATTCTACATATATATGCATAAAAATATATGTATCAAACAAGTGGCTATAATGAAAATCAGAAAATGTTTAGACCTGAGATACAACGAAAAGTCTGTGTATCAAAATGGCTAGGATGGGCTAGGCGTGGTGGCTCACGACTGTAATCCCAACACTGCCCCGCGTGGGGCAGATCACCTAAGGTCAGGAGTTCGAGACCAGCCTGGCCAAGATGGCGAAACCCCGTCTCTACTAAAAATACAAAAATTAGCCAGGTGTGGTGGCACATGCCTGTAGTCCCAGCTACTCAGGAGGCTGAGGCACGAGAATCGCTTGAACCCAGAAGGTGGAGGTTGCAGTGAGACGAAATTGTGCCACTGCACTCCAACCTGGGCAACAGAACAAGACTCTGTCTCAAAAAATAATAATAAATAAAAACAAAATAAAATGGCTAGGATGAAGCTATACAGCAGGACTTAGAGAGGAATTGTTTCATGTTATACTCATCCTGCTGCTGCTTGCTTTCTTTGTTCAGTATTATGTTTTACACAAGGGGTTGTATTGACACATGAAGATTTAATTCACCCATTTAACTACAATGTAGAAACAAGGGCACAGGTGTCCTGCCTGATGCCAAGGAAATTCTTTCCATGTTTCCACAACAAGTATAGTATTTGCTAGAAGTTTTTGGTAGATATTTTTGTATTAGGTTAAGGAAGTTCCCTTTTATTCCCAGCTGGCTGAGAATTTTTATCAGGAATGGATTTTAAACATATCAGTCCACTAAGAGATCTGTTGAGAGGGTTATATTTTCCCTCTTCATCGATTTATATGTTAAAATTGCATTAAATGTGTTCATTGATTTTCAGATGTTGAGCTATTCTTTCATTACAAAAATAAATCCAACTTTAGATTTTAGAATTTAAAAAGACATTAATTTTTTTTTTAATTTACTTAAGTTAGCAAATAGGAAAACTTGGGCATTTTGATTGTGATTTATTTATTTTTATTTTATTTTTTTGAGATAGAGTCTTGCTCTGTTGCCAGGCTGAAGTGCAGTGGCGCGATCTCGGCTCACTGCAACCTCCACCTCCTGGGTTCAAGTGATTTTCATGAGTAGCTGGGACTGCAGGCGCCCGCCACCACGCCCGGTTAATTTTTTGTATTTTTAGTAGAGACGGAGTTTCACCGTGTTTGCTAGGATGGTCTCGATCTCCTGACCTCGTTATCCGCCCTCTTCGGCCTCCCAAAGTGTTGGGATTACAGGCGTGAGCCACTGCTCCCGCCCTATTTATTTATTTTTGATAAGCTGATTGAGAAATCCTTGTAGAGAGCCGCCTGACACGGTGCACTGCTGACCACTCATTACGGGATCAGCCCAAGGCCGCGCTGCCTTCCTGTTGCCAGACTTCTCACTATGTGTGACATCAGACAACCGGAGATCAAGCAGGCCCCCGGGGCACTGCTGTACAAGTCACCCAAGCCTCAAACTCCTCCTGAACATGCCCGGGGAGTCCAACGCAGGAAGTAACCTTTTGTCGGCATCCTCTTTATTTGTTAGGAAGCACACTTCACCTTTTTAAAAACAGCTGAAATGACAGCTGACTCCCTTCCTTTCCAAAAACTTAGCCCCAGGGAAAAGCAGAGTTGATGTGACTAAATGCTCTAAATTTGGAAATTTTTAGGCTTAACATTTTTCAGATGAATTGAAGATACCTGAACTATATATAGCTATGTATAATATACATGAATATAGAAATATATTTGGTGGTTTTTAGAAAGATTAGCAAGAATGAAAACAGTATCAATGATCGACTGAGTATGAAGATTTTATGTTAACATGCATTTTTTTCTTTAAGAGTTCCTTTTCTTGTTAACAAGTTTTTAAAACAAAAAACGAATACATGCACATGTTTAAAAAGCCAAACAATGGCAAATTATACAAATAAAGAATAAGCTCTCTCCCATCCCATTCCCCCAGTTTCCAAGGTTTTGGGGAATGAGAAGAAACTTGGAAATCACCTTTTCCAGTTTCTCTCCATCTTTCCAGAAATCAACAATCCATATAGAATAGATAGGTTGGCTAGACGCGGTGGCTCATACCTGTAATTCCAGCACTTTGGGAGGCCGAGGTGGGCGGATCACAAAGACAGGAATTTGAGACCAGCCTGGCCAATATGGTTAAACCCCGTCTCTAGTAAAAATATAAAAAATAGCCGGGCATGGTGGCGCACACCTGTAGTCCGAGCTACTTGGGAGGCTGAGGCAGGAGAATCGCTTGAACCCAGGAGGCAGAGGTTGCAGTGAGCTGAGATCGCGCCACTGCTCTCCAGCCTGGGCGACAGAGTGACACTCTGTCTCAGATAAATAAATAAATAAATAAATAAATAAATAAATAAATAAATAAATAAACAAATAAATAAATAAATAAAAGATAGGTCAATTGATTTACCAAATCAACTGTTTTCAGATAGCTCTGTAGCTAGATCAGTAGTTTTATCTTTTCACACTAATCAGTTCTGTGAGTCTGAATTTAAGTGTATTTATTTATTTATTTAATTTTTGTAGAAATGAGGTCTCACTGTGTTACACAGGCTGACCTCCAACTCCTGGGCTCGACTGATCCTCCCACTCAGCCTCCCATAGTGTTGGGATTACAGGTATGAAGAGCCACTGTGCCCAGCCTTAATTTTAGTCTAAATGTAAGTGTGTACAATGACATTCTAATATTTCCTCTGACATCTCCTGTAACTTGTGGAGGCCGTAGCAAAAGCCAAAAGTTGCATCTACAGAATAATTTTTCTCATTATTAAAAATTATTTGTGATCCAGCATTTGCCAAGAGAGGCTGATATCACTTTCAATTATATCAATTAAAAATGAAGTCGCTGAAAGTATAAATGTTGATGACCTAGTGAATGAATCTGCAGAAAAGTGAGCCAGAAAAATCTAATAATCAATCAAATACCACATTAACAATTTATTATTTTTTACTTTTTTTTTTTTTTTTTGAGACAGAGCCTCACTCTGTCACCCAGGCTGGAGTACAGTGGCATGATCTTGGCTCACTGCAACCTCCACCTCCCGGGTTCAAGTGATTCTCGTGCCTCAACCTCTGGGTAACTGGAATTATAGGGGCACGCCACCACGCCCAGCTAATTTTTGTATTTTTAGTACAGACAGGATTTCACTCTGTTGGCCAGGCTGGTCTCGAACTCCTGGCCTCAAGGGATCTGCCCACCTCGGCCTCCCAAAGTGCTGGGATTACAGGCATGAGCTACTGCACCCGGCCATTACATAAAATGATGACACGAAAATGTTCACTTTTTTGCAACTTGTAAGTTAAGTGTGATGCTCACACACCACTCTTCCCTATTACATTTTATTTAGAAATAAAATATTTTCAAAGAAAAGCTTTATGTTTTAGTGTCTTTAACAGCAGTTTCTCCTGTTTTTTAGACAAGAAACCCTACATTTCCATTTTGCACTGGGGTCTGCAAGTTAGGTCACTGGCCCTGATTGGAAACTTGGTAGTGCAGTGAAGACTCACACAACCGGAGCAGGAAAGTTCCTGGGAGTTCCACCTGTGTCCCCCGGAACATGGAGGGGTGAGGAAATGGCAGTGTGGGGAAGACTTCTCCGCCCATGGAAGGTGAGGGTCTGAGAGCTTTGGGAGTCATAGAGGCTGGGGGAATTAGCAAGGCTGGAGCCATACTGAATGGCCTTACTTGCCACCTGCCTGGGCCACAGAAGAAAGGGGTTGTGTGGGTGGGGCACCGGGGGAAGAAGCTGAGCACAAGAAGTCAGCTGAACCGCACCTCCTCACTCCTATCAGAAACTAGGCAGCGCAGGCTGGGCACAGTGGCTCAGGCCTGTCATCCCAGCACATCGGGAGGCCCAGCCGGGTGGATTGCTCGAGGCCAGGAGTTCAAGACCATCCTGGCCAACATGGTGAAACCCCCGTCTCTACTAAAAATACAAAAAAATTAGCCAGGCATGGTGGCGGGTGCCTGTAATCCCAGCTACTTGGGAGGCTGAGGCAGGAGAATGGCTTGAACCCGGGAGGCAGAGGTTGCAGTGAGCCAAGATCACGCCACTGCACTCCAGCCTGGGCAACAAAGCAAGACTCTGTCTAAAAAAAAAAAAAAAAGACTCTGTCTAAAAAAAAAAAAAAAGAAAAAGAAACTAGGCCATTCAGAGGGTCTCACGGGAGCCCTCTGAATAACCACAAGTGGGGCCTCTGAGACAGCCAGGCATTTGCAGACATTTGGAGAGCTCCTCCAGTAGCATTAGGCAAGAACGTACTACAGGGACATCCCTGGTGAAGACCTCCCCCCCTCCCTGTAATCCCCTCTCATGGCCCCAACTCAGGCAGAGAGGGAGACTGAATGTAAAGGAAGAGGTGGGGAAAGAATAGAGGGGCTTAGCAGTTTTGAATTGGCTGTGAGAGTGATGTTTTGATGTTATACACGGCTGGATGGTTCTGCTCTCTGAAAAGTTAGGGTTGCTGTCCATATCACACATCAAGGTCTATGTCTTGGGGAGGAGGAGATTATGGTTACAGAAAAATAAGCTGCCTCCTGCTTGTCCCTCTACTGAATTCACAAAAGCAACCAGTTTCCAGTGCATATTCATATATACATTTTAAATACAAATGACAGCATTACTGTAGAACTTGAGGCATCTTATTTTGTCCCATCTTAGAGATAGTTCTATTTCAGTACCAATAGAGCTGTTTTGTTCTTTTTAATGACTGCATGGTATTGCATCCACAAGTGTGTCGCAAGTAGTGCAACCACCCTGTCCCCTACTGATGGACATTTAGTTGTCTTTAAGTTTTCTGCTATAGGTGTATTACTTTTCAAATCAAGGGGAAAAAATGCATAGACTTCTTAAATTTACACATCACTAGAAGAAAAAAAGGAGTTAGATTTTTTATTCATTTATGCAAAACAGTAAGGCTAATTTGTACAGTGAACTCTTCATTGTTTCTGAGTTTTTCCCTCCCATTTTGTGGTAATCTAGAAGTTGATGATCAAAAAGGCCATGCTTTTGGAGGAAAAGAGATTTAGGGGTGGCAGTCACCTCTCTATTGCTTATTAGCTTGGCAATCTTTCATACATTATTTTGGTTTTCTGAGTCTCCATTTCTTTGTCTATGAAATGAAGCTGATAATTCCTGCCTGGAAATGTTGATATAATAATAAAGATAATCTTTGGAAAATGTAGAGCACACAGTGCGTGCTCCACAAAGGCACATGTTTTTATTGTTGTTTTTGTTTGCATGTGGATGTGTCTGTATAAAAGCAACAAATTATTAACCTTTGGTTTGTTTTCCATCACCCCTTCCTCACTATGTATCTTGGCCACCTTTGGCAAACTTGAGGAATGCAAATGTATTTTAATATTAAGCTAAGCAAAGGATATCGAAGAGAAAAGTAGTGTTTAAAGATAATGTAGTTCAAAGACAAAGAAAAATATTCCTCTCCACTAATATCAATCTTTGGTTCTCAGTGTGCTTCAGCAATCCCTGGGTTTACCCAAGACTCTCTTGGGGCATCTATGAAGTCAAAACGATTTGCAAAATAATCTAAGACGGGCCGGGCACGGTGGCTCAAGCCTGTAATCCCAGCACTTTGGGAGGCCAAGGCGGGTGGATCACACAGTCAGGAGTTTGAGACCAGCCTGACCAACATGGTGAAACCCTGCCTCTACTAAAAATACAAAAATTGGCCAGGTGTGGTGGCACGCTCCTGTAATCCCAGCTATTAGGAGGCTGAGGCAGGAGAATCACTTGAACCCGGGAGGTGGAGGTTGCAGTGAGCCGAGGTCACGCAACTGCACTACAGCCTGAGTGACACAGCGAGACTCTGTCTCAAAAAAAAAAAAAAAAAAATCTAAGATGTTGTTCCCCTTTTTTACTCGCATTCTCTCACAAGTGCACAGAGGGGTTTTTCAAAGGCTACATGACACTGTGATATCATGACACACTGAATACAGAAGCAGATATAAGAATTCAGCTGTCTTCTATTATACCAGACATTAAAGAGATACGCAAAAATAAAAAAACGATACCTCTGTTCTCCCTGTTTCTTGTATGTTTGGGGGAATAAAAAAAATTAATGTTAACATGTAATGGGTTTATTATTACTTTAATGCACTAATAAATATTTTAAATTCTCAGTTTTAATTTCTATTTCACTAAGTAATGATAGATATAATCCATACAAACAAAAGCTCTTTGGGGTCCTTAATAATTTTTAAGAGTGAAAACAGCATCCAAAAGCTTGAGAGCCACTAATACAGTTAATTGGCATTTGTCAATAATGCTAGTTAAATCAGGACAACATCCTTACTCAAGAGACAGAGAAAAAAAAAAAGGACATTCATGATGGAAAGTTTCGTATGATATTTAAGCAACTGATTCTGTAAGCCAGTCAGCCAACAAACATTTCATGAGCACCTATACACGGGGGCATTGCTCTAGGTGCTAGGAGAAGACACGAGACCCCATCCTCATGGAACTTATCTTTTAGATGGAGGAGACAGATAGTAAACACGCAAACCAAGAAATCAACAAGATAATTGCAGTTTTGATAACTGTTTTGGGGGAAATACACAGGCTAATCTGATTTTTAAAAATTCCTGGGGGTAGAAGAAATTGAGCTATGTGGTTGTGGGAAATTTACACTTCAAAAGGACTTAAGAATCTATACTATGTTCATGGATTGGAAGAACAGGAGAGAAAAAAAAACCAGCCTACCTTGAAAATAGACAGTGCATAAAATGGTGCAAAATGAGTGATTCCTGTTTTGGTGTGGGATAAATCTCTTTTAAAAAAAAATGACTCTCTCAACGTTCCCTGGGAGTCACTGAAGCAGGACTCTTTCAACTGCTCAGAAGAAAGATCCCATCAGGAATGCCAGCGGAAGTGGGTGTTGATGTTCCCTGGGATGAAAGTCAGAGGCATATGGAGCATTCCAGAGTATAAGGTCAGACAAGGGTCACCTAGAGATAGAGGCTGACTTAAGCCCTCATCTGTGGAACAGATCCCTGGAGAGGAAGTGGAGAGAGAAGAGCTGAGAGCCTAGGAATGGGCCACTTTAAATATTTTGAGATATGTCTTGTCTGCTTGATGTTTTTCCTAACAGCATGTAAATAGTCTCTGGAACTGACCTTTCTTGAAAAATTAGAAACCCACCAAAGGACATTTCTAACCTCAGAGAAATAATGAAAAGTCCAATCTGCACCCTCTTTAGATATTCAGCAGTGAAAACATTCAGTCATGTTTTTGGAAAGCAAGCCAGCTTTTTATTCCTCGTGCATATTTGCAATCAATAAGGAAAATAGGAGATCATGGACATAATAGGTACCAAAATAAACTGGTGCATTCAGCTTTAGCCAATGAGCATTTGCCAGTTCACATTTCCATTTATAACAGAGGTTCTCACTCATCAGCAATGTGTGGTTTAGAGCTGCTGCAGCCGACTCAGCTCACAAGCTAGCCACTTTTCTGATAGTGTTCCTAAAATTAAAGGAAACTCAAAACGTCAAACCAGGACATTTCATTCCAGTTCTTCACCAACTGACACATTTTCCATTATAGCCTGCCTCCTCTCACAGCTTCAGCCACTACATCTTCCCCCAATGACTCCTGGATCTCTCTCTCAGTCTCATATATCTACCCTTAGCCCCAGATACAGATATCAAATACCTCCTAGACATGCCCTCTTTGATGTCACACAGGATTTTCCTTACAGCAAAAGGGACCAAAGTTTCAGGTCCTCAGTGTTTATTTTTCTGTATCATCTGCGTGATTGGCCCCACTCTCCATCCTAACAAGGACCTCCATCACAGCCTGGGCGACATGGCAAAACATCACCTCTCTAAAAAAAAATGTGTGTGTGTCTATATATATATATATATATATTAGATGGGCATGGTAGTATGTGCCTGTGGTCCCAGCTACTTGTGGAGGCAGAGGTGGGAGGATCAGTTGAGCCTGGGAAGTCAACGCTGCAGTGAGCCATGATGGCACCACTGCACTCCAGCCTGCGTGACAGAGCAAGAACATGTCTCCAAAACAAACAAATAAACAACAACAACAACAACAACAAAAACCCTGCATAGTAGAGATCCCTGGCCAAAGCTAAGCAGATAAGTTTCGAAGCAATCATATCCCAGTGTAGTTAAGAGCTGGTGGTGTATCAAGAGGTTTTAGCTAGGAGAATGAAAGACAAGATTGGAAAGAACAGGCCAGGAAGGAAAGCCTGGAATCTGCTTCAGATATCGAGTTCTTGAACTCCCATTTGAGCTTCATGAAGAGAGAGCCCTGTGTTGAAACTTACTGTCCAGGTGCCAAGAGTGTGACCCAGAGTGAGCACGGGGATCTTGAGAATACGGTAGGGCTTTGACTCAGTGAGAAAGCTGGGGCATCGAGCACTAGTTAGATGTCCCAAGGGTTTGCAGTTTGTAGGCATCTCATAAAACTTTAGTGTTCATGACACCCACAAGGATGGCTATAGTAATTCGGAAAACAAAAACAAAAACAGAAAATAACAAGTGTTGGCAAGGATGTGGAGAAATTGGAGTCCCTGTATGCTGCTATAGGAATGTAAAATGGTTCAGCTGCTATGAAAAACAGTTTTGCAGTTCTTCAAAAAGTTAAACATAGAATTACCAGGTGACCCATCAATTCCACTCCTAGGAGTTCAGAGTGTTCTCAAGAGAATTGAAAACAGGTACCAAATAAGTACATGTATGCACATGTTCATAATATTCACAATAGCCAAAAGATGGGAACAACCCAAATGTCCCTCAGCTGATACATGAATAAAATTGTGATATGCGTATTCAAAGGAATACTATTCAGCCATAAAAAGAAATGAAATACTGACACATGCTACAACATGGATGAACCTTGAAAACATTCTGCTAAGTGAAAGCCAGACACAAAAGGCCACATATTGTGTGATTTCATTTATATGAAATATCCAGAATAGGTAAATCCATAGAAACAGAAAGCTGACTGGTAGTTGCCAAGGGCTTGGGGAGGAGGGATGGGTAGTAGCTGCTTAAGGGGTACAGGGTTTTCTTTCAGAGTGATATAAATGTTTTGGAACTAGATAACGGAGGTGGATGCACAACATTTTGAACGCACTAGATGTCACTGCATTGTTCACTTAAAAATGGTTAATTTTCTGTGAATTTCACTTCAATAAAAAATTACTCAATATAATTCTCCACATTAACATAAGATAGGAGAAAGCATGGCTGGGCACGGTGGCTCACGATTGTAATCCCAAGCACTTTGGGAGACCAAGGCGGGCGGATCACTTGAGGCCAGGAGGTCGAGACAAGCCTGGTCAACATGGCAAAACCCCATCTCTACTAAAAATATAGAAATGAGCCGGATGTAGTGGCAGGTGTCTGTAGTCCCAGCTACTTGGGAGGCCGAGGCACGAGAATCGCTTGATCCTGGGAGGCACAGGTTGCACTGAGCCGAGCTCGCACCACTGCACTCCAGCCTGGGTGACAGAGTGAGACTCTGTCTCAGAAAAAAAAAAGAAAAAAGAGAGAGAGAAAGAGAGAGAAAACGTAAATAATCATTTCAATACAAGCAGAAAGGGTGTATACTGGGGGGAAAAAACACTTCGGTGTTGTTACAGTGGACTCCAGCAGGTGGCAGCAATGAGGCATCAATCACAAGGTCCTTCATTAGCAGAAAAAAACAGCCCTATCGGCAACGCCTAAAAGGGCAGGTCCCTGCACGTGCGAGGCATTTCCGGGGACTCCCAGTAATTAATAGGAAAGGCTTTGGAGGGAGCTGTATGTTCTATAAAAGGTAGAGGAAGAAGCCGGTGAAATTTGGGTAAGTGATAACACAGGCCCATTTGCACGCAGAAATCAGTAAGGTCAGAGGAAACCCAAGTTACACTGACAACCAATCTCCATGCTGACCTGCCTCTCCCGGTTCCCTCATGTAATAGGCCACTGAGTCCCATACATTCTACCTCCACCTGCAGCAAGCACCTAAGTCCCAGTGTCTGACTTGGACGGACACACCAGCCTCTTACCTGGTCTGTGCCCCTATCACCCGCCCGTCTCCGACATCCTCTACTGCCGCTGTAGGGAGCTTTCTTTTTTTTTTTTTCTTTTTTTTTTTGAGACGGAGTCTTGCTCTGTCACCCAGGCTGGAGTGCAGTGGTGCGATCTCGGCTCACTGCAAGCTCCGCCTCCCGGGTTCACGCCATTCTCCTGCCTCAGCCTCCCATGCGAGTCTGCTTTTGTGAATCACCATTGCCTACACACTCACCACAGCTCAAGAAAGCTGAGACAGGCCGGGCGCCATGGCTCATGCCTGTAATCCCAGCACTTTGAGAGGCCCAGGCGGGTGGATCACCTGAGGTCAGGAGTTCGAGACCAGCCTGGCCAACATGGTGAAACCCCGTCTCTAAAAAAAAAAAAAAAAAATAGCTGGGCGTGGTCGCGCATCGCATGCCTGTAACCCCAGCTACTCGGGAGGTTGAGGCAAGAGAATTGCTTGAACTCCGGAGGCGGAGTTTGCAGTGAGCTGAGGTCGCACCACTGCTCTCCAACCTAGGCAACAGAGTGAGACTCCATCTAAAAAATAATAATATTAATAGAAAGCTGAGACAATGTCCTTTGTTTTGCCCAGAACCAATCTGGTCTATCTCCAGACGTCTGTGCATTGCCCGAGAAAGTCCAAGGAGGCTCCCGGCAGAAGGGAAGCGTATTAAACCCTCATCAAGCCAAGAGGTCCCATAGAATAAATGTTCAGCCAAAAATGTTAGCAGCAGGAGGGACTAGATAGACAAGAAGCAACTTATAAAAATAACCCGGCCGGAGCCGGGCGCGGTGGCTCACGCCTGTAATCCCAGTATTTTGGGAGGCCAAGGCGGGCAGATCACAAGGTCAGGAGATGGAGACCATCCTGGCTAACACAGTGAAAACCCGTCTCTACTGAAAATACAAAAAAAATTAGCCGGGCGTGGTGGCGGGCGCCTGTAGTCCCAGCTATTCCGGAAGCTGGGGCAGGAGAATGGTGTGAACCCGGGAGGTGGAGCTTGCAGTGAGCGGAGATCACGCCACTGCACTCCAGCCTGGGCGACAGAGCAAGACGCCGTCTTAAAAAAAAAAAAAAAGCCCACACTTCCTCACACTTTTCATTCTTAAAATGCTGTTTTTGATTGGTATACAAGACAGTTTTGGGGGGGATGCAATGTCTTTAGACTCAGAATTTCATAATAGGAAGTGATCATTTTGTCCAGCTGTTCTTACACCTTGTTCTATGAAATGCTGGGCTCTGATAACACCTACAGGTAAAGTGTAAGAGGAATGAACCTTTTCAATGTTAGAGGTTTTTTTTTTTTTTTTTTTGAGACAGAGTCTCGCTTTGTCACCCAGGCAGGAGTACAGTGTGCAGTGGCACGATCTCAGCTCACTGTAACCTCCACCTCCCGGGTTCAAGCGATTCTCCTGCCTCAGTCTCCTGAGTAGCTGGGACTACAGGCAAGTGCCACCACACCCAGCTAATTTTTGTATTTTTAGTAGAGACGGGGTTTCACCGTGTTGGCCAGGCTGGTCTCGAACTCCTGACCTCATGATCCATCTGCCTCGGCAATGTTCGTTTTATTAACTTCCTGCAGCAGGAGGGTGTGCACATCAAGTGAACCATGAGGCATCTCAGTAAGAGGCTTGGGAAATGGCTTTTTTAACAGGTTTGTGTTAAGTGATGCTAGGAAGGGAAAGGTAGAAGAAACAGGAATCAGGTCAGGAATGGATGTGTCGTGAAGCAGGTGGTTTCATCATCAGGTATCTCAGAAATTTTTGATCAGCAAGTGGAGACATCGAGTGGGTCTGGGAGAGGCTTTGATAAGAAAGGATTAGATACGCCAATGTCCGTAATTTTGCAGCTACGGTGTGGCCTTGGGTTAAACACAGTTTTTGCCTGGCCTTGTGCTGGCCTTGTTTATGACAGTTGGGAACATTCCAGTCTGCTCATCTGAGCTGATTTCCATTTTCTCAGGTTCCCACATGAAGTAGTGGGTGTTCCTGCAAGAAAGGGATCTATCTTTAAATAAGCTTGGAAAGTACTTGGGAAACGATGTTAAATAAACATAATGCTGGGCTTTCTGGAGACTTGAACGTGCTAAAGCGATTTGTGAATCTCCCAAGACACCTTCAATTTCTTTTCAACACAGCTGCCTGTGTCGAATTCCAGTGTAAGTCAGAACTTCCAGTGATTTCTCAGGTCACTCTGACCTCTGCCTGTAGTTCTCCCCACACTTCTCCCCACTCCAGCAGCCCTGCCTCCTCGCTGCTCTTTGAGCTTTTTCCCACATGACTGCATAACCTGCTCCCTTTTCTTCCCGAGGTCTTGTTCAAATGGAAATTTTCAGTGGGGCCTTCCTTGCCCACCCTATGCAAAATTTCTCCTTCCTACACCCCACACTCCCAAACATGCTTTCACTGCTGTACGTTTCTTAGCACTTATCGCCATCTAAGATACTATACATCTCATTTTTCTTGTTGATGGTCTCTCTGCCCAGGTGGGCAGGGGTTTTTATTTATTTTGGACAGTGTCATATCCCTAGAACCTGGAGCCATGACTGGCACACAACAGGCACGTGATAAAAATTGGTCAAATGAATGAATGGATGAATGAATGAATATATAAACTCCTTCCAAACTTCTCCTCCTTCAGAGGAAGCGGTGAGGGAGGCTTCTGTGTTTTCCATTTATAGACAGTAAAGAGGTTTTGGAAGAATACCCAAGGGAGCCTCAGAGACTTTTCCTTTGGGGCTTTAGGACTGGCTACCCATATATTATCACTCAAGCCAGTTTTTCCTGAGGTGTCTCCCCAACCATCCTAGAACTAAATCATACAGACCACTAGATGGCACTGTTCACCAAGAATCTCTGGATTCTTAGCCACGCCCCTCTCACCCCAACCCCAAAGCCTTTGAATCCACCTTCTTCCCAGGGGTGACTGATTCTAAAGAATAGTTACCACTCCCTACACCACCGCTAGACTAGAAAGAAACCTAAAGTAGTACAGCACGTTCCAACAAGCCATGCCCAGCCAGGAGCACAGGCTAACTCTGCTTGGCAGCAAAGGACGTTTTTGAATATTTCTAGATGTACCCTTGGTAAATGTAGGCAAAGTGCTGGTGCCCTTTGAAGAGCTGCAGGACTCCACACTCTCCCCCTTGTACTTGGCCTGTGGCCCTCTTGGCACAATCCTGCCTCTATCTCTTCACCCCTTGCTCCTCTGTCCCTTCATAGGATGAAGCACAGGTTAAGATGCCAATTCTATTTCCAGCCTTGAGCCAAAGCAGTCCAAGAGACAGTGTGACTGGCAACCTGGGCACCCAGTGGAAGGGACAGAATACAAACTACACCTGCATCAAAAACTGTCCTAGGGCCTTTGGCAACTCACTCGACAGTCTCCACTTTGGCATATGCAGCTGCCTGATGGGGATAAACATTCCTAGACCAGATAGATGTGGTTAGCGTTACATGAGAAGATGTATGACGCTCCAAACCAAGCTTTATAGAAAGCTTGGTTTTCTATTTTCAAGTATTGCCTATAATTATACTCTAAAATTTAAGGCAGGGTGATTGGCTGACCTGCTGAACCCGTCTCTGTATTCTTGACCAGTCTGAAGAGGCCTCGGTGAATAAAAACACCCTGATTGAACCTCTCTGCACTGGCATGGGTAACAGACCCTCAGCTCAAAGGACATTAGCAAAAGCACTCGTAGAAAGCAACTGTCTTCGTGATCATCAGCCAATCAGCAAGCATTTATTGAGAAACTGTGATTCACCTTGGTGTTTTAGGAAGGTTATTCTGGAGGCGAAAATAAGACAGGTGAGAGGAGAGAATGAAGATTAAGACATCAGTTCACTCTTTCGTGAAATAACATTTTTCCTGACTCTTGGGAAGGAATATATAAGTCAAGGAATATTAGAAGTGTTGTTAGTTTTTGCTCCCTGTCTCTCCCCTTTAATCAATAAATCCAGAAATAATGGTTCCATTTGGGGGACAAGGGCACATGATAGGGCCTCTTCATTCACTGCATCCATGCTATCTCACACACACTGTCTATAATTAGAAACAGAAAACCCAGTTGCACCTGCTGCTCGGCCAGACTTCTGGCTGGGGCTTCCTGCTTGCCAATCAGATCGATCATCTCCTTTCCCAGAAATCACCCCACAGCCCAACCCCTCCTCTTCTACCCTGGCACCATAGGGCTGACTCCTTGAGCTTCCTCCACGTACTGACACATCGCCCTTCCCTCCCTCTCCCTCTTGGCTCCATTGTCCCAAGTCCCTTCCTCCCTCACCCTTTCTCAAAGGGCTACCATACACTGGCCCATTAGAGTTCAAGTCATTCTCAGTTCACGTTCTGAGTGTTGCCCCACAGCAGAAAAGAAAAAGGAGATTATTTCCTGTAACTTGATTTTATAAAAATAGAATGGACTTTATAAAAAGAAGAATAGGACAGGAGTGGTGTTTGTTCACCTAGTAGTTACTCTAATTATAGATGGTTGGGTGCCATCAATGACCATATGGGGTGACAGGAGTGTTGCATCAGACAGGATGTCTCATTTCCACCTTCCCCTGTGAATGCCCTGTGCATGCCCTAATCAGCATTTTAAAATTACAACCTGATTGTTACACAAATAAGAAGTCTCTCCATTAGATGAATTGTGGCCTGCAATTTTGTATTACCAAACATGTTTTTAATTCCCAGAGCCCAGCTTTATTCTCCCAGATTTTGCCGACTGGTAAGTAGCTTACTAGTTACTCATGACTAAGTTCTCCTAGAAATAATGGAGTTTGTTTGTTTGTTTATTTGTTTGTTTCGTTTTTCAGGGAAAAGGTAGACATTTAGGAATTTCAGTTGAAAGAGAAAAAGCCAAAATCTTATTCCCATTGGAACAAAGCATTGTCCCCTGCCCCACCTACCTCATTACCTTTTGCTGATGTTATTTAGTAGTGAAACTGCTGTTGCAAGAACTCGTAAGAATTAGGATGCCCATAAGCCCAACATTCAAATCAAGAGTCTCCTCTCCCACAGAACCCAGAACTAGAATGTTAAAAAAGAAAAACCAGCCTGACATTAAACGGATTCAGCACCTCTTAAGTTATTTATAACCTTGTCCTTGGCTTTTTATATGAATGGACTTCTGGGAAATTTTTTGAGGGTGGAGCTCTTCAAAGTGGCTGCTTACACCTCTAACAGAAATCACAAACCAGCCCTCCACAAACCACATCCGGCTAGCTGGTGTATTTAGTTTGGCTCACAAGGTACTTTTTGAAAATAAGAATTAGTTTTCATCATTTTTAAAATTTACCTACAAATACAGGTTTTTAATAAAATGGGCATAGATTTATATAAAAACACAGACTTACGTATTATCTTGGGAAAAATGAAATCAGATGAGGCAGCCCTGAAATGTTATTTCCACATGGCTGGTGGCATAATGGACCATTAGCCTGGAAAGAAACATATAAGGGGGACCAGTCACAGGAAAGGTTGAGGCTGGGAAGGTGACCCTTTTTTTCCCATGGCCATATCTCTAGATCTAAACCTTAATTCCAGTAAGCATGCAGTTCTGCTGCCAATGAAAAGTGTCTGAAATGAAATATAACTTCCTGAATACCTAACTGAAGATCTAGTTTCTAAAAGCAACCCAATGGGCTTCCCCTTCCCAACCATGAAATCAGCTTTGACGCTTCCCTCTTATTCCCTGCCCCTCCCACTTCCCCATCAGTTGCCATGCCTGTCATTTAGTCCCTCAAGACTCTACTGAGAATAAAGTAGCCACCAGCTGCATGAACACTTAAAATGTGGCTCATGTGAACTGAGATATGCTGTAAGTGAAAAGTACACACCGGATATTCAATATTTAGTTCTAAAAAAATTAAAATCTGAGGCCAGGCGTGTTGGCTCACGCCTGTAATCCCAGCACTTTGGGAGGCCGAGGCAGGTGGATCATGAGATCAGGAGTTTGAGACCAGCCTAACCAATATGATGAAATCCCGTCTCTACTAAAAATACAAAAATTAGCTGGGCATGGTGGCGGGCGCCTGAAGTCCCAGCTGCTCAGGAGGCTGAGGCAAGAGAATCGCTTGAACCCGGGAGGCAGAGGTTGCAGTGAGCCTGGTGACAGAGCAAGACTCTGTCTCAAAAAAAAAAAAAAAAAGATTAAAACCTGAATTAACTGATTAGTAACTTTATATTGATTATATTTAAATGATATTTTTGACATATTGGATTAAATAAATGATATTATTCCAATTAATTTGCCTATTTCTACCTTTTTAAATGTATCTTCTAGAAAATTGAAATTTACATGTGGAGTTCACATTTGGGGCTCATTTTATCTACTGGACAGCAATGCCTGAAAACAACTCTATGATTTGGTCTAATTTTCTGGCCTTGTTTTCATCACTTTAGCCTAGTCTCTCCTGTCCCTTTACTTCCAGAATTTCACATTAGTCCCCTAAAGACTTCTAGGTCTTTTTCCACTTCTAATTTGTTCTGCACACCCTGGCCAAGTTTATCTGACAAAGACACTGCTTTTTATCATGAAACACTCCTGCTCAAAAACTAACAGCAGCTCCCAGATCTATCCCATAAAGTCCAAATTCTTAATAACAAACTGATAATAACAGCTTACACTTTAAAAACTCTTGGTACACTTCATGTAATTCTCCAAACAACGTAGCACCTAGCATGCCAAATTCTAGGTTTTCTAACCATGACAGAAATGACTGCAGCATTTGACAGAGCTGGAAGGTGAGGGGAAGCACCTTTGATCTGAAAGGTTACAAAAATGGCACAGAGTATCTAAACAGCAGTTCCATTCACTTCTGATAGTTTATACGACACCTCACAATCAGCCAAAGAGCAATAACATCTGTGAATCTATGAGCTGAACTATTTTTTACATCAGTGGAGAGAAAAAGATTATAAAGTTGAGAAAAGAAACTGTTACATTTGCATCTCAGAAAACACAAACCGGAAATCCAACCAGAAAGGTTTAGGTGAAATAGTGCCCTTTGCTCATCTATTCTAGGTCCAAGGTTAAAAAAAAAAAAAAAAAAAAATATATATATATATATATATATAGCTTTGTCATAAACTAGGTATTAAAAGTGGGAAATGGGAAAAACTGCAATTACTTGTGCACCAACCTAATAAATTTGAATTATGCTGATTCGAGACACTGTCATATAACAATAACTAAAATATCATCTCAAAATTTGAAAAAATGAATTAAAAATCCATCAGCAGTTATACAATCCAAAGCTGGCAGAGCTCCTGATTCATAAACCGTATTGACAGTAATTCCGCATGGAAACATGTACAGTACTTAGCTTTTAAAAAGAGATTCTTTGTCAAGGTTTATCTCGAATTATGTGAGTTTGAATTGTGCTATATCTTCAAGACGTTACCCCTTTCATAAACTACACTGCCCTACACACACTTTCATTTTTTTCAGCTACAGATCAGATAGGTCTTGCCAAATTACTATTTAGCAGTTATTTAGTGCACAGGTCTTGAAAGCAAATACACATTCTACCATTTATTGTTACTTTAGACAAATTGTTTAGCTTTGGAACTTCAGTTGCCTCTTCTGTATATTGAGCACAATCGTATTTTCCACACAAGTTTTATAAGAATTCAAGATGACATACATAGTCAGTACGGCGCGCTTGGCAAGCAGTGAGGGTTCTCAGCCGCTCGGCAATGGATAAGATAACTTGCTATCTCTCTGACTGAGGCAGCCCCATTTCAGGAGCTTCTCTCAATGCAGCCTGAGGACTCGACAAAAGGGTGGGGCTTTGGAGTCTAACGCTCTCTGCTAAACTCTGTAAGTTTAATAGGCAGAGTTACACATGGCAAGGGGTCTGGGCGGGGTGGGAACTAGCGCGTCCTCCTGTCACCCTTGCGGCGGCCCCGACGCAGTTACCGGACTGAAACCAGCAGGTCTAGCCCCAGACGCGTTCGTTCTTCCCTCTCCCTCCCAGCTGGGCGGCTCCGGCAATGAAAACACCGCCACGTGGGCCTGCTGCCTTTGCGTCACGCGCCTTTGTCCAATGGAGAGCCGCGTTACGAAGCCAGGGGCGGGTCGCCAGCCGGGCGAGTCCGCCCACAGCTGCCACGGATTGGCCAAGGGGGGCGGTGCCCGCCAGCCGCGGCTTGGGCTCGTGGCCAATGGTGGCCGGAGGCAGGGGCCCCGCCCTGTCAGGTGCTCTGGTCCTCGGGACCAGCCGGACGGGCGAGGAGGGGCGGGGCGAAGCCGGGGACTGGGCGGGGACGGGGCGGGGTAGGGGCGGGGCAGGACCGGCGACCCGGCCCGTGGAGCCGGCGCGGGCGGGCTGCTGAGGTGGCTGTCGCCGGCTCCGAGCTGCGGCTTCCCTGGCCGAGCCCCCGATGGAGGCCGAGGCCGCGGACGCTCCCCCGGGCGGGGTTGAGTCGGCGCTCAGCTGCTTCTCTTTCAACCAGGACTGCACGTAAGCTGCAACTCGGCCCCTGCCAGGGAGGTGGGGGACAGAGTGTCAGGACCCAGGGGTGTCGTCCTGAGCGCAGCTTGTGGCCTGCGCCTCGAGGCGGCCTCGGCGGGAGGGCCGGTGGCTGCTTCGGACGCGTTGGGATCTTGTTATACCCGTATCCCTGCAGTGGGGTTTGCCCCACCCCACTCCCAGTGTCCTCCCAGAGCCAGAAGGTTGGGCCAAGGGTGAAAGCAGGGAGTTCGCAAAGGGAGTCGTGGGGCTGCGGGGGCCACGGAATATGGGGGGAGCGGGGCGGTGGGAAAGCCGGTGACCAAAGTGGGTGTCTGGGGAAGAGAGACAGTGGCCAAAACAAAGAGATGAGAAAGGAGAGGAAGTTGCAAGTTGACCCAGGACTCTGTAGTTGGGGCCCAGGAAGATGAGAGTACAGGAAAAACTTTCCCATTTGTCCTTGAGCATCTCAACGTGGCATCTGGGCAGGGCCTCGGACAAAGAGGCAGCCTATCCCTGCGGCCAGGCCAGCCCCTGTCCCATCCCAGGCGCAGGGCATCGTGCCTGCCCGCTCTGGATGGAAGAAATCTTTGGATTTCTTTGGCTGTTTTCACATCGCCCACCCAGCCAGGCAGGATCTCCTTCTCGGAGTCCAAGACTCTTTTCCCGGGCGCAGACTGCTTTCTCTCCAGGAAACAGGAGCTCCACCCTGTTGTTTTTTGAGTGGATTTTTCATGTTTTACTTTGATGTTCACATTTGGGCTTTGAGAGGGAGCTGGGATTTGCTAAAGTGTGTTTCAGGCATCTGCAGGATTCTGTGACTTACAGGCAAACGCCTGTTTTTTTCCCTATTTTCATGGAAGCGAGCCCTGGGGACCATATGGAATCATCTTTTTGGAATGCGCACCCTGAGCATCAGGCGGGGATGACCGATTCCCAGTTTCCCACTTCCTGCTGTACCAGTTTCTGTGCCTTGGCTGCTGGTGACTGAGCTATGCTAATATTGATCCTTCAGTGGTGTAATTAAGGCCATTATGTACCATTAGCCACCCTGGCTTCCATTCCCTTTATGTTTCTGTTTAAAAACACCCGGTGCTGAACAATATGCCTTTGTTTGAAAAAACCATTTGTGTAATCGTGTAATCGAGTAGCTCTACAGCTTGGTTGAGTGACTTTAAAGTTTTTCTTGACCACAATCCGCAATAAGAAATACGTATTGCAACATTACCCAATACCCATAACACATACACTATTCACAAAAATATCATGTGCAATTTTCTATCTCCTTTTTTTTCTAAGCTGCTTGTGACTCACTGAATTGCGTTTTAGGATTCACTCATGAGTTGAGACCTGCAGTTTATAAAAATGCTGGTATAGATAAAATCCTGATGTTTTGTAAGAAACATTTTGCAAGAGGGCATGGCTGTTGAAATGCCTGGGTGATGTTTTCCTTCCCAATTGAACACAAGTTAAGAAAGGGGGTTAGTTTGCTTATAAGTAGTAAATGTTCTAAATTCTGCTTTGTAACATTATTAGATTTGACAAAAAGGGTGTTAATTTATACTGTAGTCATTAAATAACGCAAAATCCCAGCTTTCTACAGAAATTGAGTAAGAATGTTATTTTCAAAACTGTAGGGTGCTTTGAAAGTTAATTTCCTTACTCCTTACTGTTAGTTTTATTTTCTTGGATGGAGGCTCTGCTGGGCAGCTTTGCCTTGCCTATAAATAAAAGTTCTTGTCACAGTCAGTTGCTTTGAGCCACAAAGGGTATGACACTGGATTTTAAAATAAGTCAAGCCCCTTACTGAATACATTTAGGTGTATTGCCATGTCTTTTTCTATAAATGTAGGCTGAATTTGGGATCCAGTATTTCCAAAGAAGGTAGGTGAAAACAGCAAACCCTTACCAGTCCCCTACGCTCATACTTCGTGCTTGGTACTTGTGCTATACACTTTGGGTACTTTTTTTTTTTGAGACAATCTTGCTCTGTCACCCAGGCTGGAGTGCAGTGGTGTGATCTTGGCTCAGTGCAGCCTCTGCCTCCCAGGGTTCAAGTAATTCTCCTGTCTCAGCCTGTCGAGTAGCTAGGATTACAAATGTGTACCACCACGCCCAGCTAATTTTTTGTATTTTTAGTAGAGACGGGGTTTTGCCACCTTGAAATCCTGACCTCAAGTGATCCACCCACCTCAGCCTCCCAAAATGCTGGGATTACAGATGTGACCCACTATGCCCAGCCTATTTTGGGTACATTTTAAATTTGATTAATGATAAATATTTGTCCCAAGCTCTGTTTCCATGAGTGGTGATTAGAATTTTGTTTCTACAGAAAGACCTTATGGATGAAATAAGGTCTAAGTCTAAACTCCTTGATTCAGAGTCTCTTGTGGCCATTGATCAATCATCTAAAACATCACATAAAACATCACTGTGTGATTTTCTCATATGTAGAATTCTTCTGGTCCAGGACCAGGGCTTATGTTTGAAAATTACTTTAAATTGCTATCACTTTGTATTAATGTTATAAGACTCTAGTTACAGTATTTCTTTCCTTACTTGCAAACTTTACAAACCTCAATTCGCAGCCAAACACATCTATATTTATGTGACAAAGTTTATGTGAAGAAAGTTTAAACACAATAATCACTACAAAATACATTTTGAAGTTTTAAGATGCTCTGGGCTTACTTTTCCAGTTGCTGTTTGTCATCATGAATACCTCAGTCTAGGTACTAAATGACAGTTCTAAGTGCACAGCTGCAAATGTCTAACCCACCAGTTTAGCTGCTTAGCAGGTTGGAGGGCTGCGAGACGTCACCAGCTACCTTGCAGATTAAAAGTTTACTGTAGTTGCCCTATCCTTGTGTCCCAGGGAAGAACAAATGTTTGGGTAGGGAAAAAAATTCCAGGGAAAATCATGTGACCTTCTCTTTTTTAGGCTAGTGAAACAAGAGCCTTGGCCATCCAGGCTTGTAGTAGTAAGTTACTTATTTTAGTATACGCTTCCATGTAAAGAGTGAATCTCACCTTGCCTTCCGGAGAAGCACACTTCTGTGAGTGTGCTCCGGGTCAGATTCTGTTCATCACTTAGGTGCGGAGGGCACAGCTGGAAAGAGCTGGGTGGAGATTCCCAGCTGCTGAACAAAGTTGACTTTGATGTTTACTTTCAACACAAGGCCAAGAAAATCTGGATTCACATCCTATCTTTATCTCCTCATTGAAAAATGAAAAATTAAGAGAACCAGGTTTTTTTAAAGAGGCATTTTGATTGTCCCAGATAAATGTTTAGTTTGTATTTTGTTTGTTGGTTGTGATGATTGCTTTGTAGGACATAGTAGAAAGCAGAGTTCTCCAACTTTGGCTGCTCATTAGAGTACTTGAACTTAAAAGAAAATCCAATTAAACTTCCCAGCTGAGTTTAATGTACATCCAGGTGTGAGAGCTACTAGTATGAAGTATCAGCACATTTTTCTGGAAACTGATGAAAGGAAGCATCTATTAAATTTTACCTACTAACGACCTACTATGCCTACTATGAAAGTGTATTTCTTAGGCCAGGCACGGTGGCTCACACCTGTAATCCCAGCACTTTGGGAGGCTTAGGCAGGTGGATTACGTGAGGCCAGGAGTTCGAGACCAGCCTAGTCAACATGGTGAAACCCTGTCTCTACTAAAAATACCAAAATTAGCCAGGCGTGGTGGTGCATGCCTATAATCCTCACTACTGGGGAAGCTGAGGCAGGAGAATTGCTTGAACCCAGGAGGCAGAGGTTGTAGTGAGCTGTGATGGCACCACTGCACTCCAGCCCGGGTGACAGAGCAAGACTCCCTCTCAAAAAAAAAAAAAAAAAGAAAAGAAAAGCATGTTTCTTCTTATAAGCAACAAACAAAGTAATGAAGGAAAGAAAACCTGATTTATCTGCTAAAGTGCCTCTCAGACAACAAGAAGGCCCCCTCGTTGTGTTGGAGGTAGAGCTTTCAGCTATTATGAATATTCTTAAATATTCAATTTTTCCTATTTGCCCAGTGGGAAAAACATGTCTGGTAGATTTGACATTTTGTTGGTGACAGAGTTCATGCAGTTTCATGCCCCTTGATCATTTCACTTTTTTTTTTAAGTTGCCTTTGACTTTTTCTTCTTTTCTGTTACTCTTCCTGCCTGTCAAGGCATGCGTCGCCGTTTAGGAAGTTATCAAGGATCTAAGCTCCTGCAGATGCTTGCTTACCTGTACTCCTGAGGCTAGGGGGCAAAAGGTATCTATTTGCAGACAGATCTGTTGTTAGAATACCTGTCGTCATTCCCATGCTGTCATTATCCTCCACAGATCCCTAGCAATTGGAACTAAAGCCGGGTATAAGCTGTTTTCTCTGAGTTCTGTGGAGCAGCTGGATCAAGTCCACGGAAGCAGTAAGTGTGTGTGAGAGAGACCTCAGGGATCTGCAGGAGAACTAGAGCCTCCTTCTAGGCTTTAATCTGTGGTGCTACCAAGCTGCCTATTTTTCCCTTCCTTAACCATCAGACTTAGGGAGTCAAGATTTTTCAGATTTAAATAGAGATCATTGCCACTACTTGCTTTAAAACCACAAGCACTTAGTAAGATCTGGCAACAGTTTAAGTAACATTTTCTTTTTATAGAAGAAATTATTTGTGTGAAATCATATTATAGAGACTTTTTCACATGCTTATATGCACAGTCATTAATTTTTATACTTGTCAAACCTAAAGGACACGTGTGACATTTTCTTTCTTTTTTTTTTTTTTCTTTTTGAGATGGAGTCTTGCTCTGTCACCCAGGCTGGAGTGCAGTGGCACGATCTTGGCTCACTGCAACCTCCACCTCCTGGGTTCAAGTGATTCTCCTGCCTCAGCCTCCCAAGTAGATGAGATTACAGGCGCACGCCACCAAACCCAGCTAATTTTTGTATTTTTAGTAGAGACGGGGTTTCACCATGTTGGCCAGGCTGGTCTCCAACTCCTGACCTCAAGTGATCTGCCCACTCTGGCCTCCCAAAGTCCTGGGATTACAGATGTGAACCACCTCACCCAGCCACTTGTGACTTATTTTTTGCCATTATATTGGCACCGTAAGATGCTGATAACATTCATTCAGTTATGGAAGTATTTGTTTGAAGAAGGCAACAGTATCCTATTTACATAGCCCATGTCAATGATGTTGAAGCACATCTAGTGAACACTGTAAATAATTCACTAGAAATGTGACTTCCTTATTTTCTCAGGGTGATAGTTTATGCCATCATAATAGCAAACAATATACAACCTTTCAGTTTCCTGGAAAGAAAGTGGTTCAGTAAATAATATTTTGGGCTCCTACTTTATTTGTAAGATGTTCTCTTTATTATACCATTTTTGTGAATTTTTTGCTCTGTGTCCCACATAGTTCCCCGTGGGCCTTTTCCAAGTGGAAGAAAGGCACACATATGAAAAGAACATGCTCAGAAAGACATCAAAGCCATAACCTTTGAGCTCGGGAGGGTCATTAACTAACTTCTTCCTGAGTACAGAAGTACTTTCCTTGTCATAATACTGATGTCCAGATGGTTTTCAGCAGGAAAGAGATCCAGGGAGCACAGCAAGATGGGGGGTAGGGGGAGTACAGATTTAACTGTGTTACTGTCCCCTCCCATGTCGGCACCCCTCTAGCAGGACAAGAAGAATTCTGAAGCAGAGGTTCCCAACTGAGAAGTCACGCCTTTGAAATCTCTCAGGGAAAGGGTAGATGAAAATTGTTCAAATATTCCAAACATGTTTGACACAGCAAACAGTGGAGCCCTAGGGTCTGGAGGGGAGATTCTTCTACTCAGCCAGCCTCAGAGGCAGCTGTCTGCCTTTGCTCTGACTTTGCAGTCTAGTCACTAGTGTTTTCTTTTTCTTTTCTTGAGACGGAGTCTTGCTTGTCGCCCAGGCTGGAGTGCAGTGGCATGATCTCGGCTCACTGCAATCTCTTCCTCCTGGGTTCAGGTGATGCTCCTGCCTCAGCCTCCCGAGTAGCCGGGATTACGGGTGTGCACCACCATACCTGGCGAATTTTTAAAATATTTTTAGTAGAGATGGGATTTTGCTGTGTTAGCCAGGCTGGCCTCAAGTGATTCTCTTGCCTCAGCCTCCCAAAGTGCTGGGATTATAGGCGTGAGCCACCGTGCCAGGCCACTAGTGTTTTCTTTACTTTAGATATTTGGAAAGGACTCTGAAAGTGCTCCCTGGGAGAGGGTAAAAAGCCACCTGGCAGGGTGGGGGGCATGGTGGATCACTGTCAATGCAAGCTCAGAGAGGGCGCCTGGCCGGCAAGACCTGGAGAACCTTTGGAACCTGGCCTGCGCCGGGCCCAGTGTCATGGAGGCTGGAATCCTTTTTGGAAGTGATCCATCCATGTAACCTCCCGGCTGCTTTTCCTCCCAGATGAAATCCCGGACGTCTACATCGTGGAGCGCCTCTTCTCCAGCAGCCTGGTGGTGGTAGTCAGTCACACAAAACCACGGCAGATGAACGTGTATCACTTCAAGAAAGGCACAGAGATCTGTAATTACAGCTACTCCAGCAACATCTTGTCCATAAGGCTGAACCGGCAAGTAAGTGGGGGAAATCCCTCAGGGTTTCAAAGCTTCTGCTAATGGGAGCCAAAGAAAAAGATGGACATCTTTCAAGATCAATGTCTGTAAAACAAGCTTCCAATTCTAATGAGAATTTTAACACTCAGGCCCCGTGTCCTGGGGGTATTGTAAACAGTCTACTCCAGGTGCTGGTTGTAACGTTGTTTTCCCTAGACCTCTGGCTCATGTTTCCAGAACATTGGTCCCTGACTGGTAGGCTGCACTCTCTCCCTAGGGTACAGATTGGGCACCGCAGGGATGGGTCAGAGCTCTGGCTTGGACAGTCCCATGGGCCACCGCAGGAGCACCTTAAATCAGAGGAGCGACTCTTCTGGTTTTGCCCCGGATAGTGGCATTCATTGCAGATGGTGGGGCAATACCACTT